>NC_090444.1:619124847-619440680 GCF_031143425.1 Pleurodeles waltl | reverse complement strand
GTTCAGCGATGCTTGAGACGGCAGTGCCCTGTTCAGCGGTGCTTGAGACGGCGGTGCCCTGTTCAGCGGTGCTTGAGACGGCGGTGCCCTTTTAAGCGGTGCTTGAGATGGTGGTGCCCTGTGCAGCAGTGCTTCAGGCGGTGGTCTCCATTGCAGGGACTCAGCTGCTGGCGGTCCTTCATGGCCCAGCGGGGCTTTTTCTGGCAGTGGCCTCCTGGGCCGGTGGGCTTGTGCTGGCGGTCCTGTCCTGGGCAGCTGGGCTTCTGCTTACGGTCCAGTCCTGGGCAGCTGGGCTTGTGCTGGCGGTCCTGTCCTGGGCAGCTGGGCTTGTGCTGGCGGTCCTGTCCTGGGCAGCTTGGCTTGTGCTGGCGGTCCTGTCCTGGGCAGCTGGGCTTGTGCTGGCGGTCCTGTCCTGGGCAGCTTGGCTTGTGCTGGCGGTCCTGTCCTGGGCAGCTGGGCTGGTGCTGGAGGTTTGCCTCCTGGGCAACGGGGATGATGGCGGTCTTCTCCGCCGTGCTGCTCTTCCCAGACATTCCTGGTTTCTTGTGGCCCTTCCCCACCTTGGAGGGTGTCACAGCTGAGGCCACACTCCCACCGGGACCCCTGGGAGTGGCTTTGGTGGCTGGAGTCTTCCCCCTCTCCCGCCGGGCACTGGCCAACTTCTGATGCTTCACAGGTGGGGGACTGTCTGTGCTGTGGCTCCGTGCCACACTGGCTGCCCTGGTGGCCGGTGCACTCCATATTCCGGTGACTACAGGCACCACTGGTCCTGGAGATGTTGTGGCTGAGGGGCTAGTTCGGGACCTAGGAGACGGACGGGGTGGAGGAGGTGTGGGAAGGAGGTCGAGCTTGGACAGGAAAAGTTTTTTTGACACACTGGGACGGGTAGCTGGAGGGGGTTTGTGAGTGGAGCAAGAGGTGGTGGTTGTAGGAGGTGTTCCTTTGCTGACTTTGGGTGAAGGTGCATGCGCTGGAGGCTGTCGTGAAGTGGATGGCTGTTGGGTGGGTGTGTGCCTGCATTTGTGTATCTTGGGAGGGGGCATCACAGACACACTGGGAGAGGACACAGGGGACGTGTGAATGGTAGTGGGGGTGGTGACTGCACGTGAGCGGGGTGTGTTGGTGGGTGTGCTGGAGAGGGACGTAGTGGCTGTAGTGGTAGTGCATGCAGGTGTGAGTGTAGATGAGACTGGGAGGGAGGAGGGAAACGAGGAGGAGGGGGACACAGTGGAGGCAGTGGATGTTGGTGTGTCTGCATGTGTCTGATGCTTGAGTGAGTGCCTGTGGGATGTGTGGTGCTTATGTTTGCCTGAGCTTCCCTTGTGTGTTGAGGTGTGTGCATGTTGGTCTGTAGGTGTGCTTGGGATAGGCTGAGGTACTGGGGATTGGATCGGAGTGGAGGAAGTTGGAGGTGGGAGGCTAGACACAGGGACAATGGCTGCCATCAGTGCTGAGGCCAGAGTCTGAAAAGCTCGCTGAAGGGCTGCCTGACCAGAATGAATGCCCTCCAGGAATGCATTTCTTTGTTGCAACTGCCTTTCTACACTCTGGATGGCATTCAGAATGGTAGACTTCCCAACAGTGAGGGACCTGAGGAGGTCAATGGCCTCCTCACTGAGGGCAGCAGGGGTGACTGGGGCAGGGGCTGAGGTGCCTGGTGCGAAGGTGATGCCCACCCTCCCGGGTGAGCGGGCACGGGGCGAAGGCTGAGGGGCTGCTGGGAGGGCGGTGCTGGAAGGGGGGTGGCGGCTGTATCTGTAGATGGGGGGCACAGATGTTGCCGCCACCACAAGGGAGCTCCCACCAGAGGACGAGTTCGTGTCACTGGTCTCAGCTCCTGTCCCCGCCGTGGAGCTTCCCTCGCCCTCCGTCCCACTGGTGAAGTCCGAATCTGTAGTGTGGCCCTCCAGTGGCATGTGGGATGCAGCCCCCTGGTGCTCCGGTGCCACTGCTCCTCCGCCTGATGATGTAGCTAATGCACACAAGAACAGGGAGACCACAAAAAGGGGGGGGACGACAGAAGAAAGACATGTTGAGTGCATGCATTACCGCTACCGTTGGCGGACACAACAGACACAGAAGCCCCTTGCACTATGCCCCGCTCTTGGGCTCCACTGTTCAATTCCTGGGAAATGCCCTACAAGGCTATGGACGACATCTGCACACACAGATGACACAGGGGCATGAGTAGGTGTACTTGGCACTCTACAGAAGTGGGGTGGGGTGCCACATGGCCTCCCTTACGGAGGGACCTTGCCTACGGAACTCGCCCTGGCCTAGGGAAACCCACAGCCCACCTCCCCCACCCAGACCCCTCCACTGCGTGCAAAATCAGCAGAATGAGAGTGTACTCACCCCCTTGTGTCTGCTGTGATGCCCTCAAGCGCCCATCCAACTCCGGGTAGGCCACTGCCAGGATCCTGAACATCAGGGGGGTCATGGTGCGACGGGCACCTCTCCCACGTTGGGAGGCCATTCCCAGCTGAGCCTCCGCCGTTTTCTTGCTCCAGCGGCGAATGTCCTCCCATCTTTTCTGGCAGTGGGTGCTCCGTCTGTGGTAAACCCCCAGGGTCCGGACGTCCTTGGCGATGGCACACCAAATATCTTTTTTCTGGTTGGCGCTGACCTACATGAAATGTACAGGGGGAAGAGTAAGTTATTACCAACTGCACCGGCAAAGTGATTGGCCACCATCCCTACCCTTGCCATGTGGCACATGCATTCACCGTCGTTTCATGCACGCTGCACTCTCCCCCCTTCCTTCTTACATCCATCCCTCTCCACACAGGCATACATCATGCTCCCAGTGTACTTACCTGTTTTTCTGGAGGACCGTAGAGTAGCGTGTACTGGGGGAGGACCCCATCCACGAGTTTCTCCAACTCCTCAGATGTGAAGGCAGGGGCCCTTTCCCCAGACACTCAAGCCATTGTCTCTTCCAGACCGAGGTCACAGCAGCATTTGCAGTGTAGGTCCTCTCCTGTCGAAGATCAGGTATCGAGTGATTGAACAGATAGAAAATGGCGGTCACGTCCGCGGCGGTGCGTACCGTCACCGCTGGCGTACATCGTCATTGGCTCCTGGGACCCATAGGATGCTAACCAATGCAGCATTGCGCTGCGGTCTTCGACTGCCTACTGCAACGGTGTACAACGCCAGCGCACTTACCTCACATCCCATTGTCCCACTTTAGAGGTCAGGCATCTGCCAGTTCAGGAGCCCACATGGATTAATTTTCAAATGCATCACACATACCTAGGCCTAGACTCAACACACATACAGGCCACCTTTTGTGTATGAATAGTGTTCTGTGTAAACTGTGGGTACGTACCTCTGAGTTGTTTGACTCTGTGCTCGTGTTGTCCTTCATAGGCACCGTCCGCTGGGACATGTGAGGAGATGGCGGCATCCTCCGGTGTACCGACCATTGGTGGACCTGTCGACAATGGAGGAACGACATGTGATTATCACATACAGGCTTGACCATGCCACAATCCAGGAACTGTGTACCCAGTTGGAGCCAGACCTCATGTCAGCAATCCGCCATCCCACAGGAATCCCCCCTCAAGTGCAGGTGCTGTCAGTGCTCTATTTCCTTGCAAGTGGGTCATTTCAAACAACAGTGGCCATAGCATCAGGGATGTCCCAGCCTATGTTTTCCAATGTGTTGTCCAGAGTGTTGTCTGCCCTTCTGAAACACATGCGGAGCTACATCGTTTTCCCTCAGGTGGAGGATTTGCCTACAGTGAAAGGTGATTTCTATGCCCTGGGACATATCCCCAACATCATAGGTGCCATTGATGGGACTCATGTGGCTTTGCCCCCCCCCCCACAGGAGTGAACAGGTGTACAGAAACAGGAAGAGTTATCATTCAATGAATGTACAGATGGTATGTTTGGCCAACCAGTACATCTCCCATGTTCCCTGGCTCAGTGTATGACGCCTACATCCTGCGGAATAGCAGCATCCCTTATGTGATGGGTCAACTCCAGAGGCACCGTGTGTGGCTATTAGGTGAGCACCTGGGAGGAAGACAGTGGGAATGGTTGGCTGGGTCTGGGGATATCCCTACAGGTTAGGGCGTGTCTAACAGTTGTCCCTCGCCATTTTCAGGTGACTCTGGTTACCCCAACCTGTCATGGCTACTGACCCCAGTGAGGAATCCCAGGACAAGGGCAGAGGAATGCTACAATGAGGCCCATGGGCGAACTAGGAGGGTGATCCAGAGGACCTTCGGCCTCCTGAAGGCCAGGTTTCGGTGCCTCCATATGACAGGTGGATCCCTATTCTACTCACCAAAGAAGGCGTGCCAGATCATCGTGGCCTGCTGTATGCTTTACAACTTGGCTTTGCGACGACAGGTGCCTTTTCTGCAGGAGGATGGTCCAGATGGCGGTGTTGTGGCAGCTGTGGAGCCTGTCGACAGTGAAGACGAGGAAGCAGAGGAAGAAGACATGAACAACAGGGACTCAGTGATCCAGCAATATTTCCAGTGAGACACAGGTAAGAGTACAGACCTGCCTACTACATGTACTTTAACACTACTACCTCTCTACTGTCTGTACTTTTCACCCAGTGTGTTGGCACTGAGTTGTCACTTTCCCTTACGATTTCACAGATGTGGGTCCTACTGTGTGACATCTGCTTAGATTCCTCATGGACTAGAGCTGTGTGACATAGGTATGTTGACATTAAAATTGTAAGAGCATTTTGTCACTGTAATTGCTAATACACTATTTCGAAATCACAGACAGACTCCAGATTGTTTTGTGCTTCAAGTGTGATTATTTAAGTGCTCAATATTGGAGGGGGTAGTAAAATGGTGAGGGGTGATGGCGGAGGAATGTCCATGGCAGAGTCCAGTCTATTAGTCTCACAGGTGCATTGCCCATATGGGCATAGGAAGTGGAGCTGGGGCAGTTTAAGTATGGACATGTTGACAAATTGGGACAGTAGGATGACATTCAGGGTGGTCTCATTTCTTGGTGGGGGTCTTGGCATTGTGCTCTGTTTTGTCCTGGATCTCAGGGACCGTTTGCGGGGTGGTTCTCCATCTGCAGGGGGTGGGGTGCTGGTGTGGTGGTACTGTGGCGGGGCGTCCTGTCCGCTAGCGCCGGCGGAGGTGGTGGGCAGTTCATCGTCCATGCTAGTGTCAGGGGCCCCTTGTAGTGCCACAGTGTCCCTCCTGGTGTTCACGAGTTCCTTCAGCACCCCTACAATGGTGCCCAGAGTGAAGCTGATGGTTCTGAGTTCCTCCCTGAAGACCATATACTGTTCTTCCTGCAGGCGCTGGGTCTCCTGAAACTTGGCCAGTACCGTTGCCATCGTCTCCTGGGAGTAGTGGTAGGCTCCCATGATGGAGGAGAGGGCCTCGTGGAGAGTGAGTTCCCTTGGCCTGTCCGCCCTGTGTCGCACAGCAGCCCTCCCAGTTCCCCTGTGTTCCTGGGCCTCCGTCCCCTGGGCCGTGCGCCCACTGCCCCCAGGTCCCTGTTGTTGTTGGGGTGGTGGGTTATCCTGGGTTCCCTGTAGTGGTGGACATGCAGCTGATTGACGTGTCCTGGGGACAGAGGTATGGGCCCGCTGGGTGGGTGCTGTGCTGGTGTTTCCAGAGGGTGGAAGGTCTGTGGTGGCCTGTGACTGGGTGAGGGGAACCGACTGTCCCGAGGTCCCCGATGGGCCGGGCTGGTCACCTAGATCCAGTTGGACAGAGCTGCTGTCATCACTGTGGGCCTCTTCTGTTGGTGGTGTGG
This sequence comes from Pleurodeles waltl, assembly GCF_031143425.1. Lineage (NCBI taxonomy): Eukaryota > Metazoa > Chordata > Amphibia > Caudata > Salamandridae > Pleurodeles > Pleurodeles waltl. The sequence continues at coordinate 619,434,929 of NC_090444.1, read as the reverse complement.
ACATGTGTGGACCCTCCTGTCCGGAGACGTTGGGTAGGGGTCCTACAGGGGTATAAAAAGATGGTTATGACATCTGTGTATGTCATGGTGTGCAATGGGTGGGTGACCGTGTGCCTCAGTGCTTGCATTCCTTTGTGGGACCTTGTGTGATGATGGTTTAGGGGGTTGTATGGGTATGTGAAGTGGGCAAGCTTTAGTGATGTATGTCCATGCTCTGTTGTTGCATGCAGGGGTTGGTGTTGGGATGGGTGGTTTGTGATGTTGGGACATATGTGAGGAGTTGGGATGCTGGGGGTGAGGGTGAGGGTGGGGGTATGTTTTGGCATGCAGGTAGGGTGGGGGATGTAATAATTAAGATTTGTCTTACCAGAGTCCATTTCTCCACCTACTGCTGCAAGGCCCTCGGGATGCAGAATCGCCAAGACCTGCTCCTCCCATGTTCTTAGTTGTGGGTGAGGAGGTGGGGGTCCGCCGCCAGTCCGCTGAACCGCCAGGTGGTGTCTTGAGACCACGGAACACACCTTCCCCCGTAGGCTGTTCCACCTCTTCCTGATGTCCTCCTGATTTCTTGGGTGCTGTCCCACTGCGTTGACCCTGTCCACTATTCTTCGCCATAGCTCCATCTTCCTTGCTATTGAGGTGTGCTGCACAGGTGCTCCAAATAGCTGTGGCTCTACCCGGACAATTTCCTCCACCATGACCCTGAGCTCCTCCTCCGAGAACCTGGGGTGTCTTTGCCGTGCCATGGGGTGGTGTAGGTGATGTGTGGGGTGGTGTGTGTGGTGATAAGTGTGCTGATATGTAGTGGGTTGTTGTGTGAGGTGCGTGGAAGTTCTGTGGGTAATGGTGTTGTATGCCTGTGGATGCTGTTCTTCTGGCTGGTCCTGTCTCTCTCTGGCCTTCTTTTGGAATTTTTGATCGTAGGGGTTTATGGGTGATGTGGGTGTGTGTTTTCTATTGTAATGGGTGTGTGGGAGTGGTTTGTGTATGTGTATCTGGCGTGTGTATTTTGAATTGTCCAATGTGGCTGTGTTTTGTAAATGTGTGTGTATTTTGAGCCCGGCAGCGTGTACCGCCAATGGAATAACGCGGTTGAAATACCGCCGCGTGGATTCGTGTGTCGTGATAGTGTGGGCGTATTTCTGTTGGCGTGACGGTGCAGGTTTTGTTTTCGCCAGTTTATTACTGACCTTTGGTATGGCGGACTTGTGTGGGTGTCTGACTTTTGGCGGATTCCGAAATGTGGGTCATAATAGCTGTGGCAGAATTCCGCGGCCGCGGCGGTGTGTTGGCGGTCTTCTTACCGCCAATGTTGTAATGAGGGCCTATGTGCTTGTGCGGGGGGCACCTGCGGTTTTGGTCCTGGGTCGGCACCCATCTCGGGAAACCTACCAAACCCAGACATTTCTGAAAACTAGACACACAAGGGAGTCTAGGGGTGTGCCTTGCGTGTATTCCCCATTGTTTTCTTACCCAGAATCCTCAGCAAACCTCAAATGTTGCTAAAAAAATCACATTTTCCCACATTTCTGATGGGATCACTGCACCGCCACAAACTTCATACCATCCAATGATCCCTTCAGCCTCCCGATTAAAAAATTATACCTCACTTGTGTAGGTGGGCCAAGTGCCTCTGACAGGGAAGAGCCAAAAACAGGTCCAAATTGAGGGGGAACCAAAGCGGGTCCAAAAGGGTAGTTTGGAAAAAAAACGTTTTTATGCTGACAATTTTTATTGGTATAGATGTGACAATGCTAGGTGGTAGGAATTTTGTGGATTCCTGCAGATTCCGGAAGGTTCCATCACAAAAATGTGGTAAAAATGTGTCATTTAAAGCAAAGTTGGAGGTTAGTAGGGCATTGTTGGTAAGAAAATGGTGTGTGGTGCATGTGAAGCACATCACCCTGGACTCACCCAGATGTCTAGTTTTTAGATGTGTCCAGGTCTCATAGATTTTTCTACATGGCAGCGTCCCAAAGTCCAAAAAGTGCAGCCCTCACCATTGCAAGTAGGAAGATTTTGAGAGTTACACAAGCTCTCACAGCCTAAATGTAAAACCAAAACCCAAACTAATCAAATGTCCTCTTGCTTGCCATTGGAATAAGATGGTTTAGTGTGCGGGGAGAGCTGAAAGACTGTTACCCCTTCGGTTGGGGTGGGGGCATAACCATGCTCATACTGGTTGGTAGCCACCACTCACTATTTTTTATTTTTTTTAAAAATCCCTGGCATCTAGTAGGCTTTCTACCACCCCGGGGAGTGGATGGGGGGTAATTGCCCTGTCTGCCCACCAGTGGGCAGAACAACTTTATTCCCATTTATTTGTGTTGGGGGTATAGCCATACCCCACCCTCTTTAAAAAAAAAAAAAAAATCTTCCCTTGTCTCTGGTAGGCTTTCTGCCCCCCTTGGGGGCAGATGGGCCTTACCAAAATAGGCCAATCTGCCCGCAGGGGGGTAGAAGTGGCCAATAGTAATGGGCCTCTATTGGAGCGACCCATGCCCAAGGGGCTGCCCTCCGAAACAAAACACACACACCAATCCCAACCCTAAGTTGTTTCTGCCTCCCCTCCCTGGGGGCAGATCAGACTAATAGAAGCAGGCCAGTCTGTCCCCAAGGGGGGCAGAAATGGCCTAAAATAAATTTTCCCCCACTAGGTAGTGACCCTTGCCTAAGGGTTCGCTCCCCATCTGTAAAAAAAAGATGAAACTGATGTAAAAAAAAAATCCCTGGTGTCTAGTGGTTTCTGCTCGCTTTGGGGCAGATTGGCCTAATTAAAATAGGCCGATCTGCCCCCGGGGGAGGGGAGGGGGCAAAAATGGCCTAATAGAAATTTGCCCCCAGTGGAGTGACCCTTTCTCAAGGGGCCACTCCCCTTCATTCTTAACGTTAAAAAAATCCCTGGCGTCTAGTGGCGTCTGCCCCCCAGGGGCAGATCGGCCTAATTAAAATAGGCCAATCTGCCCCAGGCCTAATAAAAAATTGCCCCCCAGGGGTGCAACACTTGCTCAAGGGGTCGCTCCCCTCTTATGTAAACATACATAAACAGACACTAACACAAAATCCCTGGTGTCTATTGGGCATTTCTGCAGCCCAATTGCTTCATGATTGGCTGAAGAAATGCTCACAGAGGCATGAAAGGAAAGGAAAGGCCTTTCCTTTCATGTCTCTGTGCCGCCCCCAGCTCCAGGTTGCGATGGAAGCTGGGGCAGCCTCTGATGAGGTTGCGTGCTGATGTCATCATATGTCACTGGGGGGTCAGGGAGGCTCATGGGAGGGGGTGGGAGGCTCATGGGGTAGCGCTAGCGCTCCACTCATGAGACAGTCCATGGACACAAAGGTTGCGTCCTCTGCGCCTCAGTGCCGTAGCCAAGAACATAACTGTTACGTCCATGGTGGAAAGGGTTAAAAAATCTTAAAAGATAAAAATCTGCCTTTTAGGTTAGTCAAATATTGGTACAGCATTTCAGTAAATTAACACTCATTGATCCATATGAATTTTAAATACAAAAGGACACTCAAAATAAAATGTAACATACTTAAAATGTTTACTTTGATGCATTTCCAAATTTTCAGAATGTGTCTGATTTGGGATTTTGCGATGGGAAACTCCAACATATACATAATGGAATTTCCCGCTCTCAAAGTCCAAGTGCATTGTAATATATTGACCTTGGAATAAGTTGGACAAAATGTCTGTTTTCTACGTGACGGAACATTCCATCTGCAAAAGTCCCTTTAAGTTAAGGAATCTCGTTTTCCTCACTAATGATATTTCTACTGGGTGTAACAAAGGATATTAAATAAATGTTTTTAGGCTGTGTGTTACCCTATCAGAAATGTATTTATATTCTTGTCAGTTATTTTGAAAACATTATGCCCATAAAATACATTTTTCTAAAAACAGACAGGCTTAAAGACACATTTGTGATTGAGAAAGACATCATGGAAAACTGTCACATTTAACATAAATTGACATGTTTTCTTCATCAAAAACATATTTTTAATATGTTCATCAATTTATGGACCATTTCTCAAGTTTTTGGGTCATTTTGGGTCACTTGTTTAATACTGGTTGTTCAAAATGCTGAATCTCAAATGTAATTTTTGAAACATTCACTGTATCATAGGTGCATTTGATGCTATGTCACTGGTAAAGGGGGGGATAACTTTCACAACTTTGAAGGAATATCACACTTGACACAAAATATGAGTTCCCTGTTTGGTACAACCATATCTTATAAAATGTCACAAAATAATGTTTCATTTATTTTAAGCAGGCATATGTCTGGTCAAATAAGTCCTTTGTACCTGAATAAAATGTGGTATCCTTTTTAACAAATCATTTAAAAATAAACACATCATGATGCACCTTCTGCAAAACGTACACCTTCAAGAACACTTCTTTGTGTTGGTCATTTGTCATCCTTAATGGTGAAGCCAAATTTTGTTGCTGTAACAAAAATTTGTTATTTGAAAAGAAAACTTAAAGGTAAACGTACCTCCTTCTTGTTGCTGTCTAGCCTTCAACTGCCCATCAAGGTGGGGATAGGCCACTGCAAATATGCGGGCATTAGGAGATTCAGGGTTCTGCGCACACACTTCACATGTTGGGAGGACTGGCCAAGCTAGACTTCTGCTGACTTCTTGGCTCAGCATCGTGGGTCCTCCCAATGGCCTGTGGAAGTGGATGATGTGCTGATTGTAGACCCCCAGGGTCCACACCTTCTTCGTGATGACCTCCCAGATGTCCTTCTTTTGATGGGTGTTCACCTGTATGGATATAAAAAAGGAACAAAAATATGTGTGGCTTTTTGTTTGTTTGTATTTATGTATCACAATTTTGACAAATCAATCACAAACATTTTTAAATAGTTACAACAGATTTAAAAAATGCTGTTGTAACCTATTGAGTGCCGTGAGTAATTTGTGGGAGAGTAATAAAAGCAAAAACATGGTATTTGACATGGAAAGAAACAAAGATATATATTTTAATTTGTATCACATATGTGATATATTTTCTAAATTGACATAATGTGAATTTGGTAGATTTCACATGAATGTATTAAATACTCATATATATGTAGAACTACACACCCCAAAAATAGGACGTCAAACACACAACACATACTAATGCTGTGGTGTTGTCTAATTATAAACAGTTTACAAAAACACACCATATTTTTCAATGTAATTTAAAAAGAACAGACCCTTCAGTTCAATCACTACACTTCACACTAGAACTAAAAGGGATATTCTACCCTGTGTTAAAAAGAGTTAGTCAGCATCACATTTCCATTTGAAACACATACCTGTTCCTCCAGTGAGCTATACAGTTGGCTTTATAGGGACAAGACCTCTATACCCAGCAACTCCAGCTCCTCGGGTGAGAAGTTGGGGGCACTGTCTCCTACGTTTTCTGGCATCGTGGCTCCCAGAGGTAGGATCAGCAGCAAAATTTGAAGAGGTGTCGTTGATTGCAGTGTAAGGGGACAAGTGTCTTTTTTTGCAATGACCCTTACATCTATTTTACGTACATAATCGATGGCCGGGATGTATACAGTAACTGTCCTTTGAACATTACTTTCACACATGTTGTCTAAACATGTGTCCGTAGTGAAGTTTCCCATCCACTACCCGGTCAACTTTCGCCGACTTCCATCTACGTCCAAATGCGCCTGATGGTGAGGTCAGCCGTCTGCCATTTTAGATAGTCATATATGGCCTCATTATGGCTTTGGTGATGGTCTGACAGCCACATTATGACCGTGGCGGTCTTGCGGCGGTCGGACTGCCAGAACTGCCAGTTTACCTCAACAGGAGGGACCTGCAGTATAATCCTCCAGGGCAGTGCTGCAAGCAGCACCACCCTAGGGATTACGACCCCCTCTCCAACAGGTAGCACCGCCATATAAAGGCAAACTTGGCATGGGCAGTTCAGGGGCACCCCCTGGCTAGCCCCGTCACAATGTTCACTGTCTGCTTTGCATCTTACTTACTACAGCATTGCCGCTGGCTCTATTATGAGTAACTCTTAATGGGGCCCGTGGGAAGGCAGCCACACTGGCGGCAACCTGACTGTCAAAGTCATAATGACCCCCATAGTGTGTTTTGACCACTCAAAATGGTGGGTATTTAAAAAACAAGAAGGTGTAAATAATACATTTAAAATGTATTCTTCACACATTTCTATCAACGATTAGTAGACATGACAAAAATGTTTTTTATAAGAATTATTAATGAATGTAGTGTTAAATTAAATTTAGAAACCAACTATATTTTGTAACAAACATGAAATTTGTGTTATATTTCCAAAAACATGTTTGACAATTTTTTCAACATTATCTATTTATAAATGTAGACATATGAATCCGGTGAGAGTGAGAAGACAACAGCCTTATGTGTTCAGACCGTTTCCAGATCTTGCCACCACTGAAGAATGGGATATTATCAAAAAATTCAGATTGAATAGGCCATCTATTATTGATTTATGTCATCAGCTGGAGCCAGATCTTCTGCCTCACAATAGGAATCCCACATCAATAACACCAGTAGTCAAAGTCATGGCAGTACTTCCTTTTGTGGCCACAGGATCATTCCAATACACTGTTGCAGTATCCGGTGGAAAGTCACAACCAACTTTCAGTGGTGTGCTACAAGAAATTCTTTCTTCAATCATGAGACACAGCAACAGCTTCATACCGTTTCCATGAAATGAGTATTTTGCCAAAGTAAAAGGACATTTGTATGCTTTGGCTCACATACCACATGTGGTTGGAGTAATTGATGGCACACATATTGCCTTAGTGCTACCATACAGCAGAGAATAATTATACTGCAATCGAAAGAACTTCCATTCAATCAATGTACAAGTTGTGTGCTTACCAGATTCCTACATCACAAGCATGTGTGAATGTTCTCCAGGATGAGCACATGGGTCCTCATTATGACCCTGGCGGTCTATTGACCACCAGTGTGCAGTGGCGATTTGAACGCCACCAAAGTGGTGGCCAGACCGCTTTGGCGGCAGTTTGACCACCACATTATGACCATGGGGGTCGTGTCGCAGTTGGACTGCAAGCACTGCCAGTTTTCCTCCACAGGAGGGACTGGCGGTTGTATTCTGCCAGGGCAGCATTGCAAGCAGTGCTGCCCTGGAGATTACGACCCCCTCTGCTCCAGTATTTACATGGCAGTAGCACTGCCATCTAAAGGCTGGCAGGGACGGGGTGCAGGGTCCCCCAGGGTGGCCCCTGCACTGCCCATACACTTGGCATGGGCAGTGCAGGGCCCCCCTTTGTTAGCCCTGTTGCGATCGTGACAGGGGCTGGTGCACCCTACGCACTACAGCTTTGCCACCGGATCTACTATAAGCCAGCATCAATGTTGTACGCCATTCCTGCTGGGCCAGCGGGGAACTCTTAATGGAGCCCGTGGGCAGGCGGCCGCACAGACAGCAACCTGACCGTCGGGACTTCGGTGGATGGTGTAAACCATCTGCCGAAGTCATAATGACCCCCATGATTTCTTTGTACTGTCGAACAGCACCATACCCCTGCAAATGTCACAACTTGGACCTGAGAGGGCCTGGCTTGTTGGTAAGTACAATCTGTTAATATGAATTTTGGTTAATTTCATGCTTTATGATCTAAATTAGTATTACATTTTTGGGTCATGTTTATTATTTTTTCAAATAGGAGACAGCTTATCATAATCAGCTATGGTTGTTAGCACCTCTGAGGAATCCAACAATGACAGGGGAAGTCCGCTTCAATGAAGCCCATGGAAGAACATGAAGGCAGTGGGATGGGATTTTGGGATCGTAAAGGCCATATTTCAATGTCTGGAAAAGACTGGTGGAGCCCTCCTTTACTCACTCGATAAGGAGTGCCATATCACCATGGCATGCTACATTTTACATAACATAGCCCTGTGATGGACCATTCCCCAAATTGCAGAGGAGGGAAACCCTGATGAGCCACTGGGTGAAGATGTTGAAATGCCAAATGAAGATGATAGTGGTGAAGAAGAAGGAATAGACTTACATCAAGATGTTATTGACTTCTTCTCATGAGTGTAAGTATATATTTACATATTACCACATTAAGGCCCTCATTACAACCCTGGCGGTAAAGTCCCCTGACCGCTGTGCTGACGGCCGCCAACATACTGTGTCCGTGGCGGAAATTCGCTACGGATATTATGACCCACACTTAGAAATCTTCCACAATAGAGACACCCGCCCAAGTCCGCCACACCAAAGGTAAGTGATAAATTGGCTGTACCAAAACCCACACCGTCACGCCAACAGGAATACGCCCACACTATCACGACCCACGAATCAACGCAGCAGTCATATAACCACGGTAAATCATTGGCGGTACATACCACCGTGCTCAAAATACACACACATTTACAAAACACAACCACATTGGACAATTCAAACTACACACACCTGATACATCTACACACACCACACCCACATACCCAATCCAATATAAAACACACACCCACATTACCCACAACCCCTTACAATAAAATTTTTGGAAGAAGCAGAGCGACAGAAAAGCAAAGACAACACCAGCATACAGAGGCACACAACACCCTCACTCATACACCATCCACGCACAAAACACCACACACCCCAACACATCACCCCACACATCACATCAACCATCACCTCACACATCACTCACACCACATCATGGCACCTCAAAGACACCCCAGGTTTTCTGAGGAGGAGCTCAGGGTCATGGTAGAGGAAATCATCTTGGTAGAGCCACAGCTATTCGGATCACAGGTGCATCAGGTGTCCTTTGCTAGGAAGAAGGAGCTATGGTGGAGAATTGTCGACAGGGTCAACTCAGTGGGACAGCATCCAAGAACACGGGATGACATGAGGAAGAGGTGGAATGACCTACGGAGGAAGGTATGTTCCGTGGTATCCAGACACCAGGTAGCTGTACATGGAACTGGCGGTGGACCCTTACCTCCTCCCCCACAACTAACAACATGGGAGGAGCAAGTTTTGGCAATCATGCATCCTGAGGGCCGCGCAGGTGTAACAGGAGGACTGGACTCTGGTAAATCAACTCTATACTATTATATCCACCCCACCCTACCTGCATGCCATCACAAACCCCAACCCCTACCCTCACACCCATCACTCCACCACCTCGCATATAACCCACTATCACAACCCACACATCCCAATACCAAGCCCTACATGTTACACTAATCCATGGGCACCCATCACAGACCTGCATTGACACCCATCACCAAAGCATGTCCAAGGGAGAGACTCACCCAGGGCACACAATCACCACTCACACGAGGGCCAAGGCAATATTGCAAGCACAGTAGTAGAGGAAAACACACCTATTGCACAAGATGGTACACACAGATACAATAACAATGCATTTACACCCCGACAGGACCCCTACACAACGTCACTGGACAGGAGGTGCCAGCCATATCCAGCCCCTCCCCCTGCCCCCAGAAGAGGCCCACAGTAATGACAGCAGCTCTGCACGCCTGAATCAAGATGACCAGCTCGGCCCATGAGGGACCTCTTGACAGTCGGTTCCCCTGCCACAGTCCCAAACCACCACAGTACCTCCCCCCTCAGGAAACACCACCAAAGCATCCACACAGTGGGCCCATGCCACTGTCCCCAGGACATCTCAATCAGCAGTGTGTCCACCACTACAGGGACCCCAGGCAACCCCACAAACCCAGGACAATCAGGGACCTGGGGTCAGTGGGCATACGGTTCAGGGGACAGAGGAACAGGATAACAAGGAAGCTGGGAGGACTGCTGTGTGACGGGGAGGACAGGCCCTGGGAACCAACCCTCTACGAGGCACTATCAAACATCATGGGAGCCTACCATCATTCCCAGGAGACCATGGGCATGGTACTGGCCAAGTTTCAGGAGACCCAGCGGCTGCGTGAGGGACAATACCTGGGGATCAGGGAGGACTTGAAGTCCATTAACACCACCCTGGTCACCATTGCAGGGGTGATGGCAGACATGGCCATGAGGGAGACAGTGGCATACCATCGGGCCCCTGGCATCATCCCAAACGATGAACAGCCTTCCACATCCACCGGAGCTAGTGGAAAGGAGGTCCTGCCACTGGACCAACAGGCCACCAACACCCCACCCCCTGCAGAAGGAGAACCACCCCGCAAACGGTCCCTGCGATCCAGGCAGAAGACAGAGAACATTGCCAAGACCTCCGCCAGGAAATAAGACTCTCCTGATTGTCACCCTTCTGTTCCACTATGTCACCCTGTCCACCTTGAACTACCATTGCTCCACTTCCTATGCCCCCTTGGACAATGCACCTGTGACACCAAGAGACTGGACTCTACCCTGGACATTCCTCCACCATCACCCCAGTCCCTACCACATACCCCAATACATGTTAGCCCATAAATAAACACCCTTGAGTCAAAAAACAATCTGGAGTCAGTCTGTACTTTCACAAATGTTTAATTACAACTTCTTCGACAAATATCAATGTTATTGTTAATTTGAACATATAAATGTATGACAGTTGTTGGGCAGCAGTAAACATAGCAAAAGGCAGAATGAGGTACCCAGATCTGTGCAATGGAAAACCAAAGTGAACTGTCAGGGTCCATACACAGAGGTTAAGAGGCTGACTTTAACAATGTCCTACAGTAGTCAGATATGATATGAGCAGTGCCAGTCTCTTACCTGTGTCTTACTGGAAGTACTGCATAATGATGTTGTTTCAGTTGTCAATATCTTCTTCCTCTGCCTCCTCTTCCTCCCTGTCCACAGGTTCCACAGCTGACACAATACCATCATCATGCTCATCCTCATGCAGAAAAGGCACCTGGCGTCGCAAAGCCAGGTTGTGCAACATGCAGCATGCCGCGATTATCTGGCACACCTTCTTCGGTGAGTAGTATAGGGAGCCACCTGTTAGATGGAGGCACCGGAATCTGGCCTTCAGGAGGCCAAAGGTCCACTCAATAATACGCCTAGGGCCGTATTTATACTCCGTTTGCGCCGAATTTGCGTCGTTTTTTTCGACGCAAATTCGACGCTAAACTAACGCCAACTAACGCCATATTTATACTATGGCGTTAGAGGCGAATAGCGCCAAAGTTCCCGGAATGTGCGTCATTTTTTAGCGTGAACCCCTTCCTTGCGTTAATGATATGCAAGGGAGGCGTTCCCGTCTAAAAAATGACTCCCAGGCCTTTACGTGGTATTTATACTCCCGGGCAAAAGAGACGCCCGGGAGTGGGCGTGGCTAAAAACGGCGCATTTGCGCCGCTTTTTAACGCCTGGGTCAGGCATGGCGTTAAGGGACAAGTGGGCTCAAAATGAGCCCAGAGTGCCCTCCCCTGCCCCCAGGGACCCCCCCTGCCACCCTTGCCCACCCCAGGAGGACACCCAAGGCTGGAGGGACCCACCCCAGGGACATTCAGGTAAGTTCAGGTAAGTATTTTTTTTTATTTTTTTTGTGGCATAGGGGGGCCTGATTTGTGCCCCCCTACATGCCACTATGCCCAATGACCATGCCCAGGGGACAGAAGTCCCCTGGGCATGGCCATTGGGCAAGGGGGCATGACTCCTATCTTTACAATGATAGGAGTCATGTTGATGGGGGATGGGCGTCGAAAATAAATGGCGCAAGTCGGGTTACGACGATTTTTTCGACGTAACCTGACTTGCCCCATTTTAAGACGCCCATACGCCATTTTCCCCCTACGCCGGCGCTGTCTGGTCTACGTGGTTTTTTCCCACGCAAACCAGGCAGCGCCGGTCTGATTGCGCCGTCTAACGCCATTCCATAAATACGGCGCCCGCATGGCGCTTCAGAATGGCGTTAGACGGCGCAAAATTTTTTGACGCTAAACTGCGTTAGCGCAGTTTAGCGTCAAAAAGTATAAATATGGGCCCTAGTTTGCCCATGTGCCTCATTGTAGCGTTCTTCTGCCCTTGTCCTGACATTCCTCACTGGAGTCAGTAGCCATGAGAGGCTGGGGTAATCAGAGTCACCTGCAAATGTTGAGGGAAATCTGTTAGACACACACTAACCCTTAGGGACTACCCCATACCCAGACACCTATTCATACTGTGTGGGGACCTTGGGCTCACCTATTGGCCACACACAGTGCTTCTGGAGTTGGCCCATCACATAAGGGTTGCTGCTACTCCTCAAAATGTAAGCGTCATGCACAGAGCCAGAATACTTGGCATTCACATGAGAGATGTACTGGTCTGCCAAACACACCATCTGCACATTCATAGAATGGTAGCTTTTTCGATTTCTGTACACCTGTTCATTTCTGCAGGGGGGGACAAATGCCACATGTGTACCATCAATGGCGCCAATTATGTTGGGGATATGTCGCAGGGCATAGAAGTCAGCTTTCACTATGGGCAAATCCTCCACCTGGGGGAAAACGATGTAGCTGCGCATGTGCTTCAGCAGGGCTGACAACACTCTGGTCAACACGTTCGAAAACATTGGCTGAGACAGCCCTGATGCCATGGTCACTGTTGCTTGGAGGGAACCACTTGCCAGGAAATGGAGCACTGATAGGACCTGCACTAGAGGGGGGATACCTGTGGGATGGCGGATAGCTGACATCAGGTCAGGCTCCAATTGGGCACACAGTTCTTGGATCGTGGCACGATCAAGTCTGTAGGTGATAATGATGTGTCTGGCTTCCATTGTCGCAAGGTCCACCAGGGGCCTGTACACCGGAGGATGACACCATCTCATCATCTGCCCCAGCGGATGTACCCTATGGAGGAGAATGGTCAGCAGAGGGTCATGTACCACATAGGTTGCACAAGTGTTTTTTCAGTAATGTGAGTAAATCCGTGTGTGGCGTTGTCTGTCTGTATTTCTTCCCAAATGCTGTGACGCAGTTAGGTGCCAATGCATGTGCCACCCTGAACTGGCACCTGCCTGACCTGGAAGGAGGGACAAGGGGAAATGAGGAGAGTGCGCTGGCATTGTGCCGCAGACGTGACTGCCATTTTCTATCTGTTCACTCACTTGATACCTGACCTTTAACAGGAGAGGACCTACACTGCAAGTGCTGCTGTGAGCTGTGTCTGGAAGCGACAATGGCTCGAGTGTCTGGGGAAAGGGCCCCTGCCTTCACTTCGGAGGAGTTGGAGAGACTAGTGGATGGGGTCCTCCCCAGTACACGCTACTCTACCGTCCTCCAGACAAACAGGTGAGTACACTGTTAGCATGATGTGTGGGACATGAATGTATGGAGTGGTGTGGATGGAAGATACATGTGGGGTTAGGGGCTGAGGCCTGCATGTGAGGATGGTGAGTGTATGTGTGTCAGGGCATGAGTGGTAACTGGTGGGCAATGAGTATGACGACCCGGACGTGGGAGTAATTTCCTTTCATCCTATACCTTTCCTCTAGGTCAGCCCCCACCAGAAGAAGGGTATTTGGCATGCCATCGCCAAGGACGTGCGGACCCTGGGGGTCTATCATAGATGGAGCACCCACTGCCGCAAGAGATGGGAGGACCTGCGCCGCTGGAGCAATAAGACGGTGGAGGCGCAGCTGGGGCTGGCCTCCGAAAGTGGAAGGGGTGCCCATCGCACCATGGCCCCTCTGATGTTCCAGATCCTGGCGGTGGCATATCCGGAGTTGGATGGGTGCTTGAGGGCATCACAGCAGCCACAAGGGGGTGAGTACAGTCTCATTCAGCTGACTCTGATCGCTGTACGAGGTGTCTGGGTGGGGGAGGTGGGCTGTGGGTTCCCCTAGGCCAGGGCGAACTTGGTAGGGTATGTCCCTTGTTAGGCAGCCTCTGTGGCACTCCAACCCCAATAGTGTAGTGGGCATCTACAACTAGTCAGGCTCCTGTGGGTTCCAGGTGTCCAGCAAATAGGGTTAGGCATAGTCCCCCATGGGCAGGTGATTTTCCTACTAACTGCTAGTGCATGGCCTAGTGCATAAGGCTGGTCCCTGTGTGTTGTGTCCGCCAATGGTAGTGGTGTTGCTGGCATTGACCATGTGTCTTCTCTGTCTTTACCCCCCTTCTTGTTTGGTCACCCTGTCCTTGTGTGCATTAGCATCATCTGGCGTAGGAGCAGAGGCACCGGAGGCGGAAGGAGCTGCATCCCACATAGCCCATGAGGGTGAATCTATGGAGCCTGAAGGCACCAGTGGGACGGAGGGTGAGGGGAGCTCCACGACAGGGACAGGAGGGGACATAATCGACAGCGACACCTCCTCTGATGGGAGCTCCCTTGTGGGGGCGGGCACCTATGTGCCCACCGCAACAACAGGTACAGCCGCCACCCCCCCTACCAGCACCACCCTCCCAGCAGCCCCTCAGTGTGTTTCCCGTGCCCGCTCACCCAGGAGGGTAGGCATCGCCTTCGCCCCAGGCACCTCAGGCCCTGCCCCAGTCAGCCCTGCTGACCTCAGTGAGGAGGCTATTGACCTCCTGAGATCCCTCACTGTTGGGCAGTCAACCATTCTGAATGCCATCCAGGGTGTCGAGAGGCATTTGCAGTAAACAAATGCATACCTGGTGGGCATTCATTCTGGCGTGGTGACCCAACAGAGAGCATTTCAGGCTCTGGCCTCAGCACTGATGGCAGCCATTGTCCCTGTGTCCAGCCTCCCCCTCCAACTTCCTCTACCCAAACCCAATCCCCTCTACCTCAGCCTATCCCAAGCACACCATCAGACCAGCATGCACACACATCAACGCACAGTAGTGGCTCAGGCAAACATAAGCACCACACATCCCACAGGCACTCACACAAGCACCATACCCATGCAGACACACCAACATCCACTTCCTCCACTGTGTCCCCCTCCTCCATGTCCTCCACCTCCCTCCCAGTCTCATCTCCACTCACTCACACCTGCATGCACTACATCCTCAGCCACTACCTCCATCACCAGCACGCCCATCACTACACACCACTCACTTGCAATCACCACCCCTGCTACCATTCCCACGTTCCCTGTGTCCTCCTCCAGTGTGTCTGTGAGCCCTCCTACCAAAGTACACAAATGCTGGCACACACCGACTCAACAGCCATCCACCGCACAACAGCCTCCAACCCATGCACCTTCACCCAAACTCAGCAGACGTACACCTCCTACAACCACTACCTCTTCCTCCACTCCCAAACCATCTCCATCTTCCCGCCCCAGTGTGTCCAAAACAATTTACCTAGCTAACCTAGAGCTCTTCCCTACACCTCCCCCGTCCTTCTCCTAGGGCCAGGATGTCTAGATCCCAGCCCAGCACCTCAGCCACCAAATCTGCATCCGCAGTAATCCCTGCTACTCCAGTACGGTCAAAGGGGGCACCCGTCAGAGCTGCCAGTATGCCACCGATGGAAAAGAAGTACCACCCTATTCCACTACCTGCAAAGCTCAAAAACTGACAGGCTTCAAGCAGGGGACAGTCACACCACCCACCCAGCAAGGCCTCACACAAACACAGAGTGGACAGTGCCAAGGTCCCTGCAGCGACTGTCAAGATGGGGAAGGGCCACAAGCCAAAGGACACATCACCTCTGGCCATGATGTCACCTGGTGAGGAGCTGGTGACCACCAACTCATCAGGGATGGCAGCCACATGCACCCCAGTCACCACTGACGCTCTGACCGTGCCATGCACTGCCGTTGCCACAACGTCAGTCTGCAACATCCTCCCCAAGGATCGGCCATCCGAGGCTACCGGAGACAGTATGGTGTCTCTATCCACCGTAACAGTCACTTGCACCACGGCCAGCACTGGCAGCATCTCCGCCGCAGCCCTCGCGCCTGCACCACCATCAGCACCGCCACGTGCACAGCCGATGCCACTCTGTCAGACGTCAGCCCCATCCCCAGTGTGCAGCCGTCAGAGTCTGCAGGTGACGTCCTGGACCCTGGACACGCCACTTGAGACACCACTTCCAGCACTGACACAAACCAGCAATTGGCAGCCTAAGTCACCGCAGGATGGAGTGTGGGTCTGCCTCCATGGAGTATCATGCTACCTGTTCTGGGTACATCACTTGGCTGTGACACACAGGTGAGACGAAGTCAACATGCCACACCCCAGGAGCTGCATCACTGGGCACAAAGCCCCCTCCAGAACCAGTGGAAAAAAGCATCCACTAACACAGTCCTTGACAGGATGAAGCACTCTGGGCACAAAGTCCCCTCCAGAACCAATGGAACATGTCACCGACTTGAGAGACTGTGGCTTTGACCACCCCAGGAGCAAGCAGTGGGCAAACCACCCACTTGAGAGACTCGAGAGACTGTGACTTTGCACTACCCAGGACCAAGCAGTGGGCAGTGGACCCACTTGAGAGACTGTGGCTTTGCATTACCCAGGACCAAGCAGTGGGCAGTGGATCCACTTGAGAGACTGTGGCTTTGCATTCCCCAGGACCAAGGAGTGGGCAGTGGACCCACTTGAGAGACTTGAGAGACTGTGGCTTTGCACTCCCCAGGACCAGGCAGTGGGCATGGAGCCCCCTCGAGGAGCAGTGTCGTCGTCCCATCATCCGGCTGAGGTGCCCCCCCTCCCATTCCCCCTGAGGTGCCTGTTTTTTTTTCGACCTGATGCCCCTGCAGTGTTCTCTCAGTTTTGAGGCTGGTGTCATGTGTGGGCTTCACCCATGCTTTTTGGGACCACTCGTCCACGGACATTTCATGGGACAGTGTACGGACTTGTGTACTTGCTGTAAATATTTGTGTATACTGATTATTTACTGTTCTCTTGGGCTATCTGATTGTTTGAATATTACACTAGTTAAACTCATTTTGTTTGGTCCTTGCTTTCTTCCAGGGTGTGATGGGGTGTATCTGTGATTGGATATGTGTGTGTGATATTCTGGGTGGGGGGCGGGTGTGTTGGGTTTAGCATGTGTTTCACACTGTTTTCCCTCCTCCCCTCCCCTGTGTGCTAGGTGCAGTACTCACCGTGGTCGTCGCCGCCACCGGTCGTACTCCTGGTAGATGAGAAGATACACCAACATTGGTAACACCTGTAGTTCGGGCTCCATGGCGTCCTGGTTCTTCGTTGAGTGTCGAGAGGGGAGTGGTTTCCCTTCCAAAGACTGTTACCGCCGTGCTTTTGATGGCGTTCGTACCGCCCCGGAAAATCTGGCGGATTGGTGCCTTCTAATAGTGTGGGTGGTACATTGTCTTCTGCCTGTCTGTTGGCTTTTACCGCCGCAATGTTTGTTGCTACCGCCGTGGCGGTCAGAGTGTTAAAGTGGCTGTCTGTGTTGCCGGTTTCCGCCATGGTCGTAATTACATTTTTTTTATCACCGGCCTGTTAGCGGTATTACAGCCGCTTTATCATCGACCGCCAGGGTTGTAATGAGGGCCTAAATGTTAAACCAATTTTTAATCTAATGAGGATAATTTTTCAGAAAGGGAAAGTTAATGAAAATCCAGAGCAAAGATGTTTGTTGATCAAAGGTTTAACACATTGACTACTGAATACATTTACATTGTTTATCTTCGATTTTTCTTAGAAATTGTGTCTTAAAAGCTATGTATTTGTCATGTGCCTATTTTGTGATGTAAGAAATAAAAAAATAAAAAATATGTTTTAGGTTCATTTCCCATGTCATCTTCATTTGGACATTTCATATCTGTAACAGTTGCAATTATATGCTGCTGTTGTGAAGTACAAAGGGAAAGTGGGTTGATCCTGTGAAAGACACACAGACACTCTGGGAGTACATATCTTGTACAAAGACAACTTACACAGTGGCTGGATTGAGGTTTTTTAGGATTGCATTACACTTGTTTTCTGTTAAATGTTTCCACCAAACCAATATATGATGCTTAAATTGCTCTATCCACGTGATATTCGACCCAAAGCATACTAATCTCTCTTCACATTGTCAAAACCCTCATTTTGTGGTAAGCATATGAAGCTGTTGATGTGGCTCATCATTATAGAAATAACTTATTGTAGCACCCCACTAAAAGGTGCTTGTTACATTGCAACAGTGTATTTGAATGGACCTGTGGACACAAAATGGAGTGCTGCCATGATTTTGACTTTATGTGGGATTCCTATGATGAGGCAGAAGATCTGGCTCCAGCTGATGACATAAATCAATAATAGTTTGTCTGTTTTTTCAGTTTTTTATTACAGCCCATTCTTCCATGGTGGCAAGGTCTGGAACAGTAAATTTAAAAATTGCATTAAGCATTTAGCTTGTGCATGGGTTGTAATGTATTTGAACAATATGACATAACATTTCTTTACTACAGTTTAATGAAATACTAGTTTTGATTTGTGTTTTTTGTACTTTTTTGTCAGTTTTGGAAAATGTGAAAAACATTACATACATGGAAGTAATTTATGATTTAGCAATCTTTATTTTTTACATTTGGAAATGCATGATGGAAGGGAAAAAATGAAGAAATTGACAAAAGTAAAACAACACCAGTCTCAGACTGTTAGTTTTGATTTTACTCAACAAAAACAATTAATGTAAAACAAAATGAAAACTGTAAACAAAACAAATGTAAACCCTGATGAATGAAACTATTACAGAAGAGCCAGATGAACGTCCCCTATTGGGGGGTGGGGGGTTGCAGGGACTGAGGTGGGTGCAGGTGTTTCTTTTTGTGGGGTGGCCTCCATTTCTGTGGCTGAGGCAGATACAGTTGCCCCAGATGTTGTTGGACCACAGGAAGGGGAAGATGCTGCTGGAAAAGCCCTGAACATGTGGGGAGACAAATCATGCAGTACCCCAATCAGGGTGTACAAGCTGGAGTTTAGATTCTCCATCTGTACAATGTGCTCCCTCTGCCACTGCTTGATCTCCTGGAGTTATGCAAGGACCTGATCCATCATGTCTTGGGACTGATGGAGGGATCCCAAAACTTGGTTGATGGTGGGCTGGGTGACACTGAACCCAGTGGCCTTACTTTGCTGGCCCACAGATTGCCTCCCATGAACCCTACCCCTACTACCCTGTGCCCTGGACCCAGTGTGCCCCATCCTACTGGTCCCTGGCTGAATCAGTGGTGGTGTTGGACAGCAGCCAGGACTGAGGGGCACAAGATTGGAGTAATGTCCCTTGGGCACAGGAAGTGGAGATATCTTGACGCTGAGGTATGGTAACTGCTGGGGTGGGAGGTGTATGTGTGGGCTGAAGGAGACTCACTGGAGCTGTCTGCCTAAGCAGACCAGATAGACCAGGCTGTTCCTCATCAACCAGAATTGCAGGAGTGGAGTCCTTACTGAAGGCTTATTCCTAGTCTGGAGTAGAGGTATCCTCAGTAGTAGTGGCAGATGGTTGTCCACATACTCTAGGTGATGGACCTAATATCAATTACAATTTTTTTTTGTATAAATCTAAATTATACATAAAATGAGTTTGAAGGTACAAATTAAGCAACCTAAATGGGAAATGAAAATTAATATGATGATTGTACCTTTCAGTGTTATTATAAATTACACAAACATTCTAAAATACACACAAAACTAAAAATATGGCTGAAATATGTTCTGAAATGAAAAACATAATTAGAAAGTATGCATAAAATATGGCAAACATTCTACAGAGTAGAGAATAGAAACGTGAAACAAACAATTCCAAGGCCTGGCAGGCTAAAACTCTGAACAATGAACAACTTAGAAGGGCAAATAGCATTAGTCTTCGTATCCATATTGCAAAGTACATTTCCTATCAATACAACATATGTTTAACATACAACATGGCATGTATTAAAATGTTTAAGACAACAAATGACATTTTTGAACATAGCATAAAATAGAATTTGAAATATACATAACACTTAAAAATTCGTGAAAATATGAGAGAAAAGAGAGAATGACCAATATCAAATTACAATATT
This sequence comes from Pleurodeles waltl, assembly GCF_031143425.1. Lineage (NCBI taxonomy): Eukaryota > Metazoa > Chordata > Amphibia > Caudata > Salamandridae > Pleurodeles > Pleurodeles waltl. Next base: position 619,415,055 of record NC_090444.1, on the reverse strand, counting down.
CTTTTACGAAACAAAAACAAGGTAGTTGTAATCCTTTCAATTTGACATTAACACTTGCAAGATAGTAATTTGAACACACATACTAAATTATATGTAGTGAAAATGAACAGAGATTTACAACATAAAGCACATATACGTTATATGTTGTTAGGTGAAACTGCTGTTACAAGAACCATAAATGCATGTGACATTAAATGGAGATTGAAACTTGTAATCTTAAATACAACAAAATAACATTTAAACAAACAAACAGACAAGGCATATACAACAAATAATACATGAAAAAAAAACACATATTGACAACACATATCGACCATTAGTAAAACGAGAGATACAATAACAATGCTACAACTTTCCTTTTAAAAATTAATAAATACATTTATGTATAGATTTATATGTTAAAAAAGGTGTAACCCACATCACCGGCTGCTAAATTAAGAGCATAAGCGGGATTTTGGTTTAGTGACACGTTCAAATGTATAATTTACCAGTCTCCACTGCACCGGGGATTCCTGACAAGCCTTCAGGATGTATGCTCTGCAAGACCTTCTTCCCTCAAAGTTGTAGGGGGGACTGGGAGAACCATTACCAGTCACCTGGTCCACCAGGTGATGCTGGGAGATGAGGGACGCACTCTCCCCCACAGGTCTTCCTTATTTCCTCCTGTGTGCACACGTTGTTTGCTACAGCCTTCACTCTATCATCTGTTCTGGACCACATTTGCCTTTTCTGAGCTATACTTGTATTTTGTACTTGTGTTCCAAACAAATGTGGCTGTACTTTGATAATTTCATCCACCATGACTGACAATTCTCCCTCAGTGAAACATGGATTTCTCCTCCTTGCGATTAAATGGAAATTAAATTACATTATTTTGAGTACCCACAAGTAAAAGAAGAAAAGAAATGTTAAATGAACTAGAAACCGGGAACAAAAAAAAGGCCTGTATTATCTGACAAAACTTCTCTAGAAAACTGTTGTGCTGCAGTGGAATGGCAAAGAATCATGGTCTGAAATGGGATGTGTTTCATAGTGTGGTATGCAGATGTATGAGAGAACAGGGCTGACTGCCGAGGTCCCCTAACTTTTCGCCCCCCATTTTGCCCTTTTTGCTGGTGTTTGTCTGACTCTGATGGTGCCCTGGGTACTGCTAACCAGTCCCAGGGCCTGTGCTCTGTGTAACCTACCTATAAGTCCCTAGTATATGGTAGGGCATGTAGGTTTAGGGACCCCAGCATATGTGCACTGCTGAGGTGCCCAATGTCATTTTAAAGGCAGGCCTGCCTTGCTGGCTGCTTTTAAACTAAAGTTATATGCAAATTCAACTTTGGAATTAAAAGTAGTTCCAAAGTTTTAAACTACCTTATTTTTACCTATAAGTCACCCCTAAGGTGTGCCCTATGTGCCCCTAGGGCTGGGTGCCATGTAACTATAAGCAGGGACCTTATAAAATAGTTTTATAAGCCCTGGTGAGGTAAAACAGCCAAATTTGTTTTCCCTCATTGTAGTGAATGGCCTCCATAGGCTAGAATGGGGAGACTTTATTTTAATGTTTAAAGTTCCCTTAAGTAACATATACCAGAAGTTTGTTATCAAATTAATTGTTATAATAAATCCCACAACTTCCAATGGTTGGATTTAATATAACTTGTTCAGGTAAAGAGTTTTAAACTTTACCTGAAAAGTTGCCAACTTCAGACCTGCAGTGTTTTTGCTGCTGTGCTCTGATTGACCAGCCTCTGGCAGCCTGGTCAGGCTGCCTTGATGAGGTGTGAAGTGGCCTGGCTCCACCCAAAGAGATGTGCCTGTGGGAGGAGATCTCCCCTCAGTAGATGGTGAAGCAGGAAGGGGGATGGCTCCCAAACTGGTCTTCAAAGGCAGAGAAGGACATTTGGAGCAACCCAGCAAACCCCTCACATCCTGCAAACCCAGACAATTAGGTGCCCCTTTGATTAGATTAGGAGAGGACAGGAGAGGGGTGTGTTTAGGATTTTTAGCCACACCAGTCGGTGGGCTCAGCCAGATGTAACCTCCAAATATCACTTTCAGCCATGATGGATTTTTGAGGAATGTTGCTTCCTGGGATTGATTTTTGCCACACTTCCCAGGAAGTGGTCATCACAGGGGGGAAGGACCCTGCCCCTGATTGGAGAACCAGGACCCCCTGTTTTTCACCCAGGAGCAAGGATAAAACTGGCAGACCTGCACCCACACCTCAGATCCCTATCAGATTCCAACAAGGAAGAACTACAGGAGAAGAAGTACTGCCCTGCTGGACCCCTGACCTGCACCTCGACACTGCTCTCTAGAGGACTGCACCAGCTGCACACTTGAGCTTCACCACTGAAAGGACTTTACCTGTCTTCTACTGCTTCAAGAAGGGAGTCCCTGTTTGCTACAGGTACAAAGGAGCTGCCCATTGTCCCCTGCATCAAGTCCTGCGAACAGAGCCCAGCTGACCAGCGTCCAGTGGCCATTTGAGGATTCTGATCAGGTGCATTCTGGGAATTGTGGTCCCAACTCCCAAGGAGCAACTCAGAGCTTCTGGAACCTTGGATCAAGTTGTGGACACTTCAAGGACACAAAAAGGACCTCTGGAAGAAGATCCAGAAGTTTGGAGATGTTTGGGGCAACTCCATATAAGTTGAAGAGGTGCATTGTGGGAGTTGTAGTCCCAGACCCCTAGAGGCACACCAGAGCCTCTGAACCCTTGGCTGGTGCTGTGGACCACTTTCCTGAAGCAAACACTTCTGAAAGTAAGTGTGACAGTGTTACCTCGTGGGTGGCCTGAACTTTGGACTTTGTTCCTTTCCAGTGTGACCTTTTTTTTAACCCTTTGAGCGCTATTTGCTTCTATGCGCTAGAAAGCATTAATTCTTTAAAAATTCATATCCCCGGTTCCCCTTATCCGATTTTATTCGTTTTAGTGTCATTGTAAAGATAAACATCTGATCTATTTTTATAAAATGATTTTGGATTTTTAAACTGTTTCCTGTGTTTTATTTAATTACTGTTTTGTGATATTTGAATGCTTCACGATTTGTCTCCTAAGTTAAGCCTTGTCGTTCGTTGCCAAGCTACCAAGGGTTGAGCTAGGTTTAATTCACTGAGACCTAACTGGACCTAAGTGGAGGTTAGTAGCCTATTGCTAAGTGTAGGTACTTGCCTGCCCTTACCAGTAACCCATTTTCCAACAAGATGAAACAGTCAAGACACATCAGATGTGTGCTGCTAGCATCCATCCAAAAGCCAGAGGCATAGTACGGTGTTAATCTCGTCTCACAATGGAATCCTGCCATCAGGAATCTGCCACTAGAACAACATCTGCACAACTGTGAAACCTAAATATGCTCGACCCAATTCCACCACCCTAACGGCAGTGGAGTGATGTTAGCCAGCAGCGGAGTCCGCCGCACCGTTGGCTGTGCGCTGTCGACGAAAAAAACTCTGTCAATGTGGATGTAGGTTCAGCTGGCATACATCTAAATGGGGCGGATGGGAATCCATCACCCTGATAGAGTACTTGTAAACTCTGTCACAGAGGGATGACAGGAGTTTCACTAAGATCTAAATCAGGCCCATTTATATATTCCCATAAGGTTGCCTGCCCAGAGTGTCTCGGCAAGTAATGGAAAAGAAAGGATGATGTCTGATTTTAGTGGACACATTGACTCTCTTTAGCTATCAGATGAGATGCACCATGAAAGGAAAGAGAGGGAGACCACCACATAGTAGGATCTTTGTTCCAACCTGTTAATTCCCCACATATCAGCAAAACCTTGAAGTGTAGTTACTGCCTGGCCTTCTCCTGATCCTGTGCCTGCTCCTGTGGTTGGAGATGGAGCGAGTGTCCACTAGCTGATGCGTGTTAACTCAGAAATTCAATTAGGGACTTCTGTACTTCCCCTCTGCCTCCATGCCTGTAGCATTTAATTTACATTTTTGTAAAGTTTACACATTGCTGTAGACCCAATGAGCATAGAACACACTACATTATTTACCATTAACTTTACCCACTCTAAAGTTGTCTGTAAATTGCATCAGGTCAGTGCTTAATTTGTGCTTGTGGTTGGAGGTGTGGGATACCTGCACTAATTTTTGGAGAGAATAGGGAATACTTTTCATCTCAGGCTGGTATCTAGAGAAAGACAGAGAAAGGCAGAAAAGAGAGAAGGGAGAGGGAATAGAAAGATAGAGAATGCTGATAAGGGGCGGGAGTAGGGATGAAAAAAACAAAAACCCTGCAACGGTTAAACAGAGACTGGGAGTGTAGGGTGGTGCAGGAAGGAGGCTTGAAGCGTAATCAAGGAGAGACAGTATTCAACAACCCCAGCATTCTGCACTGCCAGCAGCAGGATCTTATGGAAACCTTTGTCCACTGCAGTTATTTTTTAACAAATTAGCGCTTCACGTTGTGCGCAGTTAGGCCCATTTTTATTCGTTTTAGCACTACATTTGCGCTGCTTTTTGATGCAAAAATGGCACAAACTTACAAAATACAGGGGCATATATATACTCTGATTGCGCTGGATTTGCGTGTTTTTTTTATGCAAATTCAGCGCAAACCTAACACTATATTTATACTTTGAAGCCCGACCCCACGAACGTCAAAATTCCACTGGGCGTATCATTTTCTGGATGCGTGAAACCGCCTTGTGTTAATGACATGCAAGGTAGGCGTTCCCGTCCCAAAAATGACTTAAACACCCATGCGCCATATTTATCCAACCGCGCAAAAATCCTGCACGGCTGGGAGGCGGAGTCAGAAAATGGCGCACAGCCCGATTTGCGTCAAAAATTAATGCCTGGGTCAGGGCAGGCGTTAAAATGGGGCAAACACACCAGTACTTAAGGAAAACACACAGAAGCAACATCAGAGCTCCAAAAGGAAGACATGGAGGTGCTATTCTTCCAGCATGCACGAAGATGCAGAGCACAGGACCAACAGCAGCAGCTTCCACCACACCAACAGGGACCCCAAAGGCAACACATAAGGCAGGAGAGGATATTCCGGACCAGGACAATCCTTTTGGGCATTAGGGAACATGACATCATCCAGAGGTACAGACTAAACTGGCAAGCCATACAGCAGCTGCTGCGCCACATTGAGCCACAGTTGGCACCCAGCTTGCAGACACCCCCACATCATTCCACCAGAGACCAAGCTGCTAGCTGTCCTCCACATGTTGGCAAGTGGCTCTTTTCAAGCCACTGGTGCCCTGGTTGCCGGGATCTCACAGCTCTCATTCTCTGCCTTCCTACCTAAGGTACTGGATGCTGTCATCTCCCTCACACCCCACCACATCAGCTTCCCCAACACACAGCTGAAGCAGCAGAAGACCAAACAGGGCTTCTATCAAATCAATGGCTTCCCACACGTGCTCGGTGCCATTGACTGCACACATGTGAGGATTTTTCCACCTGCTGCAAGCAAGCATCTATACCGCAACAGGAAGCACACACACTCCATCAATGTGGAGGCCATTGTGGATCACTGGGGATTGATCACCAACATCGTGGCAAAGTATCCTGGGAGTGTACATGATTCATTAATCTTCCGCCACTTCACAATCAATCAACACTTCCAGGATGGACAATATGGAAATGGCCTACTTGTTGGTAAGTACAGAAACCTAGGAATTTACACACAGCCCAACAACCCTGTAGGACATACTACATATACACCACCACATTGACACATAGCCAGGAAGACACTGAGGTTGTGACACTGCTAGTCATGTTTGATATCCTGACCCAATAGGATTCACACCTATGGACAAATGACAGATGCAAATAACAACAGATGCCACTCCAGAGCCACAAGGGACCAATTTAAAACCACACAGTGACAATGATATGGCCTTAACTGGCAGTACAACTTGGAAGATGAAGCTTCCAACATCACATCAATAACACTCAATCACACACCCTTCAAGCAATATGTACCCTGTAAGGGGTGTGTAATGTGTTTTGCTGCAGGTCAAACACCATGAGACACATAGCATGATGATGCTGACTCTAATGAAGGAGACAAGGAATCATTGAGGTAGTACCAACATCTCACATCACTCCTGGGGTGACATTGCCCTCTGCCAATAAGGAAGTGGACTGTGCTAAGAACACATATTGATGTGACATTATTGCAAAGTGCACATTGCTACACATACGGATTGAGACAATTACACATATACACAACAGATGTACAGGCATATGGACCTTCTGACAATTAAACCTTCACCCCCACAACCAAGTGAGCCGCCTTACCTGGACCAGATTCAGCAGTGTAGGTGCACGTTTGCACATGAGTAAACTCGGTGAGGGCACAAAAATATGTTTGCGTCGAACTTGTCACACATGGGATATTTGTGCATTGTCAATTGTCAACACTTCAGTGCTGGAGATGTGTTGTACATTGTCACCTAGCCAAATCAAAGGGTCTCACTGTTGTTTTTCACATGCTATTACATATGTTGAATTGGATGGGATTTTCAGGCCACATAGTGCAACCGTGTTACCACCACTGTGGATTCGATTCTGTGTCATGTCATTTTCAGTGCAGACACATGGACACTTCTTTCACATGACATAATGCATGGGAGATACATTGTACTGCAAGTGTTCAGAAATACCGCTGATATCCGGTCAATCAGCCAAACACCAGTTTAGATAATTAAACAACCCAGTGCTGATAGTACATCCTAGAAGCCTAGGATTCCACACAATAACACAAACACAGATGAGTCACAGACGACACAAGATAACAACTGCCATGCAAAGTGATAATCATGGTGCAAGCAACATCAACATTTTTACACTCATTCTCTCTTTCAGCTGATCAGGGGTATGGGATCCAGCCATGGATCATGACTCCATTTGCCAACCCAAGCACAGCATCAGAGCGTGCCTATAATGAGGCACATCGGAGGACACGCTCCATAGTAGAGAGTACTTTTGGCATCCTGAAGTCACAATTCAGGTGCCTCGACATCACCGGAGGCAGCTTCTTATATTTACCTGAAATGGTCTGCAAAATCATTTTGACCTGTGCCATCCTGCACAACATATGTGTAAGGAGGAACATTCCCCTCTATGAACCAGACCCACAAATGCCTGAAGAGGAGGAAGAGGAGGATGCTGTCCATCAACATGAGGGGGACTATCCAAACACTGCAGCATGATTGTGTCGGAGAAAACACATTGTACAAAACTTCTTTTAACTCTAGTCACCATCACCATTGTCTTTCCATATGTCATTAAACATCTCACTTCATCACTCAATCATGGTCTGGGTAATTATTCATGCATCACATGATCCCTAGGAATCATAATCAGAGTTTAGCCTCATGGAGCATTGCAGAAATACAGATTAGGATACTGAAAAAGGTACATCACATTTGATGGGTATGAATGTACAGCCAACTTCACACATAGTGTAAATGACATATATCCTGTCTATTTCACATTTGAAAGGCAATATCAGAGTACCACAGCTACGGCACACATCCATGTTGCCAACATGGTTCATTGCAGCATATGGCACACAACTAAGACACCATCAATCATAAGTTAAAAAAGTGTTACATACATGAGGCAGGGGATGTGCTATTGCACTGGAAACAGGAATGTATGACCAGACCCTTGACAGCAGTAAGTGTGACATTAGCTATCTCTGCAAGGAGCATGTGTGACAAGAAGTCCATGTAAGCTGTAAATGGATAGCACGAGTGCCCCAGGTATGACAAGCATTGCTCACAAGACATGCCCTGCGCATACCATCCCAGTTCATAAGTCCTGCCACAGGCATGTTTTCAGTCTCTCCCCACCCTTCTTTAGGGGGCCTGTAAATGGACTATTTGTACCCTGATAACCTTCATCTACACACACCCAGATTCCCATTCTGACTCATGTGTGCTTCCCTCTTTAGTATGACATGCCATATTCATAGTTCATCTGTCTGCATGGACTTCAGGTCCGATAATGCACTACCTGGTAGTCTGTAGGACCTGTAATCACCTGTCCATTGCTTCCCATGTGAAAGGTACTGTTGGCCCTTTGAACTTGATTCTCACCTACGTGACTTGTGAGAGACTGAAGCTGCACACACATGAGCAATTCCATGCAGACCAGCCATTTGAACCTGCCCTGCCATTGCTGCTGCCTGGAACGGCTTAGAAGCTGCCATTTTATGTATATCCTTGTTGTGCATTGCCGTATAAATCACTTGTGTAACACAGGCTTTGTATTATTGTGTAACATTGCAGCCCACAGCACAAATACCGTTTTTAGTTTCCACAGTGTTGTTCCAGCTTTTCCCAGTCAGAGTCTGCTCACTGTGCATTTACCTTTTTAATGTTAGTTCCTGACAGAGCCTGCATCCTGTTAGCCTCATTGGTTCCTGCCTTTGTGTTACCATAAAGGTTCTGTGTGGCTACATTTGTCTCATAGTTGCTTTCCATGCCGTCTCTTTCCTCCTGGGGTATTGTGTCTGGTTGGTCTGCGATGAATCCTCAAATAGATTGTACAGTGTAATCAGTTTACTTATCATATCATGGTCCGGGACATGTATTCAAATAGCCTAATCCCGGCCCCATCCCTTGTCTGGGTTTCATGTAAGCATCAGTGACAAACAGTGACAGTGTACTTTGGCTGTATGCATGGATTGGGTATGGTGCCTCCAGCACAACAAACAACATTTGCTAATGTGCATGAAAGGACAAAACATGCTTGTGCCCTGACGGTCCACACTCAGATTCACATTGGCCGCAACCCAATGATGGTGCTTGCATGGTGACCAGCTGTGAGAATAATCAGCACAGAGGCACTGATGTTCCCTGTTGTAGTGGGAATTTAAGACACCACCCTGTGTACAAATGTTGTGATGAAACCTGCTGGTTTCTAATTACTGATCCATTAAGTTTCTGACCACACCAAGGTTGCCCTGTTGTCAGCCTCATAAAACTTCTGCAATGCCATAGCTGGACTATCCCCTTCCTCTTTGGCTTTCAATCAATTCTGCTTTGAATGATACTCTGTTAATGCAGGGAATGGCTCCACAGACTCATGGCCAGACCTGCATGTAACTGTGACAACATGGAGGCCAATACTGACACAGGGTACACATGGCCACTCACTTGAACTGGACATCTTTGTGCAATTAACCACTGGAAATATGTGAACACATGCAGCTTGGTCTGCTGGTTCTCCACTGCCACTAGAGAAACATAGGTCATTTATATGACTCAAATTGTGGAGTGATATTACATTTCTGGATTGGTTTTGGGACTCTGTGTCACAAACACTGTACCTACATAGCATTTTCAAATGCCTGACTTAATGGATAGTATACAAACAAGTGACAAGGAAGTGGTATCCAACATTCAAGTACATGTAATGTCTTACTCTTGTAACATTGCCATTATCAACTGTCCTCTATCTACCCTGTGCATAGTTTGTCATGGGACATGTTTTTGTCCCAAAGGTCAGGAAAGTTCACACAGCATTAGATGCTACGTGTATGACAAACACATATCCTGACTCATTTCCACACTGAATGGCATCTGATGGTTATCCACATTTACAACACATGCATACAAGCACATTAACGAAAGCACGTCTTGTGACGTTCACACAGAGGCACAACAACAATTGCAATAGCCAATTCACAGACATAAACGCACAGGCCATAAGTGAATGTATTAAGTTGCGTAGCCTTGCTATCCTCTATTGACGCACCACCTGCTCAAACTAGGTAATACCCATTTTTATTCAAAATGTTTGGGTTGCTGTTGCGTCAGTTAAGAGTGCTCATCCGGTACAACAACATGAGTATTATGGTCCTCAGTAGTGTGGTCTGCCACATTTGCCAAACACTGGACCACACAATGCAGACGCAAATAGCCTATCTCTGTACAGTTACAGCTTTCATGTATGTTAAAAATGAGAGAAATGACACAAACACAGTTAAAGACAGATATTTTTACGCAAATGCCTCAAAAAAGATGCATATGCGTCAAAATTTTCTGCATATGCATTGACGCACACAGCCATTATACATCCATTGGGCCCTAGCGGTAATTCCTACACTGTACCCCATGAAATTGGTTATCAATGAAAAATATATGGAATTATGAATGTGGGGGAATTTTGAAGCATTTGCGTAAAAACAAAATTGAAGCACAGCCCGTAAGCGTCATAAAATGTTCATGCATCATAATAAAAATGCACCGCATTTGAGACAGGAATTGATGTAATTAGATATCCTGTTTACAGAAATGCTACAGTGGGTGTACTATCACTTTCACTTTGCAGTCTGTGATTTTTCTAGACTATGTGGCTGTGCCGAGAGTTTTGTCTGTCCAAATTGTGCCTTTGTATCCTGTGTGCCATCCTATTTGTCATCTGTTGTTTTAGTAATTGTCTCAGTTGTTCAGTGTAAGTGTGTTTTTATCATATTTGGTGTCTAATTTCTAGTGAAATAACTTCCTTTTCCTCCCTCCATTCCCTGTATTTTCCTCTGTACCCTTTCATATGCCTATTATTTCGGTCATGTTGGGTAGGCCACGTCTGGGGAGAATAGGTGAGGAGAAGCTGGGGGCATTCATTTGGCTGGTGTGCCACTTCCTCCCCCTGATGTCAGAGGCTGGTGTCAAGGGTACAGGGGTATCACACGGAGGCGAGAAGGCTCCGGTGGTCCAAGGTGCTGTACCATCTGAGGAGAATTTTAAACACATCACGCAACGACCACCAATTCAAGCATCGGTGGGCTGACCTTGTTGCCAGAGAGCAAGACCTGCTGGACCACCTGGGTGTGGTGATTGGTAGCCCTGTTGGTGAGTACAATTCACAGTAATATGCACATTTCAATGTTCTGTAGTGACAGTATCAGATTTGTTGACATGCTACATGCAATGTTTTTGGACATGTGGAATGCAAGTTAAATATACAGTGGCCCTGATTTATACAATATTTGCTACACATTACAGTCATTTGTTGACACAACAGCTGCACAAACTTACAAAACACAACTTGATCTTGTCAATTAGTGCTGCTTTGACGTCAATAGATGATGGGAATGCGGCTCAAACATATGTTTCATTCATTGTCTGTGACTGTACCAGAAAGAGATGCATTTCACAAACTAAAACAAGGAATTAATGTAGTCCTCAATTATTTGCAATACATGTCTGAACTGTGTTCCTGGCCATACGTACAAAGTTCTTCCTAACCTCAGATAATATCTTAGGCTGATACTTTGACTTGGTTTGTGCACCATTTAAATTAGAAATGGATGCCAAAGTAATGAACACGGGTTCATATCTAAATGTTTGGTGCTACGTTCCATAGCTGTAGCGTTCAACATGAAGCAAATGCTACAAATTGAGGATACAAAATATATATCTGTCCCTCTGTTCATTGTTCATGTGTGTTTTAATTTGCCTTGGGCACAATTGCTGGAACAGAGCTGATGCATTGGCCATCTGTGTCACTTTCTAGCCATGCAATTCTCATAAGTTATTGGGTCATCATGGGATACCTGAAGTTGGTGATTGCATGGTCACAATTTATTACTTGCATGATGTTGTGCAAGGGACCCCTGACCGATTGCATCATACATATAAAGTGCCAAAATACTTTGCTAGTTTACGTTTGGTACAGCCCTGCTGATCTAGTGCAGCATATGTACAATAGCTAACTTCCTAGTATGAAGCCTATCACAGACATGGGTGTATGCTAAGATCAGCAGACCAACATTCCTGTGACTGCTGCCATTTCCAAGGTGCATACAAATTGAAACCTACATCATCAAGATTGCCACAGTAGGACATTTGCTAAACCATGTTTCAATAATGGGACAGTATCAGTTTGTTGTATACCCGCAGATCACCCAACTTGGTTAATGTAAGATGATGAATGTGGCTAACTGTGAATTCCAATGTCCGATATGGGTACACAGGGCAACGAGTGACACATTTCAGGTGCAATAACTACACCTGTGCCAATGCATTCTGTCACGGATGACCAAATTAGACACCGTCAGCATATAATTCCTTGTTGTATTAATTTCGATAAATGGCCAATCCATGTTTAGCATAAGATTGTCATCAAGTAACACACAGGATACCCGCCATTATGGTGTCATAGGGGGCATATCTGGCTGAGGGTACACTGGCAATGTGGCATATGTAACATACAGACAACACAGGCACACATTTAATGGACCATAGAAAACATAATAATTCATGAGCTACACTCAACCCACATGAGCATCACACAGTAACTGATTGTCTCTTGATGCACAAGCCACAATACCTGAGTGACTGGTATTGCAGTGCACCAGGAACATGGTTTTGAATGTCTCTCATAACAACAAATGAATAAATGGAGTACACTCTATAAATGAATCTGCAACCAATTGAGTAATCATGTTTGTCACCACATGATTGTTAGGGCCACTGCATGTGTGCATATGTGTGTGTATCACTCACTGGAGTGACAGGGTCAATACATGTTTGCAGTGGTATGTCTGTTGGAGTGTCATCATGCCTGAGGGACTGGACTATCAGATATAGGGGGTCATTAGAACCTCGGCGGTCTTGGAAAAAGACCGCCGAGGCTGCGGGAGCCACAATACCGCCATTGCCGGCGGTATTCCTGGCTCCCTATTATGACTTTTCCGCTGGGCCATCAACATTGCTGCTGGCTCGTAATAGAGCCGGCGGCAATGCTGATGTGCAGCGGGTGCAGTAGCACCCGTCGCGCATTTCACTGCCCGAAATTCGGGCAGTGAAATGCGCGATGGGGCTATGCCTGGGGGCCCCTGCACTGCCCATGCCAAGTGCATTGGCAGTGCAGGGGCCCCCAGGGGCAACCCAAGTCCCCTTACCGCCAGCCTTTCCATGGCGGTGTTTACCGCCACGGACAGGCTGGCAGTCGGGGACTCATAATCCCCAGGGCAGCGGTGCTTGCACCGCTGCCCTGGGGATAGTGGAGGGACCTGCGGTATGGCCGTGGCTATTGCGCCACGGTCATAATAGCTGGCGGAATACCGCCAGCCTGTTGGCAGTGTTACCGCCAGCTTACCGCCGGCCGCCAGGGTCGCAATGACCCCCATAGTGTCACACACAGTAATTTTTTCTTCCAAGTGTTGTACAGTGCGCAGACATTGAGCACATTTCACCCTTCCATGTTTTACAGGTGGACCTGCCCCCTACACAATTGAAGAAGTGGCTCGATTTGTGGACCCAGACATATCCAGTAAGTGTTGATATTTCAGTTCTGTGTTGTGTTTGCAGATGTTGTGTGATTGCCTCCTGTGTGTTGGACACATAGCAAGGTATGATGTGCTGGCACATGATCTGATATGTGACTTGACTGGAGTTTGACTTGTTTTTCCATATTTGAGTTGGACAATCAGTGGCGTTGAGTCATAATTTGGGATTATAGAGCAGCACTATAGGCATGGGCAGGTGAACAGGGTGACATTTGTTGTTACATTTATTGTAATGAAAAATTTGAAGATAGACATTTTCATGATTTAGTCAGCAAGTCATACCCTGAATCACACTGAGCAGGGATGCTGAAGTTTTACCCACAGATTTGATCCTCCCTGTTAACTAATGAACATGTAGGGCTGTATGTTTGACTTCATAGCAGCATCTAGCTCCACATGTTCTGCGACGTTTCTGTGGAACTTGAGTACAATGTCATAGGTGCGCATGCAGCTCAAGCCCAGATGGGTGCTTGCATCTATGTGCTTGTTGTTCGAAAGGTATTAGTGACAATTGTCCACAATTAGGAACATAAATATGGATGTGATTGTACAATGTTTGTGTCTATCCTAGTTGGACACCCACCTTACCTGTGGTGGACTGACTAAAACCATGGACAGCTGTCCAAAGCTTCCTGGCTGTCCTTGATGTTTGAAAGTATGTGTTGCATGTCCATCTCCCCCTGAGGCGCAGGCTGAGGGTTGTGAAATATGTGTACCTAGGTGTGAGGATCCCAGTGTAGAACACAGACATGTAATTAAAAAATTCCTTTGTTCCAACCTAGGACACCCTCTCATAATTAGCAGCTGCATACCATCCTGCCAATTCCATTTACAAATCACAAATCTTGTGGCCCTTGATTGTCATCCAGAAGATAGTCATTAGTTTGCCTGTCACATGTGGAGGACTTGCAGCATTTGTTATGTGACTAATGGCAGAACAATGATGCTTAGATCATTTAAGTAGGTACACATCTTTTTGAGCATTGCTGTGCTGTTAGATAGGACATGTGTAGGCTGCATTGGCATGTACTTCCTTAGGGACAATCTGTGATCTGTACCGTGATTTGGCCTGTTTAAGCTAATTATGAGTAATTTATTGAATCTCATCAGTAGCTGTATCACACAATGATGTAACTAATGTTTGGCTTTATCTTTTTTAACAGCAGCCAATATGGATGTCAATCAGACCAGAGAATTCCAGAGGAGAGTGATGTGTTACTGCCACATTCTGGATGTTGAGTCTGGGATCCGCCACATGCCACAGTGTTATCACCATGAGAGAGCCACGGGGGTCTGGAAGGCATTTGCCCATGGGGGCCCATCCCTGTTCACAACAGCCGCCACCACCAGCACCACCACTCCGACCCAAGTAGCACCAAGGGTGACAGCCACCACTGCAGGTCCATCAACATCATCCGCTCCTGGACCACTGACAGCAGCCCCTGCATCTCCCCCTCCAAGCATGGCACCGGTACCAGCACAACCCTCCACAAGTGGCACAAAGACCACCCCTGCTGCAGTCATTGACAATGGTGAATTTAGGAACATGCAACGTGACATGCAACGGATATTGCGCAGAATGGACAGGCAGCAGCAGGATGTGTCCCAGATTAGCAGGAGAGTGCGTGGGATAGAAAATATCCTGCGGAGGGCAAACTTATAACTGTTGGACCCTCAGCCATGATTCCCTCTCCTCCCTCCTCTTTCCTGGTTTCTATATTTAGTGGGTTTAGGGGGCTTAGTGTTAGGTTGGAATAGGCTGTTAGTTTAGTTAGTATAAGTGGGTTGTGGGTATGATATTTTTACATGTGTTTTTTTGTGGGTGGGTGGGGGATGATGTTGGGGTTTTTGTGTATTAAAAAATACAAAAATACAAAAAAATATAAAAAATAAATGAATAAAAAACTCTATTATTGTTTAGGATAAGATAGTATGTGTTTAGATTGGTATATGTTGTCCTCCATGTGTCCCGTCATATAAGGGGGGGTGGAGGGTTGATGTTTAGAGTGTTTCATTAAATGTGATAAGTAAGTTTAGCTTAGGGTTGATGGGGCCAGTTGTGGTTGATGTGTAGTTAGGATAGGTTAGTTTAGTTAAGGTGTTTCCCCTAGTTTTATTATCCTTTTTTACAGTTAAATAAATATTTAGGAACTCCTTTACAGTATGTGTCATATGCTTGGGGATCAGGGCCTTAGCATGGGTGAACGGTATCAATCTAGTATTTGCATTTGTGTTCCATCCTGCATCCAAATCCCAACTGAGCTGTCACATTGGCAGCTACACCAAAACTACTCCTCTATGCATCTGACATCCATTGATCCACCACTCAAGGTTACAATGGTTCCCAATGTGTTGTTAAGTTTGGATGTATGTTTTCAATCTGTCATAGTTTGAGACCAGAGTTTGTCTCTGGGGCACAGTGGTATGTTTGCCTGCAGCCTGATGGTCATGTGAACTCTGATAGGGTGAGTGATGGTATAATCTTATGTAGTATAGTATACATAACTCACACCTATAATTTTTTACATTGTACTGCCAGGTTACATATTTGTCTGCACACTCGTACACATCCATTCCTGCTGTAGGGTGTGTGTGTGTGATGAAGTTTTAGAGTCAGATATCACATACCTAAAGATTGGCTAGAAGAAAAGTTTTAACACATTGGTTTTCTGCTTAGACATCCCTTGAAGCAGACTTATTCTGTCACACACAGAATTATACTGTAATTTTTCTATTTACTTCAGAAATAACCCTCAGGAAGGGCAGATGATGGTACAATCCAGACCCCAGGGCATAGTTATCAGCCCACACTTTTTCAAGGCAATTGTATTGATATTCTATGGCCATTGATATGAGACATACATCACTAATCTCCTACACGGTTGATGTGTCACATTACACAGAGACAAAGTGGTTGTGTAAGTGCTATTTATTTTAAAGTGCTGTAGTGATATATTTACATATTCCAGGATTGTGAGTCCATTAGTGACGCATTCTTTTGTGATACAACACAAGTGCAAAGGGACTTGTCATTGGACATGCTGGGGTGAAGTGTAATACAGTGCAGAGGAACATGAATTGCCAATGAGGTAGTGATTGACAATCACAGTGGGCTAGAGAACAGTACATGTGAGCAGCTATTGCAAGACTGGCATGTTACGAAGCACAGGACCTTCGATATAAGTGCCCATTTGGCATGGACTTGTGCTACCGGGTACTCTTATGGGTGAAGGCGATTTGTTCCACGTCTTCATCTTCTGATGTGTGTGTCGTCTCCTCTGCCCTTGGTGGTGGTGGGTTTGAAGGGGCAACACACACTTCAGTGTTTGAAGACGTGAAGTCAGAAATCCCAGTAGCTGCCAACAGTGGGACTATTAAGGGCAGTACTGCAGCAAGGAGGAGCTGCTGGTTCTTAAGTATAGCAGCTACATCACTGTGGTAGGTAGCCAGGTTGGCCCTGAGGGGGTCAATATTGCATTTGTGCACGCAGTGAAAAGTTTGGTGTGCAAGGTGTTGTGTCAACTCCCTTACTGCTGTGCTGATTTCCTTCACACTTTGTTGAAGTTCTTGCAAGATAGATGTTCGCCCTTGCATGGCTGCTGCCTGTTCTGCAGATAACATCATTCACGAACGTACCCCCTCTTGGATGGCTGCCATATTTTGCATCCCCGTCACATCTCCTTGGCCAGCTCCCACTGTACTCCATCTAAAGTCCTCTCAAAGCTGGTGCCAGTCGTCAGAGTCCTCATCTGGGTTGGAGCTGGCAGGTCGTACAATTGGGGTGGTGGGTGGGTCCTCTGTGATGGCTGCTACTTCTGAGCTCCTCCTTGTGACTGAAGGTGGGGTCTGGAGGGTTCCAAGGACATCTTGGAGGGTCTGCTGACTGATGTTTGTCAGTTCGTCATCCATGTCATCAGGGAAGTCCAGGACAGGCATATCCCCAGGACAGCCATCATCCTCTGCAATGAGATATTGTACAATTAGTGTGTCTGTGTTGTGGCATTTGTAATGTGACATGCCTGACTTCCTATTAGTTGCACATTGTGATCTTGGTTCCTGTTCATTGTTACTGTCATTAATATTAGCATTCTCCCAGACCTATGCCCCACCTGCATGTCACATGTAGTGTGGGCAGTTTGGGGAAATATCAGCGTCACATCCTCTGGGTGTAGGTTCTGCCCAAATTGTATGTTGCCACCTTATTGTCACTTGCACTACACTTAACAATCTGGAACTGACCCAGTCTCTGATATTTCACATCCACCTATATGTTGCTGAGACCTAGCATATACTATATATTGCATTGGCATGTCACAGTACAGGTGTCAGCATTGGCAGTGTGTACTGCTGATGTTGGGGAATGTGTGCTACATTGGATTTCACTGATGGTCCTAGCAGTGTTCCATTTCCTCTTATGACTGTGCGGGTGTGTTTGCCTTCCTACACACATATGTCCTCCCCCTCAATGCAGTTGTCTTAGCACTATGACACTTGAGATGTTGCATGGTGGCATTGCAGATATTGTGACCCAGGCACATGCTAGACCCTGACATGTGCAGCATGGGTATGACATTACTGCTGTGTGCCTCATTATGTTAATAACAATACCTGATGTTTATACCACCCATAGACATGAGTATTTGACAGGATTTGCACATTGTTAGTAATTACAGGGGATTGATAACGTCCTCATCCTGAATCCTCAATTTTAGGTGTGTTTGATCCATGGGCACCTAACTGCCATTTGCTACTTGACCTGCACACACATCACAGGTGGTAGTGGCAACTGTTGTCAGTGGAACATGCCACTTGCAGGAATGGCCTGAGACAGGAAATTAAGCCCTAGTTCATGTTGTGACAATAACAGCTGTCATGTGACAGCAGGCCAGTTTTACATTGTACCCTACCCTCCTGAACTGGCTTTGCTTTTCCAACATCCTTGGCATGGCTGAGTATCCCATGCAAAGGTCGTTGGTGTATTGTTGTGCTGTGCCCCAGTTCTGCCCTGCACAGCCCATGCCCCAGTGTGGTGCCCCTTTGCCCTTTCAACTACCTGATTATCATGGCTTACATTCATTGTGTAGTAGGTATGCCCCCCCGCTTGCAGTTAACAATTAGGAATTTTAGTTCCCCATGCCACTTACCCTGCATCTGTGTTGTCTCCTGGTAGTCTGCGCCATCCTGTCCTTGAATCCCTGTCCTTGAATCCCTGTAACGATCTCCTCAGGCTGCCACCATCTCCTCGATGTGGTCCAGGGCCTCCAGCGGTGCTGGACTCTCACCTCTAGTCTGCAGTGCAGCCTTCCTGTTCCTGCCCATCTTTTCCTTGGTCCTGCGCTTGCAGTCATGCCAGCATTTCTTGCACTCGGTGACTGTTCTCCGTACTTCTGCCACACTGTTGATCTTCTCGACAATTTGTTGCCAAATTGCCTCTCTCCTCCCAATTGGCAATTTAGAGGTGACAAAAAGTTGGTGCTGGTGTTCCGTCACCTCTTTCACCAGTACTTCATGCACCTGTGCATTGAACCAACACTTTTCTTCTTCTCCCTCTCCTGCGTCTTGTGTGGTCCTCCTGGCTGGTTCCTGGGCGGTTGTCATCTTCCTGGGGTCTCTCATAGCTTATGGGATCCATTTTGGGGCTCCTTTACACATTTTGCAGTGTTTACGCCCCTTTTTGAAGCTATTGCATAAAAAAATGGCGCGTATACGGTTTAGGACATCCTAAACCGGATTAAAGTAATTTTCTCTGCATTAACGTCGTTTTTCTTTACAACGTGTCGCATTGGTGTGAGTAAAAAAAAATGACTCTAACCAGTGGTGTGCGCCGCCGTCCGTCAAAGTATAAATTTGACGCCTGGGTAGCGCTAAGAAATGGCGTTAGCCGGCGTTAACATTTTTGACGCAAAACTGCATTGGTGCAGTTTTGTGTCAAAAAATATAAATATGGGCCCCAATTGTCTTTTGTAAGTTTGCTCTGTTTTTGCGTCAAAAAGCGGCACAAATACGGCACTAAAAAGTGTAAATATGGGCCTTAATGGTTTAGTGTGATTTAAAATGTATATTTTCACTAGTTTTCCAATTATTAATGAGAGTAGAACGTCAACAATTAAAAATCACAAATATATTTTGCGCCCTTAAAACCCGGAGCCCTTTTTTTAGTTTGTTATTACTGCCAGTTCTTGGAATGTAAAAATAGAGGTGTAGGTGCTGCTTACTTCTGAGAAGTGCCGGTACTCTCCAGTCAAAAGTATTACTTTACGTTTTACTTGAGAAGTTCAGGTACGCTCCCTCTCAAAATAAAAAAGTGCCGGTATTCTGTACCGGACAGTACTGGCCCATTGAAAGCACTGACTACTGGGCTATGGGATTGCCAGAACTTCATACCACGTCTATGAAAATGGTTCCTTAGTAATCTGTATTCAAGAAAAGGTCACGAGATGCTTTTGATGAGGTCACCCAGTCTCACCTTCCGTAATGCCTTGTGCGTGAAAAAAGGTCATGACGTTTCTGCCTGTGATATCACGATGAAAGGTTATACATACATCACTCATTGTTCGTCAGCGGGGGACAATGGATCCCTTTCACCATTTATGACATTTTGATGGATCACACTTCTAAAATAAAGTTTATATGAAAGTGATTATAACTTTAATTATTATCAATTCGAATATCACATTTTGGTTTTGCTACACAAACATGTTCAATGGTGAAATACACACTTACCCTTGGTTAAATTTTAATTTGTTAATTTAGTTGTGCGTTTGCATAATACGAACCATCCTTCACAGCTCTCTACACCCTACGCAGCCTCAAAGAGTTGCAATCTTCTCGCTAGGTACCTGCAGCTATGTTTTGAGAAGCGGCCTGTCATATGAATCTGTGGTATGTTTTCTCATGTCACGCTCGGCTGTTCTTGCAAGAAAAGGCCAGGGGAGGTTATTAGTGTGTGTGTGAACAACAAATCTCGAGCATGCGATGAACTCTTCCTCTGGCTCTGCCACACCTGTTTCCTCTCACGAAAGGCTAGGGAGAAAATTATTTAAGAGAAAGAAAAACACAGCACTGCAAGAAGAAAAAAAACACACACGAGCTCTTCGGGAGCTTTTGAGGCTCGTGACACAACACACGCAACTCTAATGACATGGAGCAGCTTTTAACGAAACGGGTAATTCAGAGGAGAGCTCGTCAAAGAGTGCGGAATCTTGCAGCTAAACTGGAAAGAGATGTGACTCCACCTGCACAGTCCCCGCTTGGCAGAGTGCTGTCATATTTTGAAGCCGGAAGATGATCTCCGGCCAATACCGCTGACTGTTGGAATCTGCTTTCCTAAAATTTCTTGACGTGAGTCTTCCTGCGTGCGTGCCCTTGTGTCTGTGGGTACGTGGCCAGTGGTTGAAGTGAGTGGGATCTATTGGAACGATATTCCCAAACATTTCAAGTTCTTCAGTAAAAGTTCCCATACTTCTTGTTGAAAAACAGTAACAGTTCCCATACTTGTTTTGAGAAACAACCATTCGGATAATGACCTTCAGGTGCCTCTGACTGAAAGGGAAAGGAAGGAGTCTCCTGTACTGTGAAGACAATGGAAAGGCTGACACAGGAAGGTGTGTGTTAAACTTTAAATGTATTTACCTGAAGGTGAAAGGCCAGCAAAATATTTGCAGAGTGTGCTGTTTTTTTTTTTTAGACATGTCTCTGGTCGCCCACAAACCGCTAACCCCACTCATCATAGTTCCCATATTTTTCATGCACTTCAACCAGGGGCGGTTCCTCCTAAGGAGAGGAAGAGTGTCACCCTGCCTGCTGCGAGCGCAGCAGGCAAACAAATAAATAAAATGGCATAATAATGCAATTTTATTTTGCCCTCACGCTTGCGCTGTGTACAGAATGAGGGCAGTGGGAGGGGCTGCATCCTGCAATTGCAGAATGACTACTGCCCCTTACAGTGCGCACATCGGGTTGGCCGGGTGTTGAGCTATGGTCAGCCCAACATGTGCACTCTAGGCCCAGCAATCCTGTGGCTGATGAAGGGTGACACCCTGAAACCAGTCCTAGAATGCTTTTTTCCGGTCCAGGGAGGACCTGGCTTGGCAGTTTGGGCTGGACTGTTTCCATGAGGAACAGGGTCAAGACTGATTGCATATGGCTGGGACCAATCTGGGGTGGCATGGTGAGCAAAAACGATGGATTAAATTCAGATCTTTGTGACTGGGGTGAATGTTTGCATTGTTCAGCATTCCGTCCATCATCTGTTCTTTTTGCATTTGTTGCCCCAAGTGGGAAGGGTATGCCCAGACGTGGGTCCCTTGCTTACTGCGCCATTGGATCAAGCAAGCCTAGCTGATGAAGAATGATACCCTGAAACTGGTCCCAGGATGCTTTTTTCTGGTCCAAGGAGGATCTGGCTTGGCAGTTTGGGCAGGACTGTTCCCATGAGGAACAGAGTCATGACCGATTTGCATATGGCTGGGGCCAAACTGGGGTGGCATGGTGAGCAGAAAAATGATGGATTAAACCCAGATCTTTGTGACTGGGGGTTAATGTTTGCATTGTTCAGCATTCCGTGAATCATCTGTTCTTTTGCATTACTGCCCCAAGTGGGAAGGGTATGCCGAGATGTGGTTCCCGTGCTCACTGCACCTCTGGATTCAAGCTAGCCTAGCTGATGAAGGGTGATACTCTGAAACTGGTCCTAGGATGCTTGTTTCCGGTCCAGGAAGGACCTGGCTTGGCAGTTCGGGCTGGACTGTTCCCATGAGGAACAGGGTCAAGACTGATTTGCATATGGCTGGGTCCAAATTGGGGTGGCGTGGTGAGCAAAAAAACAATGGATTAAACCCAGGTCTTTGTGACTGGGGGTGAACGTTTGCATTGTTCAGCATTCTGTCCATCATCTGTTCTTTTTGGATATGTAATTTTGAGCAGACGCTACCAAAGAATCTGGACAATGTCACGTTCTGGTTGTTTCTTTATAATGAAAAAAAGGGGTCCTGCATGTGTGTATGTATATGGTGTTGGTATAAACCTAGCCAAAAACAGTGGAGTGCTGTACCTGACCAAAGGAAAAGATACAGCCAAACAAGCTCTGGCAAAGCCAACAGGTTTCACCTGTGCAAGAGTTATTGGCTTTGGCAATATGTTTTAGCCATGTTGTACGCCAGCCTGGCTTCTGTTCAGCATTGCTAAAAGTTAGTATGGTATAGGAGAGTGGAGTGTTGTAAAGTGGAGTAGAGTGGAATGTTATGGATTGACGTGGAGTGGCATAGAGTGGTGTAGAGAAGACTTGAGTATGTGTGGAGCAGAGTGAAGTGAAGTGCCATGGAGAGGTGTGGAATGGTGTAGAGTGTTATGGTGTGCCATGGAAGGAGTAGAGTGTTGTAAAGTGCAAGGACATAGAGTGGAGTAGAGTTGAGTAGTGTTGATAGGAGTAGAGTGTCAGAGTGGAGTAGAGTGGAGTGGCATAATGTCACGAGGGGTGAAGAGCAGAGTGGAGTGGCATAGAGGGTGCTGTGTAGAGTGGAGTAGAGAGTTGTAGAGTAGAGTGGCATAGAGTGAAGTAGATTGTCATAGAGAGGAGTGTCAGAGTGTGGATTAGTGTAGGAGAGTTTAATGGCACAGAGTAGAGCATTGAGTCAAGTGAAATAGAGTGGAGTGGAATGGCATAGAGGGGGTGATTCCAACTCTGGCGGGCGGCAGGCGGAAACCGCCATGGCGGCCAAAATTCCGCGGCCCCCATTCTGACATTCCCGCTGGGCCGGCGGGAGCTAACCAAGTTAGCGCCTGCCGGCCCAGCGGGAATAAGGCCGCAACACAGGAGCCGTCTCCGAATGGAGCCGGCGGTGTTGCGGCGGTGCGACAGGTGTAGTTGCACCCATCGCGTTTTTCACTGTCTGCCATGCAGACAGTGAAAAGCAGGCCGGGGCCCTGTTAGGGGGCCCCTGCACTGCCCATGCCAGTGGCATGGGCAGTGCAGGGGCCCCCAGGGGCCCCAGGACTCCCATTGCCGCCAGCCTCTTCCTGGCGGTGAAAACCGCCAGAAACAGGCTGGCGGTACGGGGGTCAGAATCCCCAGGGCAGCGCTGCTTGCAGCGCTGCCCTGGCGGATTCTCCCAGCCGGGGCAAAAACGGCGGATGACCGCCGGCCCCGGCAATCCGACCGCGGCTTTACCGCCGCGGTCGGAATAGGGATTGAAGCACCGCCAGCCTGTTGGCGGTGCTTCCGTCATTCGTGGCCCTGGCGGTCCAAGACCGCCAGGGTCAGAATGACCCCCAGACTGTCATAGAGTGGAGTGGCATAGAGTGGAGTGACTTAGAGTGGAATAGTGGAGTGGATTAGAGTGGAGTAGTGTGTGATAGAACAGAGTGGAGTAAAGTGGCATAGAGTGAAGTAGAGTGTCAGATTGAAGTAGAGTTTAATGAAGCAGAACATCATAGAGTGAAGTATTGTAGAGTGTTGTGTTGTAGAGTAACCCGTAGTGAAGTGCCCTAAAGTACAGTGGTGCAGAGTAGATTGGCATAGAGTGCAGTGGCGTAAATTGCACTGATTTTGAGTAAAGTGATGTAGAGTGCATTGGCATACATTGCAGTGACACAGAGTAGAGTGGCAGAGAGTGCAGTGGTGCAGAGTAGGCTGCAGTGATGTAGAGTGAAGTGGTGTGGAGTGCAGTGACATAGAGTAGATTCTTTCAGAGTAGAGTGAAGTGGCACAGAGAGGAGTGGCACAGTGTAGAGTAGAGTGGTTCAGGGTAAAGTGCAGAAGTGTGGAGTAGAGAGCAGTTGTGTAGAATAGATGGTAAAGAGTGCAGTGGCATGGAGTGCAGTCATGCAGAATAGATTAGAGTGGTGTGGAGTGATGCTGAGTGTAGTGGCATAGAATGCATTGGTGTGGAGTGCAGTAGTGTGGCATAGAGTTGAGTGCTGCAGAGTAGAGTGCAGTGACATAGAGTGCAGTGGCATAGAGTATAATGGCATAGAGTTCAGTGGCAAAGAGTGTGGTGTTGCAGAGGAGACTGTCATAGAGTGCAGTGGTGTATAATAGAGTGGCATAGTGTGCATTGACATGAAGTGCAGTGGTGCAAAGTGTTTTAAAGTAGAGTGGTGTAGAGAGCAGTGTAGAGTAAAATATTCTGTTGTAGAGTGCAGCGGCATATTTTATGTTGGAAATGGCCATTTTTGCAGAGTTATCCCCAAACCTTTTGCCTCTGACCTCTTGATTTTGACTGTGCTGTATGGTGCTTTTTGCTGGATTTAGGACTCTAGTACTTTACCACTAAAGTACAAGTGCTCTATGTCTAAATCGTAGTGATGATTGGTTTAACCATGATTGGCATATTTGAGTTACTAGCGAGCCCCTAGTAAAGTACACTATGTGTGCCCAGGGCCTGTAAATCAAATGCTACTAGTGGGCCGGCAGCACTGATTGTGCAACCCACATGAGTAGCCCTGTAAACATGTCTCAGACCTGCCGCTGCAATGTCTGTGTGTGCAGTTTTAAACTGACATTTCAACCTGGCAACTGCACCCACTTTCCAGGCCTAAACCTTCCCTTTTTAGGTTGAGCATAGCTGCGCACATGCGCTGCTTTTCCGACGTGTTGGTATGTATCTGGGCTTTTAAGCACGCCCATCACTACCACTTGTTGGTTGGCTTGACCTTCAAAAATATTTTAATGACATTGGTAAATGGTTTACGTTTGTCCCTCCTTGGATAGGTTTTGTTACGCCTTGGACATCGCTCCTGTTATATGGCTAATTGCACTTTTGCTGATATGTTTGACTGCAAGCGAACTTCTTTTTCTTTTTGTGTCTCTCCTTCGCTCTGATGCTGATGGTGTCCATGGCACTGTGAATTGGATCGCTTATGTGAAACTGTTTTACTTTTCATTTTCAATTTGTGTGGCAAGAAAAGTCTGGTTAGGAGTTTACAACGCTAATAACTCTAATTCGAGCAAATGCGAGACCCGTTGTTTTGCAAATGCTTGTTCTACATGTAAATACCCCCTAAAGTAGGCCCAGGAAGATCCATGGTCAGGATGCAGTGCATTTAAAATGTAGGACATGTGCTGGTCTGTTTTACATGTACTGATTGTGAGTGAGACAGGGAGTGGGCACAGTGTCACAGTTGTATAGCCAGAGTAAGTCCACCCCAGCCTAGACTAGGACCCATACTGGGAGATATATTTGAAAGGCCCTGGTTTCTGCAGGCTGAGCAGACAGAACCTACATGACAATACATTCCCATCACTTCCATCGATGACAGTACATCATGTAGCCAACAGTAATTTGGCATGTGGTGTGTGTGGCTACCTGAAGGGCAGACTGACTCATGATATGCCTTCCAAACAACAGTTTAGCAAGGGAAGATATATTAAGAAATCCCCGTGGAACCATACACATTGCTCACATTACTCACAATTGACTCATACAACATGTATACTTAGCTCATGCTGTCATGCTCATACATGTTGTCTGACATTTATAGCAATCATGAGGAAAGACATGTCAATAGATAGTAGCAATGCCTTACCTAGCTATGTACATCCAAAACGAGGAGCATCTAGGAACCCAAAGAACCCACACAACACAATGTGAATTAACTTTTCATATGTTACTGGCCACCAATCCCTGCACAGTGTCTCTCTCATTGATGCCACACAGACCGCAGCATCAGGCACATGATTAGTCAGTCTAGCACACATGGCCACATTCTAGCCTGTGAGGAGGGAAAGGATGGTTAAGTACAGAGAAAACAGTGCACATGAGGTACTTACCTGCTCCTCTGGTACACCATAGAGCTGTTCAGACAGGGGTAGGACCTTGTCCACTAGTCTCTCCAGCTGCGCTGAAGAGAAGGCAGGGGCCCTGTTACTTGCTGGACGTGGCATGATTGCTCCGAGAGGTGGTACACAGCAGCTCAGGTAGTGGAGGTCTTGTTGGCAGTAGTGTTAGGAGTCAAGTGAGTGAATCTGTAGAACATGGCAGTCACTTCCGCCACGTACGCAGTCATCACCGGTGGCGAAAACAGCCATTGGTCCTCAACCCTTGCTAGCAACAACGTTAGCCTATGGCTGAGTCCGCCACAGTTCCAACTGTCTATCGCCATGTCGACTTCCACCGGCTGTTGCAGGCAGTTCCCAGTGGAGTAGGTCAGGCAGCCGCCATTTTGGCACCCTGAAATGCTGCACTGGACTATTTGCATTGTGTCACACCCTAAAGAATTGAGATGTAAGCTAACATACATCGTTATGTTGTAGTGTCAAGTAGATCCTTCTTCTCAAACAACATTTTAACATGTTGCATGGCACAGATGGCATGTAATAGCAGTGAATGGTACTCGCTCACTTTTTTGCACTTGGGGGAGGCAGTCATATCTTGAAGGGCAATTGTGTCGCACAAAGTCCTAGCTTGGTCCAATACCATGTAGTGGACATGTGTGTGAAAACATATGGGTCACATGTGACTCTTGTGTAGTTGCCAACTGGGATGCGTACTGAGTGCCTTGTCTATGCAATCTGAAATGCTATGTCTCGTGATAGTGTTGGCATGCATCATGAATGTTGCTGTGTACACACGGACTGTTAGAAATCATGTCTTGTCACACATAGGTACCCAGGGAGAGGGAGGAGGTGGCAATCTCCTGTTTACCATTCACTGCCAGACCTGCAGACAAGGGAGCATTGCAACATCATAATGTATTACGGCCTGGATAGGCAAATAATAATGGACTTGTGCTATCAGATGAAGCCAGATCTGGTGCTAGCTATTAGTTATCCAACCAGCATACCACCCATTGTACAAGTCATGTCAGTGTTGCTTTTCCAGGCCACATGGTCCTTCCAACATACAGTGGCCCTATCAGCTGGTATGTCTGAGCCTATGTTCAATGTGGTGTTGAGGGATGTCCTCTCTGCAAAGTTGAAACACCTTGACACCTATATTCAGTTTCCCCGATGTGAGGATTTAGCCAATGTGAAGGCTGACTTTTATGGTTTTGGCTCCTTCCTACATGTGGTGGGAGGCATTGATGGCACACATGTTGGCTTGGTGCCGCCGCATTCCAATGAACAAGTCTATTGGAACAGGAAGAACTTCCATTCCATCAATGTGTGAGTAGTCTGTTTGGCAGATCTCTGCATTTCACATGTCTGTGCCCGTTATCTGGGTTCTATCCTTGATTCCTTCATTATGCAGAACAGCACCATACCCTAGCTAATGTTAGAATCATGACGAGAAAGGTCATAGCTGGTTGGTAAGGTATATCTGTACTGGTTCTGTGTGTTACATGTCAGGTGCTAGAATCATGAAGTGTGGGACTCATTAATGCAAATATGTCCCATTCCTTGGCAGGAGACTCTGCATATCCCAACCGTCCGTGGTTGATAACACCACTAAGGAATCCAACTACGCCAGGGGAAGTCTTTTTTCAGTGAGGCCCAGAGAAGGACAATGTGGGTCGTGGAGCGGGCTTTTGGGCTCCTGAAGGCCAGATTTTGTAGCCTTGACCAGACAGGTGGAGCCCTCCTCTACTCACCTGGGAAAGTGTGTCAAATCACTGTGGTATGCTGCATGCTCCACAACCTCGCCCTGCATAGGGTAATGTCATACATCCCAGAAGAGGGGGAGCCTGCAGATGAGTCTCCTGGAATCCCAAATGAGGATAAGAGTGGTGAAGAGGAAGGAGTTGACTTGCAGGAAGATCTCATCAACACATACTTTTCAAGAGCGTAATTATGTCCTGTGATGATATGACTGTGACTGTACAATGGACTGTAGTTGTGAGAATGTGTGGAGTTTGTTTCAAACAAAACAGCAAAAGAGCTGACACTCTGCAATGACCAGCCAAAGTTTGATTAATTTGCGTTTGACACATCCCCACTTTGAGGATGTTGCTTTGTCAGTGTTAGTTTCCCTGCAATGTAAGTGGTTAGCAAGTTGTTTGAAATGTGATTTGTGTCATTATTATGATTCCAAGTATATACTCCTTGTTCTGTCTTTGTACAGGAACCTTCACCATGACATCCTCATTTGGGCATTTCAGAGCTGTGAAATTGGCAGTTTTGTGATGTTGTTATGACAGATGAAGTGGACATGGATTGTTCCAGGTAATGTAGCTCACAGAGTTTGGATGTTGGAGAGCGGTGTCAAGAAGCTTGCACAGATTCTTGGGGGAAGGTCAGAAGTATCCATTGGACTTGTTGTAAGTGCTGTGGATGGGCCACATGCATCATGCGTGTCATCCTATGAGAGTGACACATATAGTCATAGTTTTCAAACAGATCATTTTACCTCTGCATTGACTAAACACTTTTTGCATGCCCGCTATGCGGCTGTCGTTGTGTTTCAACATTGCAGTGCCTGTGTCACAACACTGACATATGTGTGTGTCATACCACCAGATGAATGGTAACTGGATCATGATGAGCCTGTGATCAGGGACTGTTGCACTGCCTTCTGTCTGTATCTTGGATTATGTGGTTTTGGAAAACTTTGGTGTGGTATGTGATAAGGCTCAAACTGGTGACATCATCCACTTCCATGTTTACCTATTCTACGGGTCAATTTCTGGCTAATCTGTTTCCTCCGTAGTTTGGGATAAGTACTATGACTCAGTATGAATTATACATTCTTGTTTGTAGAAGTCCAGACATATGGATAGCCTATGTGCTTTACTCTGGAATTAAATGTGTTTGTGTGACCAGACAGTTGTTCTAATGTGCTGGTGTGTAATGATTATGGTCCTGAGGCAGACACTGTGACATATGCCTCCTAGCACAAGTAGCTTGTGTCCTCATCATATGGTCCACATAGTCCTACATCTCAACATAGCAGTTAGTGGAAATGAAGCAAACAGACAACAAGTTTGTGAAGGGTGAATTTATTACAATACTGATGCAAAAGATAAATTGTTGACAGACATGAACTTAAATGTAAAGTGAAGGAGTCAGTCATGGAGGATGAACTCAAATGAGTAGATGCCACTCCACTGGGAGTCCAAAATCCAGAGCACTCATCTCACTGGAACAGGTAGGTGGGTCAGGAAAAGTCAGCAGAGTGAATGTGTGGCACCCAAATGAGGTCCCTTAGGAAGAGATCACTTGCTGGCAGTGATAGGTGTCTAGCCATCTGCAACTCTTTCTGGATTGCTGGACCTCCCTGCTTCTGGGGAGGGAATTTGTTGCTGCAGAGGCAGGGACGTATGTGCTGTGTCTGGTGGTTCCCCTGGCAGGGCCTCCCTTCCAGTGGCGGGCACTGATGTTAATAGGCCTGGCGTTGCTGTGCCAAAGGAAGGGGTGGAGTGATGTTGAAAAGCCCTGCCTAGGGTGGTGTTGATGTTTCTCAAGACCCCTGTTGGGGAGGCCATGTTGTTGTTATGGGCCTCCCATTGCTCCCACGTGTCCCGATAGATGTCCCTCTGTAGCTGCTTGATTTCCCGAGTTCATTTAGTACCTGGCCCATCATGCCTTAGGACTCTTGATAGACCCCCAAGACATGGCTGATGGTGTCCTGTCTGACGGTAGCCCCAGTGGCCTCACCCGCTGGCCCACAGCATCCCTCCCAAGCACACCACCCCCACGGACCTGTGCCCTTGCAACAGGTTGGCCACTCCCACTTGTTCCAGGACCTTCATTGTCTGAGGTGTTGCGCCACAACTCAGGATCTAGGTCTGGGGGGCACTAGATTGTCGAATTTGTGCTTGCTACACAGGTTGGGGGGTGAATGGCTACCTGAGATGTTGAGGCAACTGGGCTGGGAGGTGTTGATGTGGGCACAGTGAGATTCACTACAACCGTCTGTCTAGGTTGCCCAGATGGGCCAGGGAGGCCCCCACATCCAGCAATCCAGGAGTGCTGACCTCACTGAGGGCTCCATTCGGTGGGGGGGGTGGGTGATAGTCTCCTCTGTGCCCCTGTGTTCCCAGAGGCAGGTGGACCTGTTGATGTGAAATGTACAATGTTACTGGTTGTATTGTAATATCTACCTGCAACAGTTTATTGTTACAGTAAGCAGAGACCTTGTTCAAAGCTAAGCTGCAGTCGATCCAATTGTGCCAAGTGACCATAGCATTGGATGTTTTGACCTAACATGTGTGAAGTTTGCCAATCATTTTGAACCAAGCAGATAATGTGATGTGCAGATCATTTGCACTTTGGAGTATGGCCTGGAAATGCCATCTTGCCACCAGAGTAGGCTGAACAGTGACTGTGTAGGATATGACTTGGGCAGGTTTGTTGCCTAGTTGATTGAGATGCAGGAAGGAGTTTGTTGTATTGATGACTGGAGTGATCGTGTGGTGAGTGCAGTGTGAATGTGTCTGCTGCCAATACCTTTCTGGTAATGCATCTTGAGGCCTTGGAGCAAATTTTTAAGCACACTGGGTAAGGTGTCCTTCCTGTCCTCACTGGTTTCATCGTGGGTTAGCATGTCAAGATGGAGCTAGGTAGGCAGACACATCTCAGAGTTAGGCATGATGTGTATCTTGGTGCCTCCCAGGTGAGTAAACTTCAATTGAGAGTTAGCAAGCAAGTGTATTTAGACAAGTAACCACTGGTCTGGTGTTTGGGGTAACAGTTACAGGGCCCCCTGGGAGATGCAGTCAGGTCATTCCCTACACTCCCAAACACTTGACATATGTTATCCTCCCCCGGTGAGTAAACTTCAAATGGGATTTAACAAAGAAGGGTTTCTTGCCAAGTGACCACTGGGCTTGTGTTTGTAGTTTCTGAAACATGTTTCATGGCCTTCCCATTCATGTCACTCCCTCTACTTCCCCCACTTGACAAATGTTGTTTTCTCAGGTGGGTACACTTCATTTGTGGGTTACCTAACGAGGATATTTGGAGACGGAAACACTGGTCTGGTGGTTGGAGTTATAGCAATAGGTCCTGTTGTGAGCTGTAGTCAGCCCAGTCCCTATACTTAACACACTAAACAGTTGCTATCCCCCAGTCGAGTAACCTGCATGTTGGATTTGTCAGACAGGTGTATTTGGACTGAGGTAAACTGGGCTGGTGTTAGGAGTTCGAGGGACGGTGTCTCCTGGGAGTAAAAGTCTGGTCTGGTATACAAATGATATCCCCCCAGGTGAGTAAACCTCATTTGAAAGTTGACACAGAAGTGTTTTTGGGCAAGTGAACACTGGTCTGGTGGTTGTAGTGACAAAAACAGGGCCTATTGTGAGGTGTAGACAGGCTAGTGCCTCTACTACACATCCCCTACCAACGGTATTCTCCCAGGTAAGTAGACTTCTATTGAGAGTTGAGAAACAGGGGTATTTTGGCAAGTGACCACTGGGCTTGTGTTTGTAGTCACAGAAACAGTGCCTCCTGGCCTTGGCAGTCATGTCAGTCCCTCTACTTCTTGACACTGACAAATATTATCTTCCCAGGTGAGTTTAAAGCATTGGAGTGATTATAGACAGGTGTATTTGGCCTGTGAAGCCTGTGCTGTTGTTTGGAGTCACAGACCCGAGGCCTGCTGGTAGTTGCAGACATGTCACTCTCTTTGCTACACACACTTTACAAATGTCATCCCCCCAGGTAAGCTAAGTCCACTTTAATTGATCTTTGTTAGTACAGATGTCTAGTATCATGATACCATTGTGGTTGTGTTTGTAGTTACAGGAACAGTGGCTCCTTGGAGCGGTAGTCATGGCAGTCCCTGTACTACACACTCTGTACAGATGTCATTCCCCCAGGTGAGTACACTTCAATTGTGATTTGCCAAGAGGTAGTCTTTGGGCAGGTGGACACTGGGCTTGTGAGTGGAGTGACAGTAAATGAGGCAAAAGATGACTTATGCTCATGCATGACATGGCATTTTGGTGACGTTTTTAGTGTTGTGAGCTACCAGACTCCACTCCCCCAGGCATTCCTGTCAAGCCCTCAGGATGCAGGATGACAAGAACCTTCTCCTCCCAGGGTAATAGCTGTGATGGGTCAGTGAGATGGCCACCGCCAGTCTTCTTGGCCTACAGCTGGTGCCTGGAGACCAGTGAATGGACCTTGCCCTGAGGTCATTCCACCTTTTCCTGATGTCAACTCTTGTGTGCAGGGTGGTGCCTACAGCATTGACTCTGTCGACTATTCTTTCCCACATTTCCATTTTCCTTCTGAGAGGTGTGCTGGACTTGTGTTCCAAACAATTGTGGCTCTACTCCTATGATTTCATCCGCCATAACTCTTAACTCTTCATCTGTGAAAAGGGGATTTTTTGAACGTGACATGGTGATGAAAATAAAAAAATGGTTTGACAGAGACTTGCTTAACAGGGGAGGTACAATAGGGGGTGAATGGTCAAGGGTGTGTGGAGGTTGTTCTATGGGATGGTGAAATAAATGGGGGTGTTCAATATATGTGCTCTCAAGATATAGGTGATCTGGCTTCAGTGTTTTGTGGTGTAGATGCAAAGGATTGTAGTCTGTGAAGGGGTGCACTTTATATGTCCTTTGCAGGTGTGTCCAGTGTGGCAATGTGTGTCAGCTGTGTTGTTTTCAAATGCATCCAATGTGCAGTTGCGTTTTGCTTTGGAGACCATGGACCACCGTGGTATGCACCGCCATTGGCTGACCGCCGTTGAAGGACCACCATGGTGGCTGTGTTCTTGTAATATGCTTGGTAGTTGACCGCCGGGCTAGTGGATAGGGAGGTCAGACCGCCTTTTTCCTGACCACTGCGCCGCTGGCGGTCAGCCAATCTTTGGTTGGCTGTTGGCGGTCCTATCTGTGTAACTCCTAATTGAGTGGTCTGGGAGACTGCCAACATGGCTGTCTTTTCAGGACCACTAAAATGGTGGTCGGACCGCCGAACTCGTAAAGAGGCCCTTAGTTTACTTGGGAAAATCTTGAGGAATCTATACAAATGACCCCTTGCAGAAGTCAGAATTTTGTCTACTTTGCAGCGATATATAGCTTTCTGGGATCACTTATGGGCTTCAGACCTGTTTCAACCACAAACTAGAAGTAGATTGAAAGCACAACAATTGGGAAAAATGGGCTACCTCTTAGCTAAGTGCAAAAAATGGGGTAAAAAAATGTTTTTCGATTCCCTTTTACAAGACCACTTTTTTCTATTTTTCCCAAAATATCCAAAATGCACCTACAGTTTGGCTATTTTCATGGTCCTCTCCAGAGGAATCTAGAAAACCTGGGTGCCTTTAAAATCTCAATGATGTTGGAAAAAAGGGACACACATTTGGCATGGATACCTTATGTGGAAAAAAAGTTATTTATGCCTAAACACGAAGTACCCCAAATACCCGAAAATGGGCTCAGTACTGAGAAGAAAATGCCTCAGCAGTTAAGGGGATGATAAGCTATAATGTTGTTCCATGTATAATAACAATCTAGACTTCCCATAGGGTATACTTCACAACTGACTTGCTTCTTGTTCAATAATGACATTGTTGTGATGGCGGGGGTAGGCATTAATGTTTCTAAGTTCATGTTTGAAAACTATTGCTTTTAACAAATGCCTCCCTCTGCAGTGGTCTAATATGATGTACTAAACAAAATCCTTTTCCCTCACTCCTTACACTGCAAAAAACAACAAGGCGATAGAAAGAATGCTTAAATTAATCTTAGCCACTGCTAATTACTTGACTGCATTTCAGACCACCATTTTACCCACTATGCAGCTCTAGACTGAGACCTGCAATATGCAAATAATCTTGGCCCTGCTTTAATAGAAATAGTCCAGTTGAACTTCCAGACCAGGTCCTCTCCAGATCTTTTGCATTTTCACCCCAGCCAACTGCTCTGAACCATTTCTATCACTACTCCACCTTACTAATTCTCTTACTTCAGCCATAACTGCCTGCTGGTTGATTCCCACTGCTGCACTTCCATCACTGTCCTTTTGATGGGATTCTCCACTTTGATTCTGTCACTACCCTGATGACTGATTCGCCTACCCCACTCCAATGACTGACCCTTTGGCTATTTCACATATTTGCTTTATGAATATTTATGTTATAGGACCTCTCTAAATAATCTTCACTGTATAACACCACCAATAGAATAACATGTTCACTGTGCCATCTTACTGGAAAATATTTACCTCAAAATGTCCACCTAGATGTGCACATTGTGAAAAAGACCATGCTAATCTATAGACTTTGTAGTAGTTGTCCTATGACCATCAGTCACTAGACTGAAATAACATTTGCCATGCCTTAGGTACTGGTTTAAAATGGACACTGATAACCTGGCTGGTTGTGTTTTTGATTCATTATTGATTTCATACAAATTTTTTAAGAAACTATTGTAAGACAAAACACAAACTCTAACTTTATTAAGTAGAGCACATTACTTGACTTGCTCTGCCTCAAAGAGGCCTTAGTGCATAACGCATTGGCAGATTCCAGGGAATGCAATGAAGAACATTTATATGTACACTCATATGTAAGGGTATGCAAAATTTGTGTAACTTGCTTTTGCGTAATTATGCACAATTTCAGGAAAGCTGTGTGAAATTATCCATAATTAGATGAAATGCAAATCTTATTTGGGCAAAATTCACAAGCGAGTGAGCAACAGTCGCTCACACTTTGACCACGCACATTATTCTTGTAAGTTTGCTGTAAAATTTTGAAACAAATAGGCTTAATTACTCAAAGTGACATAATGGCATAATTTCTGGAAATTTGCGTAGCAAGCATAATGCAAAATGTGTGGAATTACCCAAATTACACCGGGGTAATTTAAATTTCAGCTGGGCCTACTCAGCTGATGCTCAGTATTTTGTTATAGCAGTAGGAGCTTCTTTCTTGTTATATGTATTTCACTCTTTGCTATATAATTCTTTAAACAACATTTTAGTAATCCCTAAGCAAGTTACAGAAGCAACATTCTGAGTAAAATAAAGAACTAAAATAAAATGATCAAAAGCCTCAAATGTTTCAGTTTTTAAATGACAAGCTAAATCCACAGGGTAAAGACACAGTGTGTGTGTGTTTGTGTACATAGCTGTGTAACTCAAATGAAAATAATGTGGGCAAACAAAACTTGGAGGAAGTAAACTGACTAACAAATGATGTTGACAGTGCATTCTAATTAGCTTGAGCAATCATTGCTTACCGCAAATTTCTCTTATAATAAGGCAACAAGAAATATGCCATTTAGTAGCATTGTTGAGGGAGGCGGATCTTGACCCACTTAAGGTTTTGCCACTCGTGAATCATGGCTCCTCACCACACTCAGCAATTATAATCAGTCCCATTTGCTCATCCATTGAAATCCCCTCTAGTGCTTAATAAATGCTAGTTGTTAGAAATTGGGTTTCTGGTTGGCAGAGGTATGCACCATATCCAAGAACCACAATCCTTGTCAGAGTAAGTCAGATACACACCATAAATTAACCTGTGCTCACCCTATTGTAGCTTGGAACAGAGCAGTCCAGCTTAACTTAAGAGGTAATGGGTAAGGTATTTGTGCAACACTTCAAACAGTGAACACACCACACAAAAAGACACCACACCTGGTTAGACAAATATAACTTAATTTTATGATCAAAACAAAATGAAAGTACAAAAATCCATTTAGTAGAAGTTGAGATATACATTTTTAAAGAATAAAATGCAATATTGAAAGAGCCCAAAAGCTTGATTTCAGGAGCCAAAACCACTTACAAGTGTCCAGGACTGGTGCAGCACTTCTTGGGGGTCAGGATCTGGTTGTGGATGGGTCCAGGAGCTGTAGCAGGTGAGCTGGATGTCTTTTGTGTCCCTGAAACGTCAGAAAATAGGAGGCATGCCTTCAAGCCTTTGGAGTCACCGTGGTGCTGGGATGTATAGATACAAGACCTGTCCTTCTCACTCCCAGGTAGGAGGCAGCAAGCAGCAGGGCAGCTCAGCAAAGCAAAAGCCCAGTAGAGTAGCAGCTTGGCAAGATGGCAGTTCTTGTAGCAGAACAGCAGTCCTTCTTCCTGGCAGTGTCTCCACAGGTCCAGGGGTGTATTGAGCTGATGGGGTCAGAGGTACCGTACTTATTCCCAGTTGTGCCTTTAAAGTGGAGGAGACTTCCAAGGCAGGTCTTTGAAGTGCACAGAGGTCATCCCTTCCTGCCCTGGCTCCATAGTCACTATTAGGGGGTATGCGAACTCTTTGTGTGGGGGAGGACACTGTGTAAGTGTCAGCCCCTCCCTCCCATCCTGCCAAGGATGGGCCGTAAGGCTGTGTATGACCTATCAGTCACACCTAAGTTCCCTTTGTTTGTGGCTGTCTAGAGGGAATGCACAAACCCAGCTGTCACCCCACCCCAGACATGTATTGGAGACAGGAAGCAGGCACCAAATGGCTAAAGTAAGAAAATTAAACTTTCTATCTTGACTAACAGGCCAGCAGCCTGTAGTGATGAGGCAGAACTACACTGAGGGTGAGCAGATAAAAGTGCTTTGCATAGGTATGAATGGGTGTGACGAGCAGGATGCCTTAAGCTGCAGGAATTTGGAGACTTACTGAAGAAAAAAACGCGATCTCTAAACATGCAAAAACATAACTGATCATGCAGGTGTGCCACCTTTTAGGCAAAACAAACATTAAATGTAAAAATGTGTGTGACAACTAAACTAGATGTATAATTTGAGAACAAAATGCTTTCTCCACAACACATTTTCAACCACTCCTTTAAAAATCACGATCCTCTTAGTTATTGCAATTTTATTTTTTATTAAGATCATTTTGATACATAGAATCTTAATAGAACCAGGAGTATCTAAAATTACCCAAATTCATTTATAGCTACTTAGTTACAATACATCATGCTATCGTTGTAGATCCTAAGCATGCAATTGTAAGATTTTAACTTTTTTTCAACATAAAGAACAATGTTACAGAAATGGATGCAGACTTAGGGAAGAGCTCAAGGAACAATAGCCACAGAAGCTAGAAATGTAAAAAAGTCACCGTAATCAGAACAGAAAGAAGGGCATCCCAATTAAAAAAAAAAAAAAAAAAGCAAAATCTCCTGTTTCACCTATTTACCAGGGCATATTGTCAGAATCAATAATCATCTTTCATTGCTTCTTGAATTACACAATTCTTAATTTGGCAAAACATCTATTTTTCCTTACCTAAATATATTTATATTTTTAGAGGTGAGCACAAAGCGCTCCGTCCGTGTTGTAATCTCTCTTTGGGCTCCTAACCATGCCCATGTCACGCCAGTCACTTTCATTGGTTTGTGGGCTTGCCTTTTAAAATCCGCTTGCCTTGATTAGTGAAAGGCATGCATACGTCATGCCTTTTCTCGTGTTTAGCCCTCCCCGAGCTCACCAACCAACTACTGAAAACATATGAGGCTCCATGTTTTCCGTCCGGTTTCTGGACTACTTTTTCTCTTTATTTAGCAGTGCGATCTCGCCGGGCAGCAGTTGAGCGCTTTACATACCATTGATCCTGTTACATAGGTAATTGCACTTTTGCCGGTTATATGGATAATTGCACTTTTGCCGATTTGTTTCACTGCAAGTGAACTTCTAGTTCCCTTTGTATGTCTACTTTGCGCTGATGGCGGCCGTCGGCTCACTTATGTGAAACTTTTACTTTTCAATTTATGTGGCAAGAAAAGCCCAGTTAGGAGTTTACAATGCTAATAGCTCTAACTCCAGCAAATGCGAGACCCATTGCATTGCAAATGCTTGTTTGAATATTCTGGCATACTTACATTTCGTATTTTTAGTACTTGGTGTCAGATAAAAAAAACAGTATTGCGTACCTCGAGTTTTAAAGTTTAAAAGTCAGCCTCTGAAAGAAGGAACCCTCTGAAGACTAACAGATATATTGGGGAGTGAGGAAGAAGAAATTCAGGCCCATATTTATACTTTTTGATGCAAACCAGCACCGGTGGTGGTTTGCGTCAAAAATTTACCGCCGGCTAATGCCATTCCAACGCACCAGGCGGGCGCCTTATTTATGGATTGACTTTAGCCAGCGCTGCGGGCTGGTTAGAGTAAAAAAAAATGACTCTAACCGGGCAGCGCAGGCGTAGGGAAGAATGGGGGTTGTGCGTCAAAAAATAGTGCAAGTCAGGTTAGAGTAAAAAATCATGGCTCTAACTGGACTTGTGCCATTTTTTGACGCACAACCCCCATTGAAATGACTCCTATCTTAGAAAAGGCAGGAGTCATGCCCCTCTGCCCCCCCGTCCCCCTGCCCAATGGCCATGCCTAGGGGACTTCTGTCCCCTGGGCATTGTCATTGGGCACAGTGGCATGTAGGGGGGCCCAAGTTAGGCCCCCCTATGCCACTTAATTTTTTTTTTTTAATTGCTTACCTCAACTTACCTAGACTTACCTGGGATGGGTCCCCCCCATCCATGGGTGTTCTCCAGGGGTGGGCGAGGGTGGCAGGGGGTTTCCCTGGGGGCAGGGAAGGGCACCTGTGGACTGCTTTCATGGACAGAGGCCATGGAAATGAGCCCACGGGTGCCTTAATGCCTGCTCTCACCCAGGCGTTAAAAAACTGTGCAAATCAGGCTGTGCGCCATTTTTTAAGGCCCACCTCCCCCTGTGCGTCAAAAAGATGCGGGAGCATAAATAAGGTGCACATGCCTTAAAGTAATTTTTGGGACGGGAACGCCTACCCTGCATGTCCTTAACGCAAGGCGGTTTCACGCATCCAGAAAATGACGCACACTGCTGAATTTTCACGTTCGCAGGCGTCAAAGTATAAATATGGTGTTAGGTTCGTGCCGAATTTGCGTCAAAAAGTTTGATGCAAATTCGGCGCAAACAGATTATAAATATGCCCCTGAACCTTTTGTGTCCTATCCACAATGTTTGTTCAAACAATCAAGCTCCTATAAAGTACTTTTCCTGCCTAAAATTCTGTAATTCATTCTTATTAAGGCATTACCCATGGAAAAAAAAATCAGTTACACCTTATTTCTAAAAATTCATTCATAACTCAGCACCTTGAAAAGAACAGTGAACCAACCCTAGCATGTTTGCTAACTCCACAAGAAGCAAAATCTAAGCAGCAGTACAGAGTCCCAAACAGTAATGCAGGAAATACTGTCAGAGTGGGGGAGCTGGTCAATGATACCATATCACAAAAGTCAGAAGGACTATGACATCTAATATTGTAGTGTTACTATAATAGTAAGTGCACCAAGTAAGCCAACACATTTAGCTGCGCTGCTGATCTTCCATTGGTGCATTTGGAGCACATACTGCACATACATTGGTACAATGTGATAAGGTACAGTCATTTATGAGACACATTCTCTATTGAAATTGCCTTTTTGAGTGACTAAGTTACCAGAAATAACCTTTGGACTGGAATCTCACTTTTGATTGTCAACAAGTGATGTATGAATTGCTTTCTACAACTTAAGATGGTCAGTTTTAAATACACACCTGAGGCTGGGAAAGTGTAGTGCTTTAACACAAAATGACACTGTGCTATGGACGGGGGCAACATAGAGCAGAGCATAAAGTGCGTTAATGTATGTCATTATTTCTCCAAGTTAGGTCTCTATTTTCAGAAAGTACAACTCAGAAACAGTGAGCAAGGTCTGCCTCTTTCTGTTGCACTAACACAGAGAAATATTGGGTTAAATGAATTCATTTTATGCTCTGCAGGTGCTTAAAGCTGATGCTTGGCTCCGTGCTGCGTTAGAGAAGCCCATCATGCCATGGCCCCCAGATAACCAGGTTCTAGTCCAACCTTCATCAGCAACTGTTAAACTTCTGGTTAAGGCCTTTTGACTTACTATTAGTGTGGCCGATCACAAAAACCTCGTCACTAGTCTGGCATACTTTAAAAAATTGGATCTTTGAAACACATAATGATGAAGTAGATTACTAAGCCCTGTAGAGGAATTGCCCTTTCTATTTTCTGAAAGTCACCCATTCCTCAATCTTAAAAGAAAAGGCATGGCAAAGGATCATGATGTCATTTACTATTACCACCACAAGCATGGGAACACGATTTGAATATTTCTGTTCGTGGACATGTAATACTTCTCAGTCTACCTATCATGTTCAAGAATGGAGATACTAATTTGTTTCATTTGTTTGCATCTCCTTACCGCACATAGTGCTTGGTAAGGAATACATATCTGAACCTACTAAGAATTACCCACTGGATAAATGGTCCTAGACCAGGCCCTCAACAAGCCAGCCACTCAGTGCCAATTAATGGCAGAATAGTTCAGTTCATTAGTATGAGGGGAAAGCTAAATAAATGGGTCAAAAATAAAGATAACATGCAATATAACAGTGTCTAATATCACAAAGATGAAAGAAGCACATTAGTGTACAGAATTTAGACACCAAATACGATCTGACCAAATAAATACAGTATTTTTTGTGGTACGGATGCTGTTGTAAGTCCCAATTTAAAAAAAAAAAAAATTATTAAGTTTTTTGTCATAAACAACTGTGGTCCCAGTAGCACATTTATGGTAATTATTTTCCCTCGCCCCCAGAGCCTTGCAAGCAGATTGAAGTTGACTGTTCACATTACTTATCCAAAGGTACAGTACGTTACCCATTGCGCTCTCCCATGGTAACAATGTTGACTTTTTCCGAGTGGAGATATAAGGAGAGTGGTAAGCGAGGGAGGGAAGGAGGCATGGTTGGAGAAATACAGGGATGTACATTACATCTTTTGTGTTGTGTTACTGAGGGCTTATGCACTTCAGTGCATACTCCTCAGTGCCCTTACATAGATATATAAGGGCACTGAGGGGTATGCACATGAGTGAATATCCCTTTTTGCACTTTTTTGCACCTTTTCCTCCTCTTTTACACTTTTTTTGTGCCTTATTTACCCCACGCTCCATCCCTTCTGCCCCTTTGGTCCTACCCCTGTCCCTGCAAAACACTTTCCCGCCCACCCACCTCCCAGCTGACCAGACCCTCCCACCTCCCTCCCCTTCTTAATGGCGGCCTCTGCGCAGTGAGAGGATGACTCTTCTGACCTCCTGGTCAGCGTCTGCTCGCTCTTCCCTGCACAGCTCCACCTGTTGTTGTTGGTGATTGGACTGAGAGCATGACTCTCAGTTCGAGGCCCACCTCCACCCAAAAAAGTATGTAAAAGCACTGAATGGTATGCACGGAAGTGGATACCCCTCTGTACCCTTAATTACTTATGTAAGGGCGCCAAGAAATGTGCACTGCACATTGCAGCACCCACTTTGGCCCTTCATGGAATTCCTTGGTATCTTGCTGAATTTGAATGTAATTCTGCAGAATTCTGCAGAAATGAAACTTCATGAATTCAGCCAGCCCCTAGTTTTGAGGCACTGTAACTACCCTCGCTGTGGGTGGGTGAATCTATCTAACATGTCACTTTTTAACCATGTTAACAGTTTCTCAGCCTTCTCTCCTGTTTTGTGCAGTTGTTTTTGTTCGACGAGGTACTTTGTCTTCACTTCGCTTAATAGGGTAGTTCTGTATTCTTCCCTTTAAGCATCTAGCGTACATTTAACACCCATCGTGGGTCGTTCAATATGTTCCCCTTTTAACTCAGTAAGGTCCTGTTTTAGCTCCTTCACTTGTTTCTTCCTCTCTTGCTTCTGTCCCACCTCACCAGAAATAATTACCCATTTAATAATGGCTTTATAAACCTTCCAGAGCATCTCTTGTAGGTGCCCTGTGTCACTAACAGGGGTGAGTGATCTAACACCCCTTGCGCTAACTATTCTGCCCTCATAAATTAACCTATGGCCATGCAAGGGGTGAAGAAGTGGTTAATTCTCAAATAAGAATCATGTACACCTGTGAAATAGGAGTACTGCTGTTCCTGTGGATGTAGCGCTCTCCATATGTGTCCCATACCCAGTGCTTATAATAATCCATCTAGCTTCCCCAAAGTAGTTCAAAGATGTTGCCTACAGCTAGGTCTGATGAATTGTGGGTGGTCTACCATGTTAAAGTCCCCTCCTAACACTGTCAAAGCCTGTGGTAGGGCAACCGGCAACCGGCACACGTGTCAGTGTTTGTAGTGTGTCTGTTTGTTGTTACGCCTGCTACCACCACCTGTCTTGTTTGTGCCATCCACATCCTCCACCTATATTCCTTTCTTGTTAATCAGTTGTTCATCCCCTTCCCACCTCTCCACCCTGCCAAAGGTCATGAGCATCCTCATTAGAAAGGCCCCCTTTCCTTATTGCATGGCTGGCTACCCCGACAAGTAATGTTTCAAGATCCTCGCCCCCCATATTTGGCTCCCATTGTACCTATCTGTGGCTGTTATCCTTCCAGAACTCTCAAGTGACACGTAGGTGGGAATCAGCAACAGCCGGCGAGAAAGTTTGTGGGATTTGGGCCACATCATGTGACTGACGGCCATTTGACTGAGGCGGGTATAAATACCACACCCTAGTCACATGACAAATGCTTGGGTTTATTACTCAATCAAGAAAGGAAACTCCCTCCTCTTCTAGCAACTTACCTGTGAAGTTGATCCTCTTGTGACGCCCATTCAATTCTCCTGTGAAGCCCACCTCCTGTTCTGCTCCTCACTCTGGACTCTTCTCCACTTCAATATTTCTGAAACCTACAGGGAACAAAACAACAATTACTTCTGGCTAAGAACCATCAAGGTCAGTGTGCTTCAGAGGCACTACTAATTCTTTGAAGGTTTACAACTAAAGACTCATTCATTTGTCCAAGGTGACTGTTAATTGACTGAGCCATGATCTTCTTGGTTCTCTGTTGTTGTTTTGCTAGTTGTTGCAAGCTGCCCATGGCACACTTGTTCTCTGGGGATCCATGAGAGGCAGATCATGCTAGTCTGTGTGGCGGGCTCTTCTCTAGCCAGTCCCAAGCACTTTCTGGGGTGTCATAGAATAAGGATTTGTCATTGCAGATTATTTTTAAACATCTCAGGGAGAGTAAGTCCATAGCATGCAGTTTCTGTTTGGCTTCCAGAAAGGATTTTCTCTGTTTTTGCACATTCACAGTATAGTGCAGGAATGCCATTAGAGAGGAGGATTCACAAGTGATTTTTCTGACCCTACAAGCAGCTTGCAGGATCGCATCTCTGTCAATGAGGTTGGAAAATCTAAAGATGATTAGTTGCGGTGGTGCCCCTGAGTTGGGAATGGGTTCAGTGAGTGATGTGCCCTTTCCGGCAGCAAGTACGGAGATACACCCCTTCTCTGGGACCAACTATTTCAGACATGTTAGGATATATTGTGCAGGAGATGAAGACTCCATGCCTTCTAGGATGCCCACAATACTAATGTTAGTTCACCTTGAGCGGCCCTCACCATCCTCCCCTCATGCCTCAAACGCCTTTACTGTGTGTTGAAGATTAATGATCATGACCTGTGCAGTCCTAAGGGAGTCCTCTGTCTCTGATATTCATCCCTCCACTTCTGTCACTCTAGTTGCCATATTCCTCAAGTCCTGTCTCAGCAGAGAGAAATCCATGCTTCATTCCCCAATTTACCCTTCTACTGATTGTTGAGAGTCATAAATAGCTTTCAGGATGGATACTGGGGATTGTGGGGGATCCCTTTCATTGTCCAGCAGCAATTGCTGCTTATTTATGTTTGTGGTGGGCTTGGTGAAGTGCTAGATCTTCCCCTGGGTCATGTGGGAGGCCAATTTGCCTTTTCCATGGCAGCTGGTCCACTCTCCATGCCTACGGCTGTTGAAATATATCCTCACCAGGGTCCTCCTAGTCTCTGTATCCCCAGGTCCTTTTTATACCTAGTGCACCTCATGCTGTGGTGCTGCTTGCGGATTAGTAATGTCTATGCTGAGGGGGGAACCTAGTTTGGGGCTCCAGGTTGCCTTCACCACACAAGCAGCCAGCCGCCTGGGTGCAGCCCAGCCTTCAGTCTAATTCCCCTCTCCTTGCTTAGTCACTTGCACACATTTTTGTGGTCTATGGTGCCCTGGGAAGATGACAGCAAGTGCTCTTATGCTGACCTTGAGTGCATTTGCAGTCATAAGCGGGTTTCCAGGCCTGGGACCCATTCCTGCCTTCATCCGGTATCCCAGAATGAGTGACTTGTCCTATGCACCACATTGAGCCATGACTGGCACTGCACTGTTTGGCTTTATGCTCAGAGTTGGCGTGCCTGCCCAGACTCCAGATGGTGCCCTCCTTCCATAGTATGCTTTGTTACTTGTCATGCGACCTACTTACTACCACTCATTGCGCCACATTCTGTGTAGCTGAGCAGATAGTCCATGTGCCTTGTTGGGTAGCGTCCAGGTTCCCCCCACCAGGCCCTGCTTAAATGGAGAATCAGGGTGCACGGGTGCGGTGAGAGGAAGCTTGTGAGGTTGTTTGTCCCCTTGTGAGTCTAGAGGTCTCGTGCAGTGGTCAGCCTCCCCACTCAAGACCCCATCGGC
Organism: Pleurodeles waltl; assembly: GCF_031143425.1. Classification (NCBI taxonomy): domain Eukaryota; kingdom Metazoa; phylum Chordata; class Amphibia; order Caudata; family Salamandridae; genus Pleurodeles; species Pleurodeles waltl. Next base: position 619,370,476 of record NC_090444.1, on the reverse strand, counting down.
AACCACCTACCACAGTGCTCTGTGTTCCTACAGGCACGACCCATCTGCCGGTGCACATCACGCTGCAGTCTGAGCAACCGAGCTGTAAGCCTGGTCCCCACCTCCAATTACTCTCTGGGTGCTGCCGCTACCCTCTGCCACCTTCAGCTGGATCCCTGGAGTGTGGGTGAATGCCTTCCTCCCTTTGTTCATCTAGCACCGCATCCCGGCATGCTGTCCTCTGGCATAGGCCCAGGCCGCACCACCGGCAACTTGCAAGCTTTTGTCCTCACTCCGCTGCCCTGATACCAGCTAGCCGATGACACCAGCAGAGTGTGGGACACTGCTCACTGTCCCCTCATCTGTGGATGCCTATTCGACCTCCAGGGAGTGCAGAATTATTAGGCAAGTTGTATTTTTGAGGATTAATTTTATTAGTGAACAACAACCATGTTCTCAATGAACCCAAAAAACTCATTAATATCAAAGCTGAATATTTTTGGAAGTAGTTTTTAGTTTGTTTTTAGTTTTAGCTATGTTAGGGGGATATCTGTGTGAGCAGGTGACTATTACTGTGCATAATTATTAGGCAACTTAACAAAAAAAAATATATACCCATTTCAATTATTTATTATTACCAGTGAAACCAATATAACATCTCAACATTCACAAATATACATTTCTGACATTCAAAAACAAAACAAAAACAAATCAGTGACCAATATAGCCACCTTTCTTTGCAAGGACACTCAAAAGCCTGCCATCCATGGATTCTGTCAGTGTTTTGATCTGTTCACCATCAACATTGCGTGCAGCAGCAACCACAGCCTCCCAGACACTGTTCAGAGAGGTGTACTGTTTTCCCTCCTTGTAAATCTCACATTTGATGATGGACCACAGGTTCTCAATGGGGTTCAGATCAGGTGAACAAGGAGGCCATGTCATTAGATTTCCTTCTTTTATACCCTTTCTTGCCAGCCACGCTGTGGAGTACTTGGACGCGTGTGATGGAGCATTGTCCTGCATGAAAACCATGTTTTTCTTGAAGGATGCAGACTTCTTCCTGTACCACTGCTTGAAGAAGGTGTCTTCCAGGAACTGGCAGTAGGACTGGGAGTTGAGCTTGACTCCATCCTCAACCCGAAAAGGCCCCACAAGCTCATCTTTGATGATACCAGCCCAAACCAGTACTCCACCTCCACCTTGCTGGCGTCTGAGTCGGACTGGAGCTCTCTGCCCTTTACCAATCCAGCCACGGGCCCATCCATCTGGCCCATCAAGACTCACTCTCATTTCATCAGTCCATAAAACCTTAGAAAAATCAGTCTTGAGATATTTCTTGGCCCAGTCTTGACGTTTCAGCTTGTGTGTCTTGTTCAGTGGTGGTCGTCTTTCAGCCTTTCTTACCTTGGCCATGTCTCTGAGTATTGCACACCTTGTGCTTTGGGGCACTCCAGTGATGTTGCAGCTCTGAAATATGGCCAAACTGGTGGCAAGTGGCATTGTGGCAGCTGCACGCTTGACTTTTCTCAGTTCATGGGCAGTTATTTTGCGCCTTGGTTTTTCCACACGCTTCTTGCGACCCTGTTGACTATTTTGAATGAAACGCTTGATTGTTCGATGATCACGCTTCAGAAGCTTTGCAATTTTAAGAGTGCTGCATCCCTCTGCAAGATATCTCACTATTTTTGACTTTTCTGAGCCTGTCAAGTCCTTCTTTTGACCCATTTTGCCAAAGGAAAGGAAGTTGCCTAATAATTATGCACACCTGATATAGGGTGTTGATGTCATTAGACCACACCCCTTCTCATTACAGAGATGCACATCACCTAATATGCTTAATTGGTAGTAGGCTTTCGAGCCTATACAGCTTGGAGTAAGACAACATTCATAAAGAGGATGATGTGGTCAAAATACTAATTTGCCTAATAATTCTGCACTCCCTGTAAGGATTATTATGGATTATGTGGGCTGTGTCACGGAACTCAGGAAGGTGCGTCCTCAATCTTGGCCGCCTGGCAATGACCCCAAGTCCAAATGTCTTAATGCACAGAATAAAAAAAAAACACAGATATGATATTACAGCCAAGGCACCAAAACATTCCAAAATGAGCAAATAAAGAATTGCTCACCATGGCTTTAAAAGAGTCTGGGGGCCAGTATGGGGAGGAAGGAATGGCTGGAATCAGAAAAACAGCAAACTTGCTGCACCAAGTCTAAAACAGGAAAACAAACATGGAGGTGTTTAAAAATAAAAATGTTTAACTTATCTCAGATTATAGCTCAAGCCGGAGGTGGAACAAGACAATAAAGAGAAAAGCAAGGCTATGGGTTGAAGATACCAAACTGACTGAATATTTAGGCACAAGCATAACAGTGTTTGCTCTGCAACTAACCAAGAAGGAACCAAGAACAAGGATCCAATAAAGTAAATGAAGAAGCAGAAACTGGCCTAGCGATGACAGTCCATAGAGTAAAAAAGAAAAAAAATAGGCAAATGTCTTGAGGTCAAGAGACAAAGAGAAGCCCCAGCTGGCAACAACACCCAGCTATCCGCTTATAGATAATGACTCAGCAACGCAAGAAGGAAAAATGATGGACAATTAAATAAGAAGAATGGCGGGAAAAGAAAAGTCCCAGCCAGCATGAGCTGCTGAGGATTCTATATCATATAAAACATAATGAAAAGTCTTCTCCAAACAACAACAGGCACGAAAATTCCTAAATGACTCAGTTGGTTCCATCCATGCCACACCTCAGTCAACACAAAAGCAACATGACAGAAATAACGAATTTGAGGCTTTTACAATATTCAAGCATCATTCCATTAGATCCAGAAGAAGCAAACTGGCTAAGTGACACTAGGGGGCTTGGTTACAAGACAGTGGCTTATCGGTCTCGATGCGCCACTTTTCCCATGTCGCCCAACCCACCTAACTACACCATAGTTGCGCCGTATTTGAATACGGTGCACCATGGCTGTCGTTAGGATAATAGCATCAAATCTTTTTATGCTATTGTGGCGCTTTGCTGCACTAGCGTCAAAAATGTTAAGGGTAGTGCAGCAAAGCACAGGGAGGCCCATTGATTAAAATGGGTGTGTCATTTTAATGCCTGCTCTGAGCAGGCATTAAAAATAATGGAAAAAATGGCAAAGATAAAATTTGCAAATTTCACTGTGCCATTTTTTCAGGCCTCTTCGCCCCAAACTCCCCCATTGCACACATTATGCCTGACACAAGCATTGAGCCACTTTGTAAATAATCTGTGTGGGAAAAGCCACTTTAGTGCTGCCTTAGCATAATTAAGTGATGCTGTGGCGGTGCAAAGTGGCACTAGGGCATGTAAATAAGCCCCTAGGAGTGCTATCATCCATAAGGTCCTAACAGATAGCGGCAATGAAGGACAGATTTTTCTTTAAAAAAAAAAAAAAAAAGGCATGTAAATAGCTAACAAAAAAACCAGCAATAAGAGCAATAAGACAGTTAAAAAATGAACAATCTGCACAATGTCAATTTTTATAACAAAGGCCCAATAGGTAACTTCAACACCATCTTAGTGGACACGGACAACAAAAATCAACACAAATCTTATCTAATGTAGGCGGAAAGCTGACCTTTCACTAAACCCTTCTCCGAAAGTAGACAAATAACTATACTAAATACTGCTGGGGCCACACAAAGACAAGCAGTAACAAGAATTAGGCAATAAAAACAAAAAACTGTTTTTTTTCAAACAGTGCCTTCTGGTAAAATGACACAGAACTCACTGCACACAAAGACCAAAAAGAGCAGACGGTGGACAACATCCCCCCCCTAAAATCTTTGAAGTCCAAATAAAACCGAGCATCAAAAATAATCAGATGGAAACAAAAACCTACTCCATTCCTCCAAGCATTGCATCTAGTAATCAGATCTACGAAGCATTGTTTTTCTCAGAAACACAAAGATGTAGGAGCATAACACCAAAATCGACTAACTATTGTGTGACCACGAAAAGCCAAAAGCTGTCTATCCTAACTGGGGTAAAAATCCACTTTCCTGTTCAGGAACATGGCCAGGATGGCATAAAAATGGCAACATCGATTTGATCAATTATCTGAATGAACACAACATTCTGGTCCTACAAGAGACATAGACAGCAACCCCATGGGAGATTCCTGGTTACATTGCTCACACCAAATGTGTAACTCAGAAGACAGGCTCAATAAGTAGTAGTGTGGTTCAAATAGCCTGTAGAACATACAATTGACTCAAAGCTAATGCATGGGACAACATTCCTAAGAAAGTATGATGTGAGACATCACCTTATTAAACTCTTTGTTGGGGATAATAAACGTCTGTATCCAACAGAAAAAGATAGAAGGCTTCCTCAACCTCCCAAGTTCATTTGAAAGAGTCATGAGGCAAAATTTGTCTTCATCGAATGCGGAGACTTTAACTGCAAAGTGGGCGAATGGGGAAATTATTCAGAGGAATTCTAAACCGGTTATCAAAAATACTCATTAACCCTAAAATTGAAACATTTCTGCTCTGGTTTCAGCCCAAAACTCATATGAAAATAAAACAACCTTAATACCAACAAACAACACCCATGGTGCTCAAACAGTAATCAACCACATTCTTCTCAGGAAAAAAGATTGAGATTTGAAAACCTCAGAGTGCAGTGAAGACTGTAAAGTGACTACAAACCTTAATGGATTTTATATTAAATAAATCTAGAAAGCAAAGAGCCATAGAAGAACTTGATAACTCCTTCAAATATGTGGCAAGGTGGGAGGGGTTGCTGCAACCAAGACCTAGGAACCAACCTCAGATACCACAAAACTTGCATAAATCTCAACAAATTCTTGAGGAACACTCCAACTGGCAGTCATGTACTAAAATCTTCACACATCTCTACTCCTCCCCTCCAAATCAAGATCACTCAAGATGTAAAAATAAAAAAATCAAACGTCAAACTCAAGAGCCAGTAATAAAGCAGGATGGTTTGCCAAACAGTGTTAAGCCATCAAAGTTGGATAGAATTTCCTAAGAAAACCAGAGGCAGCCACAGGAGAAATGAGAAAATCAAGAAACGTCTGTAAATCATTTATCTCGAAAAAAGGAAGAGATCTTGCAAAATAAACAGCTCTCACTAGAAGAAGCGACATCCAAGAAAAATCTGTGTTTCTTCCAGCAGAATATCATTGAAGGACTAGGGGTAAGAGGAAATGCTTTAGAGGTAAGCATGTTTTAGGAAGCCTGGCTAAATCCCTTCTCAACTCTATTTGGCACACCAAAACAACCATCTAAGTATGATTACAAAGAATCCTTCGAGCCATCACAGGATACAACTGAGACAGCAGCATTTTTGGAAGAAATTGGCGAAGACAAGATTTGCACAGATCTAAAGGAAGGAGGAAAGCAGCAAGACCCAATATGATACCGACAGAGGTATTTAAACACTTTGCAGAACAGTGGCAAAACTCTTTACACCAGCTTTTGCAGATATCTCTTTGTCAGCTGTTTGCCCTCCTTTCTGTTGAAACTGTTTAATTATACTCTTGTACAAAAATGTGCTAAAACTGATCCAGTATCATACAGACCCACAAGCCTGTTAGACATTGACTATAAAATCTCCTCTAAGGTGATACATTGAGCTCTCAAATGCTGGATCCAAGAACAAAACATTCCAAATCAAATCCAGGAATTCTTCTGAGAAAGCCTGGATCAGATATTCATTTTCTTGCACATCATTCATAAGTGCAGTTCAGCAAAGAAAATGAAATGCTACTGAGCCTTTCTGGTTTTGATGGCAGCTTTTGGCCTGGTACACAAGCTTAGACTCTGGAAAAAGCTGCAAGACATAGGCTTCAATTCGGCACTACTATTGTTAATAAGAATGCTAAACACAGACACCATACGTAGATCAGGCTTAACCAGAAAAAGCCTCTCAGCAAACTATTTTGTGCAGGCATTGGACTGTAACAAGGCTGCCCACTTGCTCCTCTACTACTGTCTCTTTATACAAGCAACCCTTATAAGGAAGTCCTGAAAGCAACTCCAGATGTAGCAGCAAAATACAGCTTAACTTTCCAGTACGTTCGCTCTTACATGCTGATGACTCCATTTGCAGAATATTGCAAAGTGAATTGCTTGAGAATACATACTCAGAAAACAAAAACTATGATCTTCAGAAAAAAATCAGAAAGGCACTAAAGCCTGATACATCAGTGATACAAAGTTGGAGGAAGTAAACTCCTTCACCTACTTGTGCCTAAACACCTTAAACAATCTCCAGTGGGACTTATACATTAAAGAGGCGGTAGAGAAATCCGAGCCATCTCTAAATGCAATCCTTAGAAAGGTTTGTACCCACAGTCATCTTTATAGTTTTTCAGGGTATATCAACGAAGTAGTACAGGCAAAGGCTGGAAATCAAACTACTTATGGAGCTGGCCTTCGGGGCCTGGATAAAAAAATGCTTTGAAAGGAGATTGTGGAAATGTCTTCTGTTGCCCTTGAGACAGATATTAGCTATAGTTCCTACCAAATTAGATGTTCAGCGGCCCAAATGAAGTGCACGTTGAAAAGAATGAGATCTTCTGAAAAAAGATTGATAGACAAAGTCTGAAAAGAACATGTCACACTAGTCCAAATAGCTGCTTTTGTGACAAATAGGGAGAAAGATGCAAATGATCTTGCTTAAGTTTTGACTCCACACAACTCTTCACTAGAGCTTATGATGAAACCAATAAATAATCCTGACTGCTCACAACCAATTCACTTTTTTGGGAAATCGATAAAAACCGCGAAACCCTGGAGAACATTCGCCCTGCAGGGCAAGTAGGATTATTCAATATTTCACCACAATCAATCAATCAATCCCAAAAATTTGTAGAGCACGCTACTCACCCGTGAGGGTTTCAAGACGCTGGGGGGGGGGGAGAGCCGGGCGGGGTCAGGGAGGGTCACTTGTCGAACAGCCATGTCTTGAGGTTCTTTCTGAAGACCAGTATGTCTTTGGTTTTGCGAAGGTCGGTGGGGAGGGAGTTCCAGGTTTTGGGGGCGAGGTAGCAGAAAGACCTTCCTCCTGTGGTGGTGTGCTGGATGCGGGGTACTGTGGCTAGGCGAGGTCGGCTGATCGGAGGTTGCGTGTGGGAGTGTGGAAGTTTACTCTTTCATTGAGGTAGGTTGGGCCGGTGTTGTGGAGGGATTTGTGTGCGTGGATGAGGATCTTGAATGTGATTCTCTTATCTATGGGGAGCCAGTGAAGGGATTTGAGGTGTGGTGAGATTCGTTCATGGCGGGGGAGGCCAAGGACGAGGCGCGCGGCTGTGTTCTGGATTCTTTGGAGTTTGCGTTTGAGTTTGAGTGTGGTGCCGGCGTAGAGGGCGTTACCGTAGTCCAGTCTGCTGCTGATGAGTGCGTGGGTGACTGTCTTTCTGGTTTCTGGGGGGATCCATTTGAAGGATTTTTTTAGAGTGCGGAGTGTGTGGAAGCAGGAGGAGGTTAGAGCATTGATTTGCTGTGTCATGGAGAGGGAGGGGTCGAGGATGATGCAGAGGTTGCGTGTGTGGGTTGCGGGGGTGGGTGTGGGGCCTAGGGCGGTGAGCCACCAGGAGTCGTCCCATGTTGTTTTGTTTGGGCCGAAGATGATGATCTCGGTTTTGTTTGAGTTGAACTTGAGGTGGTTAGTGGTCATCCGGTTGGCGGTGTCTAGGAGAGCGGCATGTAGGTTGGTTTTGGCAGTGGTGGGGTTGAGGGTGAGGGAGAGGATGAGTTGGGTGTCATCTGCGTAGGAGAGGATAGTGATTCCGTGTGCTCGGAGGATGTTGGCTAGGGGGATCATGTAGATGATGAGGAGTGTGGGGCTGAGGGAGGACCCTTGGGGGACTCCGCAGGTGATCTTGGTAGTGTTGGAGTGTAAGGGTGGAAGGCGGACTCTCTGGGTCCGGTCGGTGAGGAAAGAAGTGAGCCAGTCTAGGGCTTTGTGGCGGATTCCTATGTTGTGGAGGCGTGTGCGGAGTGTGTGGTGGCAGACGGTGTCAAAAGCTGCGGAGAGGTCTAGGAGGATGAGTGCGACGGTCTCGCCTTTGTCGACTTTGGTCCTAATGTCGTCAGTGCATGCGATGAGGGCGGTTTCTGTGCTGTGGTTCTTGCGGAACCCAGATTGTGAGGGGTCAAGGGTGTTGGTTGCTTCGAGGAAGTGGGATAGGCGGGTGTTGACTAATTTCTCTGCAACCTTGGTGGGGAAAGGGAGGAGGGAGATGGGGCGGTAGTTGGAGAGGATCTCCGGGTTGGCTTGTTTTTTTTTTAGTAGTGCGGTAATTTCCACGTGCTTCCAGGGGTCTGGGTAGGTGGCGGAGTCGAAAGAGGAGTTGATTATGTTGTGGAGTATGGGGGCGATGGTAGGGCTAGCTTTGTTGTAGATGCGGTGTGGACAGGGATCGGAGGGGAAACCGGAGTGGATGGAGTTCATGGTTTTTTCGGTTTCTTTGTGTGTGGTGGGGGTCCATGTGGATAGTGTGGTGGGGGGGTCTTGAGTGAGGGTCGAGTTGGGTGAGTGAGGGGTATGTGTGGTGGGTGTGTGTGGTATGAAGCTGTTGTGGATGTCCAGGATTTTGTGGAGGAAGTGGTTGGAAAGGGCGTCACTTAGGGGCTGTGTGTGTGTGGGGTCTATGTTGCTGGCTTTGGGTTTGGCAAGTTCATTGATGATGGTGAAGAGTTCTTTGCTGTTTTGAGAGCTGTTGTCAAGGCGTGTCTTGTAGTGATCTCTTTTGGTGGTGCGTATGAGTTGGTGATGGGTGTGAACAGTGGTTTTGAGGGTGGAGAAATTGGTTGAGGAAGGTTCTAGTCTCCATATTTTCTCAGCTTGGCGGCATTTGCGCTTGGAGTCTTGGAGTTCCGGGGTGAACCATGGGGCGTTCTTGATGTTGCGGGTGGTGATGTGTTATCTGAGGGGGGTTAGTGTGTCTGCGCAGGTAGTGATCCATTTGACGAGGTTGTGTGCTCCTGCGTTGGGGTCGTTGGTGTGGGGGTGGGTTATGGGCCAGTTGGGAGTTTAGTCGTTCTGTGGGGATCTTGTCCCACATGCGGTAGGGTGTGGTGTGTTGATGGTAGTGTGTGGGGGGTTTGGTGAAGTAGAAGTGGATGCAGCGGTTGTCAGTCCAGAGGAGTTCGGTGGTGTGGGTGTAGTCTATGTGTTGGCTTGAGGTGAAAATTGCATCCAGTGTGTGTCCTGCTGAGTGGGTGGGTGCGGTGACCAGTTGTTTGAGTCCGAGGTTGTTGAGGATGTATATTAGGGAGGTAGTGTTGTGGTCTTGTGGGTTTTCTAAGTGAAAGTTGAGATCACTGAGGATGATGTAGTCTGTGGAGGTGATGGCGTACGGGCTGATGCTGTCGGCGATGGTGTCGCAGAAGGCGGGGCGTGGTCCGGGTGGTCTGTAGATTAGTGTAACTCTGAGGGTGGAGTTGTTGATGTGGATGAGGAAGTGCATGTGTTCAGTGTTGCCGATAGTGTCTTGGGAGCTGGTGGTGACTTTGATGGTGTCTCTGTGTAGGATGGTGATGCCACCGCCTGGCCTGTTGGGGCGGTCTTTGTGTTGGAGTTTGTATCCTTTGTGGGTGGCTATGGCTATGTCAGGTTCTGAGGAGGGGTTGGTCAAGGTTTCTGTGAATAAGGCGATGTCAGGTGAGTGTGATGAGGTCCCAGAGTTCTATGGCATGTTTGTGAAGGGAGTGGATGTTGAGGAGCAGGCAGTTCAGGTGGTTGTGGTGGGTGGCGTTGGTGTGGTGCGTGAGGGTGTTGTTGCGGGGTGTGTTCTGGTTGTGGGCTGGTGTGCTACAGGGTTGGTTGGTGGGGGCAGGGTGGGTGAGTCTTGTGTTGAGGGTGTTGTTTTTGTTGAAGGTGGGGTCGCTATGGTTGGTGTGTGGAATGACGAGCAGGAGAAGTGGCAGGTGTGGCAGGTGAAGGGGCCATGAGTGTGCGTGGGGCTAGATGTGGTGCATGTGGGGAGGGGGCCTGGGTTGAGAGAGTGGAGGGTGAGGGGGGAGTAGGGGTGTCTGAGAGGGGCAGGGGTTCTGGTACTGGGTACGGTCCAGGCTCGGACAGGCACAGACGGGCTTGCCTTTGGCGCGCCAGTGGCACGCCGCGCTGCGGCTGCCATAAGAGGAGGGGAGGGTGGGAGTGGCAGCTGGGAGGTGGGAGGGCCTGTCCAATGAGGGGGCTGGCGGGCGGGGCCACAGGGGACGCCGCAGTGGGGAAAAGAGCACTAAGGAAGAGGTGAGAAGGAGGGGGGAGGTGGGAGGGGCTGCAGGGGACGCAGCAGCGGGGAAAAGAGCACTAAGGAAGAGGTGAGAAGGAGGGGGGAGGTGGGAGGGGCCGCAGGGGACGCAGCAGCGGGGAAAAGAGCACTAAGGAAGAGGTGAGAAGGAGGGGTGAGGCGGGAGGGGCCGCAGGGGACGCAGCAGCGGGGAAAAGAGCACTAAGGAAGAAGTGAGAAGGAGGGAGGAGGCGGGAGGGGCCACAGGGGATGCAGCGGTGGGGAAAAGAGCACTAAGGAATAGGTGAGAAGGAGGGGGGAGGCGGGAGGGGCCGCAGGGGACGCAGCGGCGGGGAAAAGCAAAGAGAGAACGGGAAAAGGAGGTGGCGCGGAAGGCAGAGCGGGGAGCGACCTACCTGCAAGCAGGGTCAAAGGTTGCTCCCTGCTAGTGCGCCGCAGCTGCCATAAGAGGAGGGGAGGGTGGGAGTGGCAGCTGGGAGGTGGGAGGGCTTGTCCAATGAGGGGGCTGGGGGGCGGGGACGCAGGGGACGCAGTGGTGGGGAAAAGAGCACTAAGGAAGAGGTGAGAAGGAGGGGGGAGGAGGGAGGAGCTGCAGGGGACGCAGTGACGCGGAAAAGAGCACTAAGGAAGAGATGGGAAGGAGGGGGAGGTGGGAGGTGCCGCAGGGGATGCATCGGCGGGGAAAAGAGCACTAAGGAAGAGGTGAGAAGGAGGTGGGAGGGGCCGCAGGGGACGCAGCGGCGGGGAAAAGAGCACCAAGGAAGAGGTGAGAAGAAGGGGGGAGGCGGGAGGGGCCGCAGGGGATGCAGCGGCGGGGAAAAGCAAAGAGAGAACAGGAAAAGGAGGTGGCGCGGAAGGCGGAGCGGGGAGCGACCTACCTGCAAGCAGGGTCAATGGTTGCTCCCTGCTAGCGCGTCACGGCTGCCATAAGAGGAGGGGAGGGTGGGAGTGGCAGCTGGGAGGTGGGAGGGCCTGTCCAATGAGGAGGCTGGTGGGCGGGACCGCAGGGGACGCAGCGGCGGGGAAAAGAGCACCAAGGAAGAGGTGAGAAGGAGGGGGGAGGCGGGAGGGGCCGCAGGGGACGCAGCGGCGGGGAAAAGAGCACTAAGGAATAGTTGAGAAGGAGGGGGGAGGTGGGAGGGGCCGCAGGGGACGCAGCAGCGGGGAAAAGAGCACTAAGGAAGAGGTGAGAAGGAGGGGGGAGGTGGGAGGGGCCGCAGGGGACGCAGCGGCAGGGAAAAGCAAAGAGAGAACGGGAAAAGGAGGTGGTGCGGAAGGAGGAGCGGGGAGCGACCTACCTGCAAGCAGGGTCAAAGGTTGCCATATATTTGTTAACGCGTCCTTTTATGTTAATTTATTACACATTAGGACTCGTTTTAGGCTAATGAATCTTTTGACCCAGTTGAGAGACACTGTAGGACGAGATAGCTGATCAATATGTCAATCAATATATCAATAATGTCATCAATATTTATCACAACAATACACTTCACTTTGGTCAAGGACATTAATCAAATTAACGACGCAACCATGACCTTTCAGCCATGAATAACCACACCTTTAATAGAATTTTATGAAGTTTATTCCCTATTAATTACAATCTAAGATTAGGTGTGTCAATCTCAAAGCCAAGAAACACAACAGCATAGTTACGATATGGCAACTTTGATAAGATTTCAACAAGGCAAGAATTATAAACATCAGAATATAACACGGCGCAAACATAGATTCAGAATACAACAAGCGTCAAATACGCATCAGTTCAACATAGCATAATGTCAGTCGTTTGTCTATTTGCGTCAATTTGAGGATCACCTGTCCTAACCACTAATTAGCATTGGCATGTTTGGCTTCATGCAAAACAATTTAGAACACCAATTTGGAAAACATCTGACTATGGTCTCTGTCAAAATTAAGCAGTTGGTACCTAGAAAGGAAAAGCAAACAGACAGATTACAAATTGCATTGTCATAATTACCCTCCAAGGATTAGGTCAGCACACAGGATCAGTCTTCGTCTTCAGGACATCAGTCAAAACGCCATCAGTCTAAACTCAACTAAAGGGCATAGGGGCACTTCCCTCGTAAAGAGGAGAATTGTAAATGGGCAGTCTATGGGTGAGGATAGTTTAATAAGTCTCAAAGTCACCACACAGAGTGACAGAGTTTCTGGATAAAATCAATAACATTCCCTACCTAGTTCTAATGACCCTTCTGTGACATGGGTTTTTATCCCTTTTTCATAGTACATTCCCCCAAAATTCTATTGGACATTTACTATACCCCACTATCTTTAACCTATCAAATTTAGCATTAGGTAAACCCAATTGTCACCCCACATTAATTCATAGCACTTTGATTGGTCTTCATAATTGACGTCTTCGGAGGTGGCACGTCCGGTGTTACTTAACTCTTTGGCACGTCTTTTGGGTCAGCAGATCCATTGTCCATCGGTCTAAGTGACCTTGTACATTATATTAATCTACATTTGTTTCAATTTGTACATAACTTTTAAACCAAGGCACCGAATATGCGCTTGGGAACGGAATTAACATAGATACATTCGTCTTCCAAATTGAAGAAAAAGAACATTTGCAGGGTCATGGCCCTTTGCGAGTCAGCACACTAGAAAAACAAAAAAATGCATTTAATATGAGAGCTGGGCAGCTAAAACCCACAGCTCACGCTAACTTCAGGCCTATAAAGATTTTCAATATAAATGCAGTAACATAAATGTTAATGTAAAGTTAATTAATCATAACTTGAACATTTTATTTATCATTATTAGTTTGCGTATACATTGGTGGCCATCTACCGTGATCACAATTCAGGTGCACGTTTAAGCAAAACCGCTATTATTATTGTTTTTTATGCAGTATTATTACAAATTTATATAAGCATTTCATTTTAATATAGGTTATGTAAGCTACGCTCATTAAACTCTTTGTTGGGGATAATAAACGTCTGTATCCAACAGAAAAAGATAGAAGGCTTCCTCAACCTCCCAAGTTCATTTGAAAGAGTCATGAGGCAAAATTTGTCTTCATCGAATGCGGAGACTTTAACTGCAAAGTGGGCGAATGGGGAAATTATTCAGAGGAATTCTAAACCGGTTATCAAAAATACTCATTAACCCTAAAATTGAAACATTTCTGCTCTGGTTTCAGCCCAAAACTCATATGAAAATAAAACAACCTTAATACCAACAAACAACACCCATGGTGCTCAAACAGTAATCAACCACATTCTTCTCAGGAAAAAAGATTGAGATTTGAAAACCTCAGAGTGCAGTGAAGACTGTAAAGTGACTACAAACCTTATTGGATTTTATATTAAATAAATCTAGAAAGCAAAGAGCCATAGAAGAACTTGATAACTCCTTCAAATAAGTGGCAAGGTGGGAGGGGTTGCTGCAACCAAGACCTAGGAACCAACCTCAGATACCACAAAACTTGCATAAATCTCAACAAATTCTTGAGGAACACTCCAACTGGCAGTCATGTACTAAAATCTTCACACATCTCTACTCCTCCCCTCCAAATCAAGATCACTCAAGATGTAAAAATAAAAAAATCAAACGTCAAACTCAAGAGCCAGTAATAAAGCAGGATGGTTTGCCAAACAGTGTTAAGCCATCAAAGTTGGATAGAATTTCCTAAGAAAACCAGAGGCAGCCACAGGAGAAATGAGAAAATCAAGAAACGTCTGTAAATCATTTATCTCGAAAAAAGGAAGAGATCTTGCAAAATAAACAGCTCTCACTAGAAGAAGCGACATCCAAGAAAAATCTGTGTTTCTTCCAGCAGAATATCATTGAAGGACTAGGGGTAAGAGGAAATGCTTTAGAGGTAAGCATGTTTTAGGAAGCCTGGCTAAATCCCTTCTCAACTCTATTTGGCACACCAAAACAACCATCTAAGTATGATTACAAAGAATCCTTCAAGCCATCACAGGATACAACTGAGACAGCAGCATTTTTGGAAGAAATTGGCGAAGACAAGATTTGCACAGATCTAAAGGAAGGAAGAAAGCAGCAAGACCCAATATGATACCGACAGAGGTATTTAAACACTTTGCAGAACAGTGGCAAAACTCTTTACACCAGCTTTTGCAGATATCTCTTTGTCAGCTGTTTGCCCTCCTTTCTGTTGAAACTGTTTAATTATACTCTTGTACAAAAATGTGCTAAAACTGATCCAGTATCATACAGACCCACAAGCCTGTTAGACATTGACTATAAAATCTCCTCTAAGGTGATACATTGAGCTCTCAAATGCTGGATCCAAGAACAAAACATTCCAAATCAAATCCAGGAATTCTTCTGAGAAAGCCTGGATCAGATATTCATTTTCTTGCACATCATTCATAAGTGCAGTTCAGCAAAGAAAATGAAATGCTACTGAGCCTTTCTGGTTTTGATGGCAGCTTTTGGCCTGGTACACAAGCTTAGACTCTGGAAAAAGCTGCAAGACATAGGCTTCAATTCGGCAATACTATTGTTAATAAGAATGCTAAACACAGACACCATACGTAGATCAGGCTTAACCAGAAAAAGCCTCTCAGCAAACTATTTTGTGCAGGCATTGGACTGTAACAAGGCTGCCCACTTGCTCCTCTACTACTGTCTCTTTATACAAGCAACCCTTATAAGGAAGTCCTGAAAGCAACTCCAGATGTAGCAGCAAAATACAGCTTAACTTTCCAGTACGTTCGCTCTTACATGCTGATGACTCCATTTGCAGAATATTGCAAAGTGAATTGCTTGAGAATACATACTCAGAAAACAAAAACTATGATCTTCAGAAAAAAATCAGAAAGGCACTAAAGGTACATCAGTGATACAAAGTTGGAGGAAGTAAACTCCTTCACCTACTTGTGCCTAAACACCTTAAACAATCTCCAGTGGGACTTATACATTAAAGAGGCGGTAGAGAAATCCGAGCCATCTCTAAATGCAATCCTTAGAAAGGTTTGTACCCACAGTCATCTTTATAGTTTTTCAGGGTATATCAACGAAGTAGTACAGGCAAAGGCTGGAAATCAAACTACTTATGGAGCTGGCCTTCGGGGCCTGGATAAAAAATGCTTTGAAAGGAGATTGTGGAAATGTCTTCTGTTGCCCTTGAGACAGATATTAGCTATAGTTCCTACCAAGTTAGATGTTCAGCGGCCCAAATGAAGTGCACGCTGAAAAGAATGAGATCTTCTGAAAAAAGATTGATAGATAAAGTCTGAAAAGAACATGTCACACTAGTCCAAATAGCTGCTTTTGTGACAAATAGGGAGACAGATGCAAATGATCTTGCTTAAGTTTTGACTCCACACAACTCTTCACTAGAGCTTATGATGAAACCAATAAATAATCCTGACTGCTCACAACCAATTCACTTTTTTGGGAAATCGATAAAAACCGCGAAACCCTGGAGAACATTCGCCCTGCAGGGCAAGTAGGATTATTCAATATTTCACCACAATCAATCAATCAATCAAAAAAATTTGTAGAGCACGCTACTCACCCGTGAGGGTTTCAAGACGCTGGGGGGGGGGGGAGAGCCGGGCGGGGTCAGGGAGGGTCACTTGTCGAACAGCCATGTCTTGAGGTTCTTTCTGAAGACCAGTATGTCTTTGGTTTTGCGAAGGTCGGTGGGGAGGGAGTTCCAGGTTTTGGGGGCGAGGTAGCAGAAAGACCTTCCTCCTGTGGTGGTGTGCTGGATGCGGGGTACTGTGGCTAGGCGAGGTCGGCTGATCGGAGGTTGCGTGTGGGAGTGTGGAAGTTTACTCTTTCATTGAGGTAGGTTGGGCCGGTGTTGTGGAGGGATTTGTGTGCGTGGATGAGGATCTTGAATGTGATTCTCTTATCTATGGGGAGCCAGTGAAGGGATTTGAGGTGTGGTGAGATTCGTTCATGGCGGGGGAGGCCAAGGACGAGGCGCGCGGCTGTGTTCTGGATTCTTTGGAGTTTGCGTTTGAGTTTGAGTTTGAGTGTGGTGCCGGCGTAGAGGGCGTTACCGTAGTCCAGTCTGCTGCTGATGAGTGCGTGGGTGACTGTCTTTCTGGTTTCTGGGGGGATCCATTTGAAGGATTTTTTTAGAGTGCGGAGTGTGTGGAAGCAGGAGGAGGTTAGAGCATTGATTTGCTGTGTCATGGAGAGGGAGGGGTCGAGGATGATGCAGAGGTTGCGTGTGTGGGTTGCGGGGGTGGGTGTGGGGCCTAGGGCGGTGAGCCACCAGGAGTCGTCCCATGTTGTTTTGTTTGGGCCGAAGATGATGATCTCGGTTTTGTTTGAGTTGAACTTGAGGTGGTTAGTGGTCATCCGGTTGGCGGTGTCTAGGAGAGCGGCATGTAGGTTGGTTTTGGCAGTGGTGGGGTTGCAGGTGAGGGAGAGGATGAGTTGGGTGTCATCTGCGTAGGAGAGGATAGTGATTCCGTGTGCTCGGAGGATGTTGGCTAGGGGGATCATGTAGATGATGAGGAGTGTGGGGCTGAGGGAGGACCCTTGGGGGACTCCGCAGGTGACCTTGGTAGTGTTGGAGTGTAAGGGTGGAAGGCGGACTCTCTGGGTCCGGTCGGTGAGGAAAGAAGTGAGCCAGTCTAGGGCTTTGTGGCGGATTCCTATGTTGTGGAGGCGTGTGCGGAGTGTGTGGTGGCAGACGGTGTCAAAAGCTGCGGAGAGGTCTAGGAGGATGAGTGCGACGGTCTCGCCTTTGTCGACTTTGGTCCTAATGTCGTCAGTGCATGCGATGAGGGCGGTTTCTGTGCTGTGGTTCTTGCGGAACCCAGATTGTGAGGGGTCAAGGGTGTTGGTTGCTTCGAGGAAGTGGGATAGGCGGGTGTTGACTAATTTCTCTGCAACCTTGGTGGGGAAAGGGAGGAGGGAGATGGGGCGGTAGTTGGAGAGGATCTCCGGGTTGGCTTGTTTTTTTTTTAGTAGTGCGGTAATTTCCACGTGCTTCCAGGGGTCTGGGTAGGTGGCGGAGTCGAAAGAGGAGTTGATTATGTTGTGGAGTATGGGGGAGATGGTAGGGCTAGCTTTGTTGTAGATCCGGTGTGGACAGGGATCGGAGGGGAAACCGGAGTGGATGGAGTTCATGGTTTTTTCGGTTTCTTTGTGTGTGGTGGGGGTCCATGTGGATAGTGTGGTGGGGGGGTCTTGAGTGAGGGTCGAGTTGGGTGAGTGAGGGGTATGTGTGGTGGGTGTGTGTGGTATGAAGCTGTTGTGGATGTCCAGGATTTTGTGGAGGAAGTGGTTGGAAAGGGCGTCACTTAGGGGCTGTGTGTGTGTGGGGTCTATGTTGCTGGCTTTGGGTTTGGCAAGTTCATTGATGATGGTGAAGAGTTCTTTGCTGTTTTGAGAGCTGTTGTCAAGGCGTGTCTTGTAGTGATCTCTTTTGGTGGTGCGTATGAGTTGGTGATGGGTGTGAACAGTGGTTTTGAGGGTGGAGAAATTGGTTGAGGAAGGTTCTAGTCTCCATATTTTCTCAGCTTGGCGGCATTTGCGCTTGGAGTCTTGGAGTTCCGGGGTGAACCATGGGGCGTTCTTGATGTTGCGGGTGGTGATGTGTTATCTGAGGGGGGTTAGTGTGTCTGCGCAGGTAGTGATCCATTTGGAGAGGTTGTGTGCTCCTGCGTTGGGGTCGTTGGTGTGGGGGTGGGTTATGGGCCAGTTGGGAGTTTAGTCGTTCTGTGGGGATCTTGTCCCACATGCGGTAGGGTGTGGTGTGTTGATGGTAGTGTGTGGGGGGTTTGGTGAAGTAGAAGTGGATGCAGCGGTTGTCAGTCCAGAGGAGTTCGGTGGTGTGGGTGTAGTCTATGTGTTGGCTTGAGGTGAAAATTGCATCCAGTGTGTGTCCTGCTGAGTGGGTGGGTGCGGTAACCAGTTGTTTGAGTCCGAGGTTGTTGAGGATGTATATTAGGGAGGTAGTGTTGTGGTCTTGTGGGTTTTCTAAGTGAAAGTTGAGATCACTGAGGATGATGGAGTCTGTGGAGGTGATGGCGTACGGGCTGATGCTGTCGGCGATGGTGTCGCAGAAGGCGGGGCGTGGTCCGGGTGGTCTGTAGATTAGTGTAACTCTGAGGGTGGAGTTGTTGATGTGGATGAGGAAGTGCATGTGTTCAGTGTTGCAGATAGTGTCTTGGGAGCTGGTGGTGACTTTGATGGTGTCTCTGTGTAGGATGGTGATGCCACCGCCTGGCCTGTTGGGGCGGTCTTTGTGTTGGAGTTTGTATCCTTTGTGGGTGGCTATGGCTATGTCAGGTTCTGAGGAGGGGTTGGTCAAGGTTTCTGTGAATAAGGCGATGTCAGGTGAGTGTGATGAGGTCCCAGAGTTCTATGGCATGTTTGTGAAGGGAGTGGATGTTGAGGAGCAGGCAGTTCAGGTGGTTGTGGTGGGTGGCGTTGGTGTGGTGCGTGAGGGTGTTGTTGCGGGGTGTGTTCTGGTTGTGGGCTGGTGTGCTACAGGGTTGGTTGGTGGGGGCAGGGTGGGTGAGTCTTGTGTTGAGGGTGTTGTTTTTGTTGAAGGTGGGGTCGCTATGGTTGGTGTGTGGAATGACGAGCAGGAGAAGTGGCAGGTGTGGCAGGTGAAGGGGCCATGAGTGTGCGTGGGGCTAGATGTGGTGCATGTGGGGAGGGGGCCTGGGTTGAGAGAGTGGAGGGTGAGGGGGGAGTAGGGGTGTCTGAGAGGGGCAGGGGTTCTGGTACTGGGTACGGTCCAGGCTCGGACAGGCACAGACGGGCTTGCCTTTGGCGCGCCAGTGGCACGCCGCGCTGCGGCTGCCATAAGAGGAGGGGAGGGTGGGAGTGGCAGCTGGGAGGTGGGAGGGCCTGTCCAATGAGGGGGCTGGTGGGCGGGGCCACAGGGGACGCCGCAGTGGGGAAAAGAGCACTAAGGAAGAGGTGAGAAGGAGGGGGAGGTGGGAGGGGCTGCAGGGGACGCAGCAGCGGGGAAAAGAGCACTAAGGAAGAGGTGAGAAGGAGGGGGGAGGTGGGAGGGGCCGCAGGGGACGCAGCAGCGGGGAAAAGAGCACTAAGGAAGAGGTGAGAAGGAGGGGTGAGGCGGGAGGGGCCGCAGGGGACGCAGCAGCGGGGAAAAGAGCACTAAGGAAGAAGTGAGAAGGAGGGAGGAGGCGGGAGGGGCCACAGGGGATGCAGCGGTGGGGAAAAGAGCACTAAGGAAGAGGTGAGAAGGAGGGGGGAGGCGGGAGGGGCCGCAGGGGACGCAGCGGCGGGGAAAAGCAAAGAGAGAACGGGAAAAGGAGGTGGCGCAGAAGGCAGAGCGGGGAGCGACCTACCTGCAAGCAGGGTCAAAGGTTGCTCCCTGCTAGTGCGCCGCAGCTGCCATAAGAGGAGGGGAGGGTGGGAGTGGCAGCTGGGAGGTGGGAGGGCTTGTCCAATGAGGGGGCTGGGGGGCGGGGACGCAGGGGACGCAGTGGTGGGGAAAAGAGCACTAAGGAAGAGGTGAGAAGGAGGGGGGAGGAGGGAGGAGCTGCAGGGGACGCAGTGACGCGGAAAAGAGCACTAAGGAAGAGATGGGAAGGAGGGGGAGGTGCCGCAGGGGATGCATCGGCGGGGAAAAGAGCATTAAGGAAGAGGTGAGAAGGAGGTGGGAGGGGCCGCAGGGGACGCAGCGGCGGGGAAAAGAGCACCAAGGAAGAGGTGAGAAGAAGGGGGGAGGCGGGAGGGGCCGCAGGGGATGCAGCGGCGGGGAAAAGCAAAGAGAGAACAGGAAAAGGAGGTGGTGCGGAAGGCGGAGCGGGGAGCGACCTACCTGCAAGCAGGGTCAAAGGTTGCTCCCTGCTAGCGCGTCACGGCTGCCATAAGAGGAGGGGAGGGTGGGAGTGGCAGCTGGGAGGTGGGAGGGCCTGTCCAATGAGGAGGCTGGTGGGCGGGACCGCAGGGGACGCAGCGGCGGGGAAAAGATCACCAAGGAAGAGGTGAGAAGGAGGGGGGAGGGGGGAGGCGGGAGGGGCCGCAGGGGACGCAGCGGCGGGGAAAAGAGCACTAAGGAATAGTTGAGAAGGAGGGGGGAGGTGGGAGGGGCCGCAGGGGACGCAGCAGCGGGGAAAAGAGCACTAAGGAAGAGGTGAGAAGGAGGGGGGAGGTGGGAGGGGCCGCAGGGGACGCAGCGGCAGGGAAAAGCAAAGAGAGAACGGGAAAAGGAGGTGGTGCGGAAGGAGGAGCGGGGAGCGACCTACCTGCAAGCAGGGTCAAAGGTTGCCATATATTTGTTAACGCGTCCTTTTATGTTAATTTATTACACATTAGGACTCGTTTTAGGCTAATGAATCTTTTGACCCAGTTGAGAGACACCGTAGGACGAGATAGCTGATCAATATGTCAATCAATATATCAATAATGTCATCAATATTTATCACAACAATACACTTCACTTTGGTCAAGGACATTAATCAAATTAACGACGCAACCATGACCTTTCAGCCATGAATAACCACACCTTTAATAGAATTTTATGAAGTTTATTCCCTATTAATTACAATCTAAGATTAGGTGTGTCAATCTCAAAGCCAAGAAACACAACAGCATAGTTACGATATGGCAACTTTGATAAGATTTCAACAAGGCAAGAATTATAAACATCAGAATATAACACGGCGCAAACATAGATTCAGAATACAACAAGCGTCAAATACGCATCAGTTCAACATAGCATAATGTCAGTCGTTTGTCTATTTGCGTCAATTTGATGATCACCTGTCCTAACCACTAATTAGCATTGGCATGTTTGGCTTCATGCAAAACAATTTAGAACACCAATTTGGAAAACATCTGACTATGGTCTCTGTCAAAATTAAGCAGTTGGTACCTAGAAAGGAAAAGCAAACAGACAGATTACAAATTGCATTGTCATAATTACCCTCCAAGGATTAGGTCAGCACACAGGATCAGTCTTCGTCTTCAGGACATCAGTCAAAACGCCATCAGTCTAAACTCAACTAAAGGGCATAGGGGCACTTCCCTCGTAAAGAGGAGAATTGTAAATGGGCAGTCTATGGGTGAGGATAGTTTAATAAGTCTCAAAGTCACCACACAGAGTGACAGAGTTTCTGGATAAAATCAATAACATTCCCTACCTAGTTCTAATGACCCTTCTGTGACATGGGTTTTTATCCCTTTTTCATAGTACATTCCCCCAAAATTCTATTGGACATTTACTATACCCCACTATCTTTAACCTATCAAATTTAGCATTAGGTAAACCCAATTGTCACCCCACATTAATTCATAGCACTTTGATTGGTCTTCATAATTGACGTCTTCGGAGGTGGCACGTCCGGTGTTACTTAACTCTTTGGCACGTCTTTTGGGTCAGCAGATCCATTGTCCATCGGTCTAAGTGACCTTGTACATTATATTAATCTACATTTGTTTCAATTTGTACATAACTTTTAAACCAAGGCACCGAATATGCGCTTGGGAACGGAATTAACATAGATACATTCGTCTTCCAAATTGAAGAAAAAGAACATTTGCAGGGTCATGGCCCTTTGCGAGTCAGCACACTAGAAAAACAAAAAAATGCATTTAATATGAGAGCTGGGCAGCTAAAACCCACAGCTCACGCTAACTTCAGGCCTATAAAGATTTTCAATATAAATGCAGTAACATAAATGTTAATGTAAAGTTAATTAATCATAACTTGAACATTTTATTTATCATTATTAGTTTGCGTATACATTGGTGGCCATCTACCGTGATCACAATTCAGGTGCACGTTTAAGCAAAACCGCTATTATTATTGTTTTTTATGCAGTATTATTACAAATTTATATAAGCATTTCATTTTAAAATAGGTTATGTAAGCTACGCTCTCTCATATTCACCATAGATTCAAACATACCTGGTAAAACTCATAGATCAGAGGGAGAGAAGTCTTTTGACACTAACTAGAAGCGGCATTGTTCCCCTGAGCTATGAGCTAAAAACAGAAACAATCTACTATGGCACACTGTTTTTGTAGTGAAACCACCAAAGACACTGCATTTTCTGTTGATGCATATTCTATGATCACATCAGAAGAAGCACCATCAGATATATCTTACAAAAATAATATCTTGAGTCTGATAATGAAAGTATCTCCTTTCTACTAAATGACATGTCTGAGGAGGTAACTAGACCAACGGGAAGATATCTGGTTGAAAGCTGGAACCTAAGAAAAAATAACCTGAGAAACAAAACCTAAACTCTACAAGGTCCCCCCACTGTTATGCCTCCTCATCCCGGAGTAATAGTTTAATTTACAGTTTGTTTTATCTTGCATGGGTAGTTTATCTTCCTATGTAGGTTAGCTGCTCTAGGGGTCTTTATGTTTGCTATTTTAAGTCATTCTTTTTGTGATTCTTTTCTGTGCGAAAGGCAATTTATAAATTATGAAAGCACCAGTAAAGTAATCTCAGAACTCACATTATGTGAATCTCATTCACCAGTGAAATTTCACATTATTTTGGTCTGGGGAAGACTAGTTTTTTCTTACATTCTTATCTCGCATTGTTCGTGCACCAGTGTTCTGCTTGTTTCTAGTATGACTTTTGAATGTGAGGCATGCCCCAACGTTCATTTTCATGTAAGATACATCAAGTATATTTCACAACATTTCATAGGTTTTCACATAATTTTCATGACATTTCACAACAAAATCACAATTATAACTCCTTTGCCGTCTGACATGAGCAGTTTTACAGCTAAGCTTAAATGACATCTATAGAACACATGGTACCTATGGCAGATACATTTTAAGGCATGGGCAAAGTGGGCGCTGGCCCGGGGCCACGGAGTTTCAGGGGGACGCCAAATAGAGCCAGCTCTGTTCTGCAGAGAGTCTTGCCCTGATGACCATGAATAATTCGTATACAGGTTGTTTTAAATTTCGTTTTTCTGTAATTTATTTTTAATGGGTTATGTGTGAGAATCTATTACAGACAGTGCGCAGAAAAATGCGTTTATATTAACATCCATAAAAAAAGTTCACATATAAGAAATGAGAGGGTGTCACTGAGATTGTTTGCCATAATATTAGTGAGCTGCTGCTGTGTCACAATACTGAAAAAACACGCCTCTATCCCTGAATAATAGATGTAAACAGATTAGGAATTTGGAAAAGAGCATTTGTGCCTTGACCTGGCCTAAAAGGGCATGAAAGAGCTGAAACTGGATAATAAACTCAAAGCTGTTCCGAGCAGGGCCCCCCAAAATACATTTGTCCCAGGGCCCCCAAAATCCTTAAGATGTCCCTGACCTATGGAAATTGTTTTTCCAACATATTTACTCCTTGTGCTTTAAATAAGTACCACTATGTAAGAAGGTTGATAATTGGCATCAGATGTACATGATGCTTTGGATTTATCTGTTATTTAACAGAAAATGCTCTGATTTTTGTGTTTACAATTCTATTCGTTTCCAATGAATATAAGTCACCTAATAAGTGGAGAGATCTAACATCAAATTGAGTTTGCACATTTATGTGAAGAAATGTAACCTAACGTCTTAATTTGTTTGAACCACACACATATTTATTCAAACTTCATGGTTAAGACAAAACCTCTCATTTGTATTTATTGCTGGCTTGCTAGTGGAAGTGTATTTGGCTGTTAAGGTATGCTGGTTCAGTGTTACGTAAGGTTTAGTATGTGTGCATGAGGAGTTTGAACAGGCTGCATTTGTGAATGTGGCATCAGTCGAGCTCTCTGAAATGAGGTGAGATGTGGGTGCAGTGAGGGAGATTGAGGATGAGTTTTGCAGATGCGTTCTGCATGGTCTGGAATCTATATGTGAGATGCTTTAAAATTTCAGCGTAAAGGATTTTGCTGTAGTCGAGACTGCTTGTGATGAGTGCCTGTGTGATGGTTCATTTGGTGTTCTGTGGCAGCCATTTGACTGTCTTTTGGAGAATGCATAGAATGTGGAAACAGACAGTGCTCACTGCGTTGTCTTGTTGAGCTTGTCATCCAGGGTGATTCCAAGGTTTCTAGCATGGTCGGTGGGTAATAGTGTTGGACCTAGCTCAGTGGACCACTAGGTGACGTCCCATGAGGAACGCTTGTTTCCGGAGACTAGTACATCCATCTTGTCAGAGTTAAGTTTCAGGCAGTTTTTTTCTTTCTATTAGGCTACCATTTTCATGCAGTTGTGGAAGTTGGTTCTGCTGGTGTTAAGGTTTTCCATCAGGAAGAGGATGAGCTGGGTGTCATCAGCATAGGAGATGATGTTGATGTCTTGGGATTAGATCGTGGTGGTGAGTTATGTCATGTAGATGGTGAACAGGGTAGAGCTGAGGGACTATCCCTGGGGGATTCCACAAATAAGGTTCTCCAACTCTGATGTGAAGGGTGGCAGTCTGACTTTGACACAGAGTGTATAACACACTGAAGAGCTGCAGGCTGAGTTACTGAAAACAAATTCTAAACCACAGAAGGAGAACGGTAACTTATGAAAATACATGACAGTACGCTTTACCAAATTTCTCTTGCAACAGCAAAACAATAGATAAATTAGATTGAATGCACCACTCAAAGAAAAACAATATTTGTTCCCTGAGCAGATATGAAAAATGTCCTTGTCAATGGCATTACTGTGCCTCTTGCTTGCTCACATTAATTAGCATTCGCATGTGGAATAATGCGCCATGTTACTCGGATGTATGTCACCCTCAACATGTAACTACTAGGTCTTCAGATGGGTACTCTGGACTGTGATTTGGTTTCAGAGAGCTGTGATTATCCAGGTATGGTTAATGTTTGGAATTTTATGATATACGTTTTGTATTAGTGAAGTGGGTGAGGACATTTTTGTAACTTAATTTTAATGCATGCAGACCTATCTCATTAAAAGCTGCCTCTTTCACTTAAGAAATTGTGTCATCTCACTAGATGCAGGCGTTGAGCACTCTCCCTCACTTCATCCCGTTTTATTGTTTTTCAAGGGAAGACTCACAATTACATTCTTTCATCTCCATGAACCGCCCCCACATACCTTAATTACCCCCTTTCTTGTAGGTTCCACCACTCTCCTTGTACTCTCATGCCTCTTTCCCTCTTGTATGTGGTTGTTCACATTCCATTCTTCCTATTCAATAGCCCACCTAGTTTTTACCTTTAATGTCCTTGAAACTCTAATATTTCTCTCCTCCTCGTTCCTTCTTTTCTCTCCCCTTTTATCTCTTGCCTTTGTGCTAATAATAGTATACAAAAAGGACAGGTGACTTGACACACCTTTAATACCCAGATTTCCCCTTGCTCTTTTTTAAAGTGTTTAATTTCATATCCTTTCAATTCTATATTTCCTATGAATTATATTGTATTTTAATGTGCCTCTGCCCTATGATTTGGTTCTGTTTCTAGGAAGTGGGGGGGCTGAAGTATGGGGGTGAGAATGGGCGAATAGTCAAAAGTTCACCAATCTGAATTTATGTAAAAAACTATTACATACCTGTTAGTTCATTTGATGATTTGTCAGGTGGACAATTAGTACAATTAGTCACTAAGTAAAAAAAATTCAGACATAGTCGGTCCCTTGTTCATTCTTTCAGTGACAAAATATGATAATATAATGCTAAATACAACTGTCTTCATCCATGTTGCTGTGCTACAACAATGCTGAGATTTTATCAATACTGATCTATCAAGTGGCAACTTAATTGACTGCAGAATATCGACTACCAATATATCATCAAAGTAAGTATATCAAGGAAAGTATAGATTTACTAATCTAATGAAAATCATTGCCAACCATGAAGAGAAAATAACATGGAAGATTTCAGTCTACATGCACAATAGTTGTCAAAAGTAAGAGTTAACGGTTACACAACATTAACTACTCATCCCCATAGTGCATTGATGATTACTTCTATGCGGAATGAGATATCTGAGCAGGGTCAGAAGTTCAGTCATCTCATTCTCCCTCTTTTTGAGTATGTTCTTGTGTGTTGTCCATCCATCAGCATCCAGAAAACTAATGGACCTTCTCTGTGCTGTTGCTTCCTAAAAGAGTAGGTACTTCAAATTCCTACTTTAGTGCACCCTCAGCTCATACTTGAGGGAGACAAGTAATTCTCCAAGGGCTGTAGGGAGCTGGTGATCATTTTAATGATTCTCAGGGACACCAGTGTCTTAACCAAGCCACTCGGGTTTTATGGTTTAATCTGTATAGGTGAGTCTCTATTCCAGATTCCACAAAGCAGGAGGTTTTAGTCTAGAGGAAGACAGTGTCTGCAAGTCATTTGAATCCCTCTTTATTCATCCTCCTGCCGTTGAAATAATATAAAGACAGTTATGCGGTAGGAAGAGAACTACTAAGAACATAAAATTAGCCTGTCTATTATGTCTTGAAAGTGTAAGTCGTCCCCCTGTGACATAACAATACCTACGATGGAAAAAGGACTAGCTGGAGTTGTTCTCATTCCTAGAAAGCAGTCCTCTGTCCAATTCTACCTCCTGCTTTCTATCAGAGCTTTCAATTGTTCAATAGAATTGCTAGTGAGATAATTGTAGTGCTATTTGTTTTTTACCTGACACACTTTACAAGCATAAAGACGACTCAGACCTCCAAGCTGACTGGACCTCATTATACCAGGGGCAGAGAAAACAATCTAGGTACATCACCATGGCAGTTACTGTCCATTCTGTGTTTTTGGGCCTATATGGTGAATAACATGCTAGGCCTGGAATTATGGGGTCTTATTCTGCATGTTTTTCCTGATTCCACGTCCATTTCCACTCACATTTTTCTTGCTTTAAGTGGCAGAATATGGTTTTACTAATCAGTTCCTGCACCCAGTAGAATTTGGAATTGTGCAGGTCTGTATATCCCCCAGGATACTTGTCGTCCCAAGTCAGAATGAACAGGTTACATGGATAGATATGATAGAAATAGAAAATGTCTGAGAGTTTATAATAAAATAGTGCTGTGGGGCTTGCACACTGCCTCAGGGTTTTCCAAAAGAATAAAATAGCACATTCTTTGAGGCTTTTGAACCCTGCAACAAAAAGGTTTGCAACTTGATTCACCCAGTTTCTCTCCTCTTGTCCAAAATTTTAATGTTTCGATTTACCAAGACATTTATGGAAAACCAGAAAATATTTCCCTCACGTGCTAAGACACAGGTATAGTGAGCCTTGTCACCTACTGCAACCCCTATCATAAAAGTTATAGTGGTCCAAAAATGGCCAGAGCAGCATAGTATCGGTCCAAGGCATCCTAACGAGTGATGTACATTGTTCTCTAAATATTCTATACACACTAAAACACATTAATAAAACTTTATTAAGCAGGAAATAATTTAGTCAAAATTGCCTTCATTCTTAACTACTTTCTTGAATTTTCCTTTGACATTTTCATCTGGTTTTAGACACAATCCTTGAGTTCCAGTTCCAATTCCATTGATATAGTCCTTTTCATCAACCTATTTTCACCTTTACCTTTGTAGTTACATTTACTAATCCTATGCTTAGAAAAATTCAGCAAAAGAATTGTTGCATAAATCAATATATTTATTATAGGGGCTAGCTTTGCCTGACAAGCATTTCCATCTAAACTGCCTAGCCATTCGCCAAATCTTCCCTAATTCACTAAGGGCCTGATTACAACTTTGGAGGAGGGTGTTAAACCGTCCCAAATGTGACGGATATACCACCCACCTTATCACGAGTTCCATAGGATTTAATGGACTCGTAATACGGTGGGTGGTATATCCGTCACATTTGGGACGGTTTAACACCCTCCTCCAAAGTTGTAATCAGGCCCTAAATTGTAAACCTACAGTTTCCCATAAACCAGGATCTTCAAAAGATTGAATCTCATGTGAAAGATTACTCATATTAGTTACATAAAATAATCAATATATTTACTATTATCAGGTATATATATGCATATTACATCATCTCTTAGCTATTATCACCTTACAGACTCCACCCTCTTTTGCCAAGCGAATGTCTAGTACTAAAGGATTTTGCATAACCATAGCTCTAATAGCTATCGTTTTCTTGCCTTTATGATCCCTCTGTATCTACTGCAAACATAGACACGTTTTTCATTGTTACACCTATAGAAGAAATTATAGCACCAATTATACCCAAAATGACTTGTCTAAAACTACATATCCCTCTTCTTAAATGATGTTTACTATCTAATTAATTCATACGATAAACTCTGGGAAACACTATAGCTAAGTAACATGAACTGAGCCAATTTCTTGAATAAGTAGTTATTGCACACACATAATAAATTCCCTTCAAAATAATTTCTCTGCTTTGCAAATAGTCTCCATGGACTTCATAAATTCTATCACACTCACTTACTCATACATATTCTACCATACCTTCCTTTAAAGATATAAACCTTACTATGCACAACACACCACTTCTCTGTTGTTCCACTCTCAATCTGTGATGCAAACTTGACAACCTGAGTTCCTCTTCTTCTTGTATCTCCTCTAATTCAACCATCTGTTCTTCCTACTTTCTAAGAATCTTTACTGCTTGTTGTATTCTCTAATAAAATTATGCTATTCAAAATATACAAATATCTTGATTATTATTGGTTTTTATATATGTTTTGTCAATCCCTCTGAAAATGTATTCTATTAAATTTCTCAATTGTGTTCTCCTATATGCATATTCTCTCAAGCCACATTAGAATTAGTAAACTGAGGAGAAATAAATTCATTATTGTTGAAAATCACTGTATATGCATTGCAGGAGGGGGCATAGGAAATGGGAAGCTGCACATATGTTAACCCTTCCCCAGCTGAAATGGGAAGGGTAGCACGCACAAAACTTCCACTAACATTCATTATATTTACATATTGGCTGATCATCTTAGTATACATATACAACTTTACCGTGATTTGAAACATATCTTACAGGAGTAAGTCAGCACAACTACAGTCCCACTAAAACTATTAATATTATTATTATTATTATTAGTAGTATTATTATTATTATTATTATTATTATTATTATTATTATTATTATTATTATTAATAATAATACTAGCATTAAAATTGTATACATTTGCTCTATTGCATCTTCTACTTGAGACAAAAATGTACAATGGCAAAAATGTAAAAAGGAACAACAATTTTCTTTAAAACAATAGTATGTTTTTAAATTTTTCTTAAAACAGTATTCAAAAACAAAATTAAAAATAATCTTCTCTGTTTCTTTTTTCAAAAGTTAATTTCAATCTTTGTTCAACAACAGTTGCAAAACAAATTTTATCTCAAAAAGTCTCTTCTATTCAAGGTGGTCTTCTGTATCAAACCCAGGCTCTGATTCACTCTTTAACTTGTACTGGCATTGATTCCCTAATGTATGGTTATTAAATACTGTTTCATCCTCTTAATCTGAGACTGTCGTAAGATACACCCATTTAGACAAGGCATATTTTCAAGTTGGCACACTCATTCTGGTTGATCTTTTCATCATTGGTGATTCGCTCCTACTCATTTCAGTATCTATTTGCCTCTCAGGTTTCTCTCGTGAGTCACAGTGTTTTCCTTTGCAAGTCATTTTCCTTGGAATATTTTCTTCAGAAAATCTCTGTTTAGCATCAGTTTTTTTTACTTTCCAAGGAACTTTGACTCAAACTCGAGCTTAAGCTTTGAACAACTTTGTCTGCTTTGTCCACTGTAAATTTCCTCTTTCTTCTGATTTTCTTTGTTACTTTGATTTTTAATTGCAACTTTTTGTTGTTTGGATAAAACACTACTTCTTGATGCCCCTCATTCCCTTGTTTTGTGCACTGTAACAGCTCTTCACTCTGATCCTTGTTTTGAAACTGGACTTCAGGATTTCAGGTTCATCATCAGAGTGTTCACTAACTTGGAACTTCACATTTTGCTTTTACCCATTCTCTTCCACAGTTTCAATTTTTTTCAAAGCCTTCCCACTCCCTTAGATTCACACTGAGGACTTGGCTTTGTACTTGGTTTTGTGGATTTACGTCTTTTTCATCAGAGGATTCTTTCACTTTTCCTTCCACTTTTGCTCTCTTCATGCGAGCAGCGCAAATCCTCTATGGTGCACCAGCATGTTCCACTATAGTATTTGTTGTCAATATTTTTTGAAAAAGCCCTCTACTCTGCTCTTCTCAGCAACATTTCCTGACATGTTTTCAAATAACATTCCGGTCTCCTGGTTTGAGATCATGACAGACAATACCTCTTGTTTCTTCTGTTACCACCTTCACCTGATGAGGGATAGATTTCACCATATCGGCCAGACCTTTGCAATAATCTAGTATGATGTCATCAGTTATTGACACTAGTGCAGCAGAAAGAACATAAGCAGGTCTCATTGCTCTTCCCATGATAACCTAATGGGATGATAAACCAGTCTTTCTGTCGGGAGTACTTTTCATTCTCATCATAACAAGAGGAAGGGCATCAGGTCACTTTAAAACAGCACAAACATTCACCAGTTTATTGTGGAGAGTGCCATTGGCCCTCCCCAGGATTCCTGAATAGTGTGATTGATAACTACAATGGAACTTCTGGTTGATTTTAAATGCTGTGCAGATAATTTCCAAATCTCATTTTTAAAATGAGTTCCACAATCTGTCTCAACAGACTATATATTTATGCTCATTATCTATCTACAAATCCTGCTAATTCCTCTTGTTACCTAGTCTCTCCCACTATATTTTCTCATCTTCTGGAGTATCATCCTGTCAATATCTCAATTTACTCAAAGACGTCTGTATTGAACTTCAAAGGAACAAGTTATGTTTTCTACATTTTGTACTGAATTCTCAATTTATCATTTGCACTCTCTTGTTCAACTGTCTCATCCTGCAATACACAATATTTTCCAGCTGATCACATGTGATGATGTCACTTCCAGCCATGTGTGCAACACACTTCACAAAAGCACAGACTTATTACCAAAACACGTCATCACAGCAATCTCTTTTGGCTTGTGCATTTCATCCAACAGATCAAATATACTGAAGTACATATAAGCGCTATTTTGTTCTGCACTCCTGAGGATTTCATAAACCCCTTTATGACCACAATTGACCATAATCATTCACAACTCCAAAATTATACTGGCTGTATGTATAGATTGTCACACGCATCCACAGTCTCTGACAAGCAAGCTCTTGTCAATGCAATCAAATCTGCCACTTGTATCGAAGTTACATTTGGCAGAGAAGATGCTTCTAAAGTTTCAGAAATGAAGGCTACTAAATAAACAGCTGTCAATGCTCCATATTGATCTCTTAAACAAGAACCACCAACAAACAAGGTCAGATTGGCCACTTCCAAAGGTGTCTTTTTAATATCTGGTCTTGGCTTTGTACATAATTCATTAACTTCAATACAATTGAGGTCTGGTTCATCATCAGTCTCATCATTCCCCCTGACCTGAGAACTTCCATCTGAAATAGGAAGCAGCGTCATTGGATTTAAGGTATTACACCTTCTAATAGAGATGTTCTCTGCTACAAGTATGACTTGCTCATAATGAGTCAGTCTGCTTTTGGTTATATGCTGTGTCCTCGTCCTGATCTAAAGAATTTCAACTGAATGTGGGACATATGCAATTAAAATATGGCCCATCACTATTCCTTCAGTTTGTTCAATGACAATGCAGACAGCTGCAACAGATTACAAACAACCTGGAAGACTTACAGCTACTGGATCTAATACAACTGACAAGTAAGCCACTGGGCACAATAGACCACCATGTTTCTGTGTAAGAATCCACAGTGCACATCCACTTTTCTCATGACAAAATAGAAAAATGGCATAGTGTAATCAGGCATCCCGAGTGCATGAAGCAGACTCTCTTTCAATTTTTAAAATGCATAAGAGCATTCTTTGTCAAATGGTACCAGATCTTGGACATCACTACATGTCAACATTACTAAAGATTTTGCAATCGAGGAAAGGTTTGAAATCCAGTGACAACAGTACCCAACAATTACAAGAAACATTTAAGCCTCCCTCTGTGAGGTCTGCTCTTTCATTTTCATAATTGCCGAAATGCATTATTTTAAGAATTTCTTCATACCGTTTAAAATATGGGGTACAAGTTAGATGACTTCCTTCCTACAATACTAGATTTTAGCTGGGTAGACTTTATGTTCATTTTGAGCTAGATGATTTAACAGGGCAATTGTTTCAAATTTACAGTCCTACAGCCCTCCTTGTTCTTAGATGTAACCAGTCAGCCATCAATATAATGAAATGAAAAAAAATAATAAAGCGCACAAATACCCAAAGGCATCAAGGCTCTATATTGAACTATGATGGAACGTCAAACTCTCCACATCTTTCTTCAGGATTTGGCTAAAAATCAAAAGACTTTCTGTATACTCTTGTGGTACTCTACATCGCACGATAACCCTATTCAAAAATTTAAATGCAAAAAGGAATTGTAACTCCTCATGCAAAGGAATTGAAAATAACTTTTGGCATAATAACTGTATACCATTCTGCAACTGATGGAATTTGAAGCAAAATCACTGCTAGATTCGGTACCACTCGATATGGTGGAACAACAATCTTGTTAAATTTTCAGAGATCTTGTCTGATTCTCCAGTTGCCATTTGGCTTTTGAATTCCCATCACTGGAGAATTAGAAGGACTATCAAGTATCTCCCGAGGATTCCCTCCTCAATCATCTTTTCAATCACTGGTTCCATTCCTTCTTCTGCCTCCTTTGTAAGCCTGTGTCGTCTAGGTTTAGGAATTATTGCATCTTGCTTTACTTTATTCAAACTGGGTTTGCTGCTTTAATAATCAAATCTCTTTTACAATAACATCCCATACCTCATCTTTCACAGTATGTCTTAATTCCAGAGGTAGGTCTTCTTTTGTTAAAAATTGGAATAATTCAACTCTCAAATCTGGTGAGTTTATTTTAAACATTGAATTCTCATCTTGAGTTTCAATTGCAATCCCTTCTGGTGTGAATAAATCACACAATTAATTTTGCAAAGCAAGTCCCTTCCCAATAAGTTCACAGGTCTTGAGTCACACAAAATAAATGGTGCTTGTTCTCCCTCTGACAAGTTTTAATTAGAACGTCTGCTGTAACCTGATTAACAATTTGTTAATTACTGATGCCTATAACTTGGACTGCTCTTCCCGAGAGAGGTAGGTTTGGGACTTCCACAGAACAAACTGTAGAATGGGTACCCCCCCATTTTGATAAAAAAATGAAACAGGATTGTTACTGACTTCTCCGTCAGCATATCGGCCTCTTTGGTCTACCTTTAGAATCAGTTCAAGTAAGCAATCCTCCTCCCCTCTCAGGCACTGTCATTGTTAACTACTACTTCCTCCAAATCATTCAGAATTAATCAATTCTGCTGTTTCCCTACATTATCAGCCATTTTGGTTCTCATGGTTTGCTCTATCACTGGGGCTCAAATGATTTCTGTCTCAGCACACTCTGTTCAGAATTTTGCATATATCAGACCATCATATTATTTCTCGGCATTTGTGGAAGGTGTTCCACATTTCCTTTATTCTTTTCTGCTTTGTATCAGTATAATCACTACTGTATTTCACCAGCTTCAAGATCTCATCTATACTCTTTGTCTTCAACACAATTCACTCCATTGGATGTGATTGTTAACCACTGGCCTCAAACCCATCACTAAAGCAGACAGAAATTTACTGACACCATTACAGATCATCTTGCTTAGGGTAGTTGACTCCTCCGTGTTTCTTAAAAATCTCCAGAAGCCCCTCATAGCCTCTTGTGAAAAGCATGTACCAACTCTTTCAACTCATGGAAGTTCCCAAACTTTAATCCAATTTATCTCCTTCTCAAGAACATGTTTTTTCAAATACTGAATCACATTCTTGTATTTAGTAGCTACCTCTTCAGAAGGAGCATCACTAGGCATAATCCTTGCTGGTTCTCTTACAGGCCATCCAACAACAGCGTTACACTCAGTCTACAAATCACTAGGAAGCACAATTTCAAACAGCAAATTTAAATCACTCAACAGCATCTGAAAAATATTTGGCAACCTGTGTTCCTCTTGATACCAACTTTGTGGATCCTGTCTAAAATCTGAGATGTTAGTAGTAAATGCATGTAAATCAGCTCTGATCCATAGCACAAGATCAAAATGCCCTCCATAAACTTCTCTCAAAGGAAACTCCATAACTGCTCCTGACCTCATTATTGATTCACTCACAATCCTTCAGTCCCTTTCATTTTCTTTTTATTTGCTGGCCCTCTCTCCCAACTTCCTGGTATGTTTTCAAATCACTTCATTGTGAACTACTTCCATGGTTTCCTCAATTACATCCTTAATAGGGACTCTGAATGTGAATAAACTTATGTCTCTATTGTCATTGTGTGTCAAATCTGTTTTATAATTTAGTTTCATATTTTTCATCTTGCTGATGTCAACCTCCAATGCATCAGCTAATTCCTCTAGTTACAAATGTGCTTCTTTTCCAAATCTGGCTGCTTCTTTTATCAAGTATCTCATTTCATCAACTTTATAAGTCAACAGCCTGTTTAAATTAACTTTTTTTCTGCACTATTTTATGTAATTACAAATTAAAATGCCAATATTAATTGCTTTTTAAGGCTTTTCAACTATCGCTGTTCATACAGGTGTTGCAACTTAAATCTGTACACCCGATTGTGTATCTCCACTTGTACTAGGCACAATTGTAATGACTGTGGCCCTCATTCCGACCCTGGCGGTCAAGGACCGCCAGGGCCGGGGACGACGGAAGCACCGCCAACAGGCTGGCGGTGCTTCCTTGCCCATTCTGACCGCAGCGGTAAAGCCGCGGTCAGAAAACCGGGGCCGGCGGTTTCCCGCCGGTTTACCCCCGGCTGGGCTAATCCTCCATGGCGGCGCTGCAAGCAGTGCCGCCATGGGGATTCTGACCCCCTTCCCGCCAGCC
The DNA here is from genome assembly GCF_031143425.1 of Pleurodeles waltl. Classification (NCBI taxonomy): domain Eukaryota; kingdom Metazoa; phylum Chordata; class Amphibia; order Caudata; family Salamandridae; genus Pleurodeles; species Pleurodeles waltl. Next base: position 619,335,338 of record NC_090444.1, on the reverse strand, counting down.
TGTTTCTGGCGGTTTTTACCGCCAGGAACAGGATGGCGGGAACGGGTGTCCTGGGGCCCCTGGGGGCCTCTGCACTGCCCATGCCAATGGCATGGGCAGTGCAGGGGCCCCCTAACAGGGCCCCAGCCTGCTTTTCACTGTCTGCCTAGCAGACAGTGAAAAGCGCGACGGGTGCAACTGCACCCGTCGCACACCTGCAACACCGCCGGCTCCATTCGGAGCCGGCTTCTGTGTTGCAGGCCCCTTTCCCGCTGGGCCGGCGGGCGCTACCTTAGGTAGCGCCCGCCGGCCCAGCGGGAAAGTTGGAATGGCCCCAGTGGTCTTTTGACCGCGGGGCGGCCGAATGGCGGTTCCCTCCAGGCGGGCGGCGACTGCCGCCTGCCGGGGTCAGAATGACCCCCTGCGTCTGTCGGTGCACATGGTATGGCTACAATAGTAGCATAACTCTGTGTAATTATACCACCATATTCGCCAGCACCTTTATCAGGTCCTAAGCTATCGTCACTTGTCCCCCCCTTCTTGGTGTGTATGGAGGAGGTCTAGAATTCTAAAGATCCCTTATAAAATGATACTCCTCATCAAAATCATTATTCTGTTTCTCTCTTTTGTTTGACTCATCTTTCTCATTTGTTTTCTTAACTATAGCAGGAAACGTTGTTACACACATATCCTCTCTCCAGCCTGTCTCCTGTATGTCCCACTTGTTCTCAAGCCACTGTCTAAATTAGTCCTCAAACTGTTTTGTCATTTTCTTTCTGTCTTTCTCAAATTATGTGGGTCTAGGCATTTGCTTCATATCATACATAGAGTGTCTAAAGAAATGTAACTTTTTATTATTAAAAGTACCTTCTAAAAGGAACTACAAATCTTTGTTAGTAGCATCATCATCTTGCCATTCAGAGATCCAGGTATATGTGTGAAACCCAATATCCATCATCATTTCAAATTCAGGTGTTCTTCCTTCAGATAATTTCTGACCCTCCGTAGCAGGGCTTTTCAACATATTCCCTATTATTTTCACTTAAAACGAACGCAAGATCTCCTCAAAGTCACAACAAATGAACTAGTGAACAACAACCAACTTCAGCACAGCTCTTTCAAAGGTCAACCTTTCACAGTGCAACTTCTTCGGCAACTAACCAATTAGAGCACACCTTTGTGACATCTCACCAATCCCAGCACTTCTCATTGGCTGACTAACCCACCATAGCACAACTTCTACATGAATAGGAAACCAAATTGAAAAACCTCTTTTAAACCAATAATCTAAAGATACTCTTGGTTGTTTACCCTAGATAGGAAGGAAAAATCTGTAAATCAAATAAGACAATTTGATCACAACTATAAAATGTCTGAAACAAGAATAAGATTCAAAACCAAGAATAGAAAATGAAAAGTCCTGTTTAAACTAAAATTGACACTAAGTACACTCCTGTTCATTAACTATCCACTTTACTCAGTGCACTTGCTCCTGTGCACTCAAGAGCAAGTGGCATCAACCCAAATTAAGCATGCAACCTGAAAGGAAAACTCGTTATTTGAGAATTTCTGTCCGTGTGAATACAGCACCTTGCACTACACCACACTGTATACAAACAAGTAAAACCTATATATAGCTTGGGATCTTGGATTTTGATGAATCCAATAATCAAACCAAATCAATCAATAGAACCAACAGAGCTTCAAATGTATATACAAGTATGAATAATACATCAACACAATAGTGATCAATTCACCAATGGAGCCTTTAATCATCATCACATATCCAGACAACTGACAACAGGAGAAGAAATACATTCCTCAAACAAGTGCTCCAACATACATAACAAATATATACACCATATGCAAATGAGTGCATTCTATTCATACTTACACTCCAAATCGTTCAGGAATGCTGTCTCTGTACTTCTCAGCAGTCTCCAGCACTAGCACAATTCCAAATTTCCAGGAACAATGGATTGGGCATTTCGTCTGAGAAACATTTTTGAGGAACCCCTAAAAAAAGAAGGTGCTCTTACACAACCATCCTCTGATACTATTTTGTGGCAGCAGAGCCCCAAATTCAACACACCTCAAAATTTAAACCACCCAGATTTACCTTAGAAGTCCTGCTCCATCCCACTTGATATTGTGATAAAAAACACCCTATTTAACATCAGGCCCAACATTAGCTTAGCACAGTTGTAAATAAATAACTGCGACCATTCAATAACTGAGTTCTAGATTAGGGAAAGTTAAAGGTTTTAATTGGAACATCTCAATTAAGCAGTACAGAGAAATGCAAAATATGTTCCATGAAGGCTCAAATACAGAGTAAATAGTCAAGGAATTAGAATTCTTCAAAGGCATAATGAACAACAAAAATCATAGGAGGAACAGCAGTATCCCTAGCTAATAGATGTTCAGGAAAATCTCTTAAATAAATGGACAGCGTGGAAAGTCATCTGTCTCACCTCAACAATCATGGGGTTCCTATACACAAATACTGCACAGTAAATTACCAAAACCACGGTTTCAGCATGGTGTGATCCCATGTATCATTTCATTTGGCAAATCAGAGAAAACCATGCAATAACATTACACATTATCACAATCTCATATTCTATCAAAACAAAGAACAGCTTCAGCTATACATCTTTCAGCAATACATTGTCATAGTAAGTTCAATTAAAAGCAGCATTTTTAAAACAATGAATCATACACCAGCCTGAGGGCTAAACCCTGTAGCAGAACAACTGAAGAACAGAATGACCTTGGCTGTTGCAAATTCTTAACAAACACTAGAAAGTTAATTCACAATACATGTACACTGGAAAAATACACTTTGATACCAGCTTGATCTTGTTCTGCGGTGCCTGTCAAAATCGAAGACATTGCACAGGAACTGGGGAGGAGGGTGAAGAGCAGGGTTGTAATGTACAACATCAACAACATCCATAATAACTAATGGGGCAAATTTTGAAAATGTAGCACAATTCAACTATATCAATAAATACAGTTCTGCACATCAAATTGAAATTGTTTCAGCTAAAATCGTTTTATTTTAGTATCGCTATTAAACCTAATGTGTAAAATGGTACTTCAGAGGGATGCATGGTTTTGGCACAAATCCATGTCTACAAGTCTTTGTAGATATGAATTTGTATTAAATTCCACGGGTGAATGTGTGGGAACGATCATGAACCACCCATGGAATGCCTCGCTGACACAAAGGGCCTGATTTAGAGTTTGGCAGAACGGGGAGCTCCGTCACAAATGTGACAGATATCCTGTCCACAATATTAAGGCCCATATTTATACTTTTTGCCGCTAAACTGCGGTAACGCAGTTTAGCGTCAAAAATTTTTGCGCCGTCTAACGCCATTCTGAAGCGCCATGCGGGCGCCGTATTTATGGAATGGCGTTAGCCGGCGCAAGCAGACCGGCGCTGCCTGGTTTGCGTGGAAAAAAAACACGTACACCAGACAGCGCCGGCGTAGGGGGAAAATGGCGTATGGGCGTCTTAAAATGGGGCAAGTCAGGTTACGTCGAAAAAATCGTCGTAACTCGACTTGCGCCATTTTTTTTCGACGCCCATCCCCCATCAACATGACTCCTATCATTGTAAAGATAGGAGTCATGCCCCCTTGCCCAATGGCCATGCCCAGGGGACTTCTGTCCCCTGGGCATGGTCATTGGGCATAGTGGCATGTAGGGGGGCACAAATAAGGCCCCCCTATGCCACAAAAAAAAATTTAAAAATAACAAAAAATATACTTACCTGAACTTACCTGTACTTCACTGGGATGGGTCCCTCCATCCTTGGGTGTCCTCCTGGGGTGGGCAGGGGTGGCAGGGGGGGTCCCTGGGGGCAGGGGAGGGCACTGTGGGCTCATTTTGAGCCCACTTGTCCCTTAACGCCATCCCTGACCCAGGCGTTAAAAAGCGGCGCAAATGCGCCGTTTTTGGCCACGCCCACTCCCGGGCGTCATTTTTGCCCGGGAGTATAAATACCACGTAAAGGCCTGGGAGTCATTTTTTAAGACGGGAACGCCTCCCTTGCATCTCATTAACGCAAGGAAGGTGTTCACGCTAAAAAATGACGCTCACTCCGGGCACTTTGGCGCCCGAAGCGTCTAACGCCATAGTATAAATATGGCGTTAGTTGGCGTTAGTTTAGCGTCGAATTTGCGTCGAAAAAAACGACGCAAATTCGGCGCAACCAGAGTATAAATACGGCCCTAAGTGCATTAAATCCGATAGCACTTGTAATATGGTGGACAGGAAATCCGTCATGTTCATGATGGAGTAACCCGCCCTCCAAGCTGTAAATCAGGCCCAAAGTATTGTAGAGCTGCACAATGCGCTATGTTGCATTACTTTTTTAACAAAGCAACACAAATAGTCATTTGCATTGCTTAGTAAATACCACAAATGATTTTGCTTCGGGTATGCGTTAAATGAAGTAAGGCAGACCCAATGGAAAATCTTTGTAAATCTGGACTCTAATGTGCTGCTTCTCAGGAATTTTGCTGAACGGGTTTTAAAGGATGTCCAGGGCATGGTGAACATGTTGGCTTCCTACACACCAGGGAGCATAAAAGCTACATTGTGGAAAAAGCCATTGCCACGTTATACACCAAATGTATACACTACTCAATGTGTGGTATTGCTACACAGACATATTTCAGAGAATCTGTTCATGCATTCCTTACTTATAATAATTAGGACCACTCGATTTATGCAGCAGCGGGGACCAAATTATGCAGCAAGAAAAATCAGATTATGCAGCATAATGTGGCACATTTGAAGGAGTATTGCTTCAGTATTTTGTCATATTTACACATGTTAACACTGCATGAACAAAAGGGGTTACCTCATTAAAAGCAGTTGAACACGTATGTACAGCAATCAGTAACTGAATGGTGATCATCCTCGATATGAAATAAGGCCTGCCACTGAGAGCCAACACGCCTGGTAGCATTTTCAGTACATTTTGATCCATTTGAGATAGAAACATGTTTTTGAAAGTGTGCCAGTTGTGCAGAATCAGAGGCATTATGTCAATTGTGGAAAATCCATAATTATGCGGAAAACACCGCTCTGCAGAATGGCATAATTCCAGTGCCCCTTTTCACATTACACCTATCGTTCAGATACTCATTGCTGTGCTCATGGCAAGGGTTTTAGTCAAGCACACCAACAACGCCAGGCACGTGCAGGCGACAGCATGTACTTGCATAGCTACTGTGGAGAGGTGGTTGTACACCCCAGTGCCACCTTCCTTTCCTGGTAACCACACCTCTTCTCACCACTAACAACAGTGCGCTGTGGTTTATGATTTGCAAATGTCACCAGGCAACTTTAAATTTGGAAGCGACCATACATTTTTTGTGGATTCTACTCTGTTCTTTCTGAAATGGAAAATCGTTTCGATTAACTAAATCGTTCAGTTAGTGCTGGCCGCTCAACAGTTTTGTTTTCTAGTCATATTCCCACGTATACTTGCCACATAATAGGCACACGTGGGCATGCATTTAAATATGTGCGCAATACAATGGGGGTCACATCATCACATGCTTCCCGTTTTGGCCATTACTTATAAAATGAGCAATTGAAATGGTATTTCCAAATGTAAATATATGTCACTTCTGAATGTGAATGGAATGGGACACCTTGTCTGAGCATGCCAGAATTTCGACATTTTTCTTCAATCAGGGAAACTGTTTGATGTAAGCGTGTACAAGTCAGAACCTTCGCCGATGAAAAATATATTTCACGAAAAATGATGAAAGTGTGAAACGCTCACCCTGTGTCTCTGTATTCATACATCATCAATGTTGCAATCCGCGATCCTTTTTGTACTGCTATGGGTGTGACAGTCTATCAAAGGGCAAAAATGACATGCAGTTGACTTTGAAGAATCACTGCCCGTTAATATTCATGAAGCTATGATTCCTTAATACTTCTAATTGCTTGCAAATGCAGGAATAGAGGCGCCTGCGACGGGCATCAGACCTCCATACACGCAAATGTAGAATTCTAAAAAGGACATTTCTGTCCCTTGAAGGGACAGGACCTTCCATGTATAAACACATTTTGCGTCTTGTGAGCGGACATCCAGGGAAGCACGCAGTGGTCCCAAGGACTGCTGTCTGATAACCTCAGACCCCGCCCCCCCCCCCCCCCCCCCCCCACGCTTTGATTTACAGAGACGAAGCAGTCCTTCCAACTGTCATTGCTTCGTGACGTCAGTTGCAGTTATAGAGCTCTGGTACATGGCATTAAGATTTGCAAAGAAGGAGAAGCTCCACCCTCATCCTTGCGCATTTACTTTTTGCCATCACTAAGCCGACAATTGGCCATGCTTTGTGTACAAAAAAGGCTGTGATTGGGGTTGTGGACGTTTTTAATTATCCTATGCTCCAATTTTCAGAAAATATTTTATATTATTTGTGCTCTTTATACTGTAAATCATTTGGCAACTTCTCCAAAACTGAATTGACCATTCTCTATTGTGATATTCCGCCAAAATATTGGACAAAAAGTATTGTGATAGAAGCATATCATGTCAAAAATATAATCAACTCAAAACTATTGAAGAACGGAATAAGGAATGGAAGAAATTTTTTATTTTTTTTATTTTAGATGCTTAGTATAGTCTTTTTAATGTTATGGTATATACTATTGGTTCCTGAACAAAGTTGTATATAATATTGTTTGTTAATTAATGTAATATAGATTAGTTGTTATTATATTATTAATATGTATTAGTATTATGATAATATTTGGGGGGTTTCAGTTTTTTAGTATACGTTGTAATTTTTTTTTTTTTTGTATTGAATAAGTAATTTTTAAATTTATTAGCAGGTATTGGATGTGAAGGGGAGTAGGGTGGGAAGTTATTTAAAACATAAATTACTGGATTATTTGTAATTCATTTTAAGGTAATTACATTATTATTGTAATAATTATATAAATTAATTAATACATTATTTTATTTATTTGTTGTTTGGTAATTAATTTCTAAGGGCCTGATTTAGATTTCGGCAGAGGAGTTACTCTGTCACAACAGTGACCGATATCCCATCTGCCAAAATCGAAATCACATTGCTTCCTATAGAATTTAGGTTCCGGTGGACAGGTTATCTATCACTGTTGTGACAGAGTACCCCTCCACCGAAATCTACATAAGGCCCTAAATTCATTGATCAGTTTATTTAATTATAAAACTGTGAAAAAATATTTTTTTCATGTATCATTTGTTTTAATTTTAATGTTTTTTTTAAATTTAATAATCAGTGGAACATTAATATTGTTGCATTTATTAAAACACAATTTAAATATTTTCACTCGTTTTTGGTGGGCTCTTGGGTTGTAGGGAGGGAAGTGAATTTATTTAAAAAATGTGTAAATTCTTACACATATTTTCATCTATTTTGTAATATGAAATTTGTATTATTCCCACATAATTAAACTCAAGTTTATTTGTCTAAAATGAATATGCTTTGTATTTAGAATATGCTAAAAATGTTTATTTTGCTGTGTATTGCAATGTCTTTTTGTTTTGTTTTTTAAATTAGGAGTTGGGATAGCATATCTAACCTCTCCCAATTCCAACACTTTCCTAATGTTGGACAGATTAGAGTGGGAATTGTAAATCAAATCAAACCCTCCAAAGTCCAACATTTTCCCTACCATTGATTAGATTGAAGTTGGAATAGAAAATGGAACCCCTCAAAACTCAAATTCTTTTCCTGTTTGTGATTGATCTGAAGTTAGAATAGTAAATCCGACCCCTTCAAAGTCGAATATTTTCCCTAATTTTACTTATGTTGGAGTGAGAATGGAAATCTATCCCCTGCAAAGTGTAGCAATTTCCCTAGTGTTGCTTAGATTGGAGTAGGAATAATAAATCTAACCCCTCCAAACTCTAATGCATTTATCTTCTTTTGCTTATGTTGAAGTTAGAAAAGTAAATCTGACTCAATGTCTAACACTCTTCTTACTATTGTTTAGTTTTGAGTGTTATTATTAAATTTATTGTTTTTATGTTGTTCTATTTTTTATTTACATTTTATTTTTGTGGGTTTTGTATTGTTTAATTCATAAATTGTTTATACAAATAAATCGTTTTTTTAATTACATTTTATTTTTGTGGGTTTTGTTTTCATTTTCTTTGTTTGAGATATGTTTCTGTCATACTTATGTTTGTTAATTTTAATATTTAAAATAATTATATTAATTGTAATTTAATTTGTATTGAATTTATATTGTTATTTTAACACAAATATTTTGAATTAATTACATATAATGCCATATTTGAGTATATGTCAATGTAATTACCTTTTTGACTATATTCTGTTCCACATTTTTTTACATTTTTGTTGTTTACATGCAAAGGGCCTCATTATGAGTTTGACGGACGGGAATGCCCTTTCTGCCAAACTTCCGAAAGGGTGGCCGACGCCTTCATGGTGACCACTTCGCTGGACCTATTAGGAGTTTCCCGCTAAGTTTCAGCCAGCCGGCCTAGCGGGAAACAGGCTACAGCACGTAGTCGAGCCGGCGGCAATGCTGTAGCCAGCAGGGTGCAAAGCAGACAGCAAACATTGCAATGGTGCAGGGCAGGGGGACACCTGCACTTCGCATGCCAAGTACATGGGCAATGCACCTATTCTCCACTAGCCTTTTCATGGCAATGAAACCACTATGAAAAGGCTGGTGGAGAACAAGGTCGTAATCCGCAAGACATCACTGCATGCAGAGCTGCCCTTGCAGATGACAATCTCTGCCACCGCCACACTGTCGGGATCAATGGTCCTGGTAGTACTGGCAGAACCCTGGCAGTCTGACTACAGGGTCTTAATGTGGTGGTTGGACCACGACAGCAGCGGTGGTCCTGACAGTCACCGCAAAACTGTTAGCCTTGCAATGAGGCCCAAAGTGTGTCAACTTGATATTTTAGTTGACAATATTTTTAACAAAATATTACTGTGCTAAAATAGTGTTCACAATCAGTCTGCTATATCATACTATTTGTTTATGTAGATATTTTTGCATTGGTGTAAAATGTTGTGTGTTTTCAACTGAATGTTAAATGTTTGTGATCATTTTCCAGTGCTGCCAATGTCCTTGAATGCTTACAGAAAGCAAATGTTTCTCTTCCAGCAAAATATCAAAGCACAAGACATATTGAAGGGTCAGGTCCTCACAAATACTTCCCATAGAGCAGTAGCAGGAATAACTAATGGAAATATTTCTTTTTCAATGTGACCCTCTGGTCTTCACTGGGGAACATAAAGCGCTTCCTTTAGGGATGGGGGGGGTTGTCATTTACAGTATTCAGCTACTGATTGCCCTTTTCTCCAGTCTGCACCCTCCCTCATCTTGGTTCTTGTTCTTCACCAATCTTTGGCCCATACATAGAAACTTTTTCACAAATCCTTTGCAGAATGCTTTGCAACAGGAAAAATGTGTATTTGAGCTGTATGGATGTGCTTGACTGTCCATCCACAAACACTGTGGAGCAAACAGTATCCAATTCACTATTTTTGTGAATAGAAATAGCAATGACCTACTTGTAGTTTCCTAACTGTGATTCTTAAAAGCAGTAAAAAATGTTCGCAAATTGCGAAGGGCTGCAAAAATAGCGTTTTGTATTTGCAAATTAGCATCAGGTGCAACCAAACAGTATGCAGGTGCAAAGTATAAATGGAGAATACATTTTTTTTTTTCTCTCACAATAGCTGCTCTGTATGTTTTTCAAAGTGGAATGAGGTCTTATGCTCCACAGCAAAGGAGAAAAAGAAGACCAAAAATACTTTTTTGAGCTAGAATAACTATATTTAGTAATGCAAGTTTGTATCCTATAGCTGAATTAGCTCCATTGTTGGAGAGGGACACATATAGTAGGGATTCTGTATCCACACAAGTAAAAATTCTTTGCTGCTTTCACCTTTTGGAATTAGGCAGTTATCAGATTATTGTAGCCACTGTAGGAGGGGTTTCAAAGAGCTCAGTTCTTAGGTTTTTCTGCACCTTTCTACATTGAATATTGCTTAACATAAACAAATGTAGCATTTTCAAACACATCCCAACAATTGCAGCAACCTATTTTTTTTTTTTTTATAGAACTGGTAATTTTCCACAATTTACAGTGTGACTGGTAAGCATTTTCTGTATGTCTGTCAACTGTGAATGAATATCCATATGGAAATTTCAAAAGCCAGCATGTCTAATTACTCACCTTGCGGTAACATTTCCAGGGAGTACCCATGACTCTTACATTTCCAGGTATTGTGGCACAAACAACCATCTTTCAAGAGATGACTTCAGAGATGTTACCTATTAGTTGCCTGTAGATAATTTTACAAATATAGGTGGTCATTATGACATTGGCGGTGACTGTTAAAGTGGCAGTAATACTGCCAACAGGCTGGCAGTAATTACTGCCAAATTATGACCATGGCGGTGATAACTCCCATAGACAGCTAATGTACCACACCAACCACCAGGGAGTAAACACCACCGACCACGGTGGTAGCCATCAACAGCCAGGCAGAAGACAAGGTACCTCCCACCATATTATGACATAGCAAACCGCCACAATTTCTGGGGCGGTACCAATGCCATCAAATGCCTGGCAGAAACAGAACACAGAAGACGAAAGCCACACCAACAGACACAGAGAAGATCAAGGCCACCATGGAGCTAGAACTTCAAGTCTTCCCGATGCTCTTCTATGCCATGCTCCACCTGGAACGCCGATGAAGATGACCACAGTGAGTACAGCCGCCTAACACACAAGGGAGGAAAAGGAGAGTGACACACACGCACAACACACCATTCACACACACACCTTACACACAACCAGCTGCAGAGGAAAATCAATGTCTCAGGACACACGTCATAATAATGCAAGGACTACAGTTATTCAGAACTTATAGTGTAATTTGATGCAAACAGCCACCATATTGTCCATGTGACAAGATATACATGAGTCACTGTTCAGAAAGGACCAATGGCCAGTCCCAAGTACAAAAGGCCCACATGGCCACAGGGCACAGTCCAAGGCCCAACTCGTTCCCTGACATAATCTGCACTACACTGTGTAGGGGCATCATTGGGTGGGAATGGCCAGGCACCTCAGTGGGAAGGAGTACAGGGGGCACCTCAGCTGAAGTGGGGAACTTGCCCACTGATTCTGGAGGGGGATCCTTGCCCATTTCACTTTGCTGGGGAGTGCAATGTCACAATCTCTGAGGTGGGGAACTTACCTACTGGTTTTGGAGGAGGCTCCTTGCCCATTTCACTTTGCTGGGAGTGCAAGGTCACAGTCTCTGAGGTGGGGAACTTGCCCACATGTTCTGATGGGGGCTCCTTGTACAACAGTCCCTGGGGTGGCCTACATGCTCTCTGCTGGAGGTGAGGACTTCTGTGTCCCAGCTGGAGGTGAGGGTTCCTTGCCCACTGCTGTTGGAGAGGAGACCCTGCCTGCCTCTGCTGGATGTGAGGGCTGCTGTGACCCAACTGGAGGTGAGGGCTCCTTGCCTACTGCTGTTGAAGGGGAGAACATGCCAGCCTCTGCTGAAGGTGAGGGCTTCTGTGTTCCAGCTGGAGGTGAGGGCTTCTTGTCCACTGCTGTTGGAGGGGAGACCCTGCCAGCCACTGCTAGAAGTGAGGGCACCTTGACCACTGCTGTTCCTTCCCTCTGTTGGGTGGTGGAGTGTGATCCTTTATGCTGTTGCCTCCATGACTAGGAGGTGCCTCCACTGTCCCCGTGGACTGGTTGGCTGAGGCGCTGAGCTGGGTCGTTGTGACCCTGCTCTTATAGGCAGGGGGGTAGAGGGAGAGGGAAGTTGGGCAAGGAAAAGCTTCTTAGTGACGGTGGGGCAGGATGAGGGAGGAGGGATGGGAGTGGAGGTTGAGGGAGTGGTTGTTGGAGGTGTATGTCTGCTGGACTTGTGTGCAGGTGCATGGGCAGTATGATGATGTGAGGTGGATGGCTGTTGGGTGTCTGTGTGCATGCGTTTGTGTCTCTTAAGAGGTGGGGCAGACAAGGTGGCAGAGGACACAGCGGAAGCATGGATGGATGTTGTGGAGGTGTCTGCAAGTGAGGTGTGTGTGCTGCTTGGTGTGGTGATGGTGGTGGTGGCTGTTATTGCAGTGCATGCAGGTGTGAGTGCGGATGTGACTATGAGGGAGGAGCAGTGGGAGACAGTGGAGGCAGTGGATGTTGTTGTATGCAACTGTCTGTTGTTTGTGTGAGTGCTTGTGGCTTGAAGTGTGCTGCCTGTGTTTGTCTGTGCCACTCTTGTGTGATGGTTTGTGCGCATGCTTGTCTGTATGTGTGCATGGGATGGGTTGAGTTTGAGGAGATTGGGACTGGGAAGTGGTAGTTGGAGGGGGGAAGGTAGGAACAGGGACAATGGGTGCCATCAGCGAGGAGGCCAGAGCCTGGAGTGATCTCTTTTGGGCCACCAGAACACTGTGAATGCCCTCCAGGAATGAATTGCATTGCTGCATCTGGGATGCCAATCCCTGGATGGCATTCACAGTGGTTGACTGCCCTACAGAGAAGGATCTCAGGAGGTAAATAGCCTCCTCACTGAGGGCACCAGGTCTCACTGGGGCAGGGCCTAAGGTGCCTGGGGTGAAGGAGATGCCCACCCTCCTGGGTGAGAGGGCACGGGCAACTCGGTGAGGGGCTACTGGGAGGGCGGTGCTGGTACGGGGTGTGGCGGCTGTACCTGTAGCTGGTGTGGTCCCAGAGGTGAGTGCCACCACCAGGGAGCTTCCATCAGAGGAGGTATGAGAGTCAGTGTTGTCATCTCCTATCTCCACTGTGGTGCTCCTCTCGCCCTCGGTCCCACTGGTCCCCTAGGTGTTGTTGGACTCTGCCTCTGGGTCCTGTGAGATGCAGTTCCATCTGTTGCCGGTGCCCCTGTTCCTCTGCCAGATGACACATGAACAGGATGACAGTAGAAAAAAGGGGGGGAGAAAGAGAGAACTGGGTCAATTGCAGCACCAACACCACAGATGGCGTACAAATTAGCATCACACACAGGGATCAGGATTGAGTACCATGCATCGCACTGGCATTACATTGGCTAGGTACCACAGCAAGATGTGAGCCAGCCCCCGCCAACTGCACCCCTCCCGGGAGTCACTAATCCCTGTCTGACATGGAATGAAACCTAGCTAGATTACTAGATGTAGCAATACAACCATTACCTTTGAGCTGGATTACGCTGTGATCTATGACATGGCATTGAGGGGCACCCACTAACTGACACCCACCACCAGGTTCCCATGCCACCTACCAATCATAGTTGTAACGCACACTGTCCTCACCCCCTTGTGGTTGCTGTGATGCCCTCAAGCGCCTATCCATTTGTGGGTAGGCCACCACCAGTATGCAGGCCATCAGGGGGGTCAGGTTCCAACAAGCACCACGCCCTTGTTGGGAGGCCATCCCCAGATAGGATTCCACGGTCTTCCAGGCCCAGCGTCTCAGGTCTTCCCACCTCTTCCTACAGTGAGTGCTCCCTCTGCTGTAGACCCCCAGGGTCCGCACGCCATTGGCGATGGCATGCCAGAATCCTTTCTTCTGATGGGCGCTGACCTGCAGAGGAAACACAGACACAAGGACACCATTACACATACAATCCAGCCTGCCACACATATGCATTATACTTCCAATGACACACAGGTAAGACAGTGGAAATGACCATTCCTCTGATTATTGGTGTTTTCTTTGTGGCTGCAGCAGGATGGCATTCACTTCCTTTGCATCTCTACTTACTGTCACCTATGGCTTCTCATTTTGCAAATGTTGGTGATATGACAACTGTGTACTGATGTGATGACTACAGACAGATACAGGTCATTTACTGTATACTATCACAGTGTTCAAATCATTTGCACAGTATGGGACTGTTTCAATATATGCACATTTTCATCACATTAAACACGTTCACTCAGGTTGTGTTCAAGGGTGTTTATTGTAGTTCAAATAATTGATGGAAAAGTGCATTGGAATGAGGTAATGGTTGAGGAAAGTCCAGGGTATTGTGCCAGTCTGTTCGTAGAACAGGTCCAGTGTCCAAGGCGCGATAGGAAGGGGAGCAAAGGCAGTTCTAAGTGGACACAGTGACAAGGTGGGACACAAGGGGAACGTTCAGAAGGGTCTCATTTCCTGGTGGTGTTCTTGGTCTTGGCAAGTGTCTCTGGCTTCGGTCTGGGTCGCAGGGAACATTTGTGGGGTGGTTCACCTTCTGCAGGAGGAGGGGTGCTGGTGGCCTGTGGGTCCTGTGGCAGGGCCTCCTGCCCTCTAGCTGCAGCAGAAGTGGTGGGCTCGTCAAGAGACTGGCTAGTGGTATGGGCCTGCTGGGGTGTGCTGTCCATCCCCTCATGATGTTGGCCACATCTGCTAGCACCCCTGCTATGGAGACCATGGTGGTGTTGAGGGCCTGCAAATCCTCCCTGACCTGATGGTGTACCTCCTGCAGCCGCTTGTTATCCTGCATGTTGGTAAGGATCTGGCCCATCTTCTCCTCGGATTGTTGGTAAGACCCCAGGACATTACTGAGTGCCTCCTGGAGAGTCGGTTCCCTGGGCCTGTCCTCCCCCGACACACAGAGGTCCTCCCAGTGTCCCTGTTCTCCTGTGTCTGTGTCGCCTGAACGGTGTGCCCACGGCCACTGACCCCAGGTCCCTGATTGTCTTGCGTGTAAGGTGGCGACTGGGGTCCCTGTACAGGTGGGCACACTGCTGATTGACGTGTCCAGGGCACAGGGGTGTGGGGACGTTGAGCGGGTGCTGTGCAGTTGGATACTGATGGGGGAGACTCTGTGGTGGACTGGGAGTGGGCTGGGGTGGCCGACTGACCAGTGGTCCCTGATGGGCAAGGTAGTTCATCCAGATCCAGAAGTCCAGAGCCTCTGTCATCACTGGGGGCATCTTCTGTTGGGGGACTGGTTAGTCGTGGCACCTCCTCACCTCTGAGATTGTCTGGGGCACCCGTGGGAATGTAAGTGATGTATTATACTTCATATTTGAGACATAGTGTACATCCCTTGCTTCCCCTCTATTGTTGCTGTTGCCCTGCCACCTTTGTTTGTGTATGGTGTGATTGTGTGAATGTTAGGTCTCCATGCTGTGCATGCTTTGGTGATGGGTGTCCATGCAGGGCTGGGAGGGCTGTACATGCATTGGTATTGCATGCAGGGCTTGGCATTGGGGTTAGTCAGATGTGTAGGTGCAGTGTGTGGGATGGAGTGGAGTGATGGGAGTGAATGTGAGGGGGTGGGATGGCATGGAGGTATAGGGGTGATAAGTAGTGAATATTGACTCACCAGTGTCCAGTCCTCCAGCTACTCCAATGAGTCGTTCAGGATGCAGGATTGCCAAGACTTGCTCCTCCCATGCTGTGAGATGTGGTGGAGGAGGTGGGGGTCTACCGCCAGTCCTCTGGATGGCAAGCTGGTGCCTTGCTGCCACAGAACGTACCTTCCCTCGAAGGTTGTTCTACCTCTTCCTAATTTCGTCCCTTGTTCTTGGATGCTGTCCCACGGCATTCACCCTGTCCAAGATTCTCTGCCATAGCTCCATCTTCCTGGCAATGGATATTTGCTGTACCCGTGGCTCTACACTGACTATTTCTTCCACCATGACCTGCAACTCCTCATCTATGAAACGGGGGTGCCTTGGTGGGGACATGGGTGTTGTGTGGTGTGTGTTGTGCAGAGGGTGTTAAGTGATGTGGTGGGGTGTGGGATGTGGTGTGCCTCATGGATGAATGGGTGTTTGTGGTGTGTGTGTGTAGTTGTCTCAGTGGTCTTAATGTTAGTCTTGTGGCACTTATTGGTATTCGTAAAGGGTGGTGGGTAATGTGGGTGGGTGTTTTATAGTGCTATGGGTGGGTGAGTGTGGTGTGTGCATTGGTGTCAGGTGAGTGATTTTCGTTTTGGCCAATGTTGAGTTGTTTTGTATTTGGGTGGCCATCCTGAGTGTGCCAGTGTGTACCGCCAATGGTTTACCGCCATTGAAAGTCTGCTGTGGTGATTCATAGGTCTTAATGTGGTGGGCGTTGTTTTGTTGACGTAACGGTATGGGTGTTTGTACCGCCACTTTAGCACTGACCTTTGGGATGGCGGATTTGTGTGTGTGGCAGTATTTTGTCGGTTTGGAGTGTGTGTGTGTCATAATATGCCTGCCATCACCGCGGCGGGAAGCGGCATTTACCACTAATGTCAGAATGAGGGCCATAGTGTTACATTTATTTTTAAAGCTATTTTTAAAGTAACATTAAGGCCCTCATTAGAACCCTGGCGGTTGGTGATAAAGCGGCGGTAACACCGCCAACAGGCCGAGGGTCAAAATTATGGAATTATGACCACGGCGGAAACCGCCAACACAGACAACCACTTTAATACTCTGACCGCCACGGCAGTAGCAACAAGCACCGCAGCAGTAACCGCTAACAGCCAGGCGGAAGACAATGTACCGCCCACCCTATTAAAACAAGCCAATCTGCCAGATTTTCCAGGGGGGTACCAACGCCATCAAAAGCACAGAGGAAACAGTACACAGAAGGGAAACGACTCACCTCTCGACACTCCAGGAAGAACCACAAAGCCATGTAGACTGAAATACAGATCTTCCCCATGCTGGGTTACCTCCTCCTACACCAGGAACATTAATCTCAGCGAAGACGACCACAGTGAGTACTGCACCTATCACACAAGGGAGGGGGGAGGAAAAAGAGAGTGACACACACATGCAACACGCAACAACCCCACCCCACCCCACCCCCACCCCCAACAACATACACATAAACAGATGCAACAACAGTAGATATCACCCCCATACCCCTCAGGAATAACGCAAGGACAAAAGGAAGTTAGTAAAGTCAGTGTAATAGTATACATTTCGAGAAATACATCCTTAAAGCACAAAACAGTATCTGCAATATATACAAATGGAGGGACACTGCCCAGTCCAAATTGTCTGTGGCCCACAGGGCCATATCACATAGACCAAGGCCACATCTTACTCCTGCCTCAATACGGAGAGAACATGCTGGGGCATCAGGTCGAAAATACACAGGCACCTCAGGGGGAAAGGAAAAGGGGGGCACCTCAGCCGGAGGATGGTACAATGCCATTGCTTCTGGAGGGGACTACATGCCCTCTGTGATGTCCTGGGGAGTGCAGGAGTGCAAAGCCACAGTCTCTCTAGTGTTTGGGTTGCCCACAGCTTGGTCCTGGGGAGTGCAAGGCCAGAGTCTCTCAAATGGGTGGTTTGCCCACTGCTTGGTCCTGGGGAGTGGAAAGCCACAGTCTCTCTAGTGGGTGGATTGCCCACTGCTTGGTCCTGGGGAGTGCAAAGCCAGTCTGTTATGTGGGTGGTTTGCCCACTGGTTCTGGAGGGGGCCTTGGGCCCAGTGTGCTTCATCCTGGCATGGAGGGGGTGAGTGGATGCCTTCTTACACTGGTTTTGGAGGGGGCCTTGGGCCTAGTGAGCTTCATCCTGGCAAGAAGGGGGTGAGTGGATGCCTTCTTCCACTGGTTCTGGAGGGGGGCTTGGGCCCAGCGTGCTTCATCCTGGCAAAGAGGGAGTGAGTGGATGCCTTCTTCCACTGGTTGTGGAGGGGGCCTTGGGCCCTGTGTAGGATGTTGGCTCTGTATGCACTATTTCAAAGTAAGGAATAGTATGCACAGAGTCCAAGGGTTCCCCTTAGAGGTAAGATAGTGGCAAAAAGAGATAATTCTAATGCTCTATTTTGTGGTAGTGTGGTTGAGCAGTAGGCTTATCAGAGGAGTAGTGTTAAGCATTTGTTGTACACACACAGGCAATAAATGAGGAACACACACTCAGAGACAATTCCAGGCCAATAGGTTTTTGTATAGAAAAATATCTTTTCTTAGTTTATTTTAAGAACCACAGGTTCAGGATTTACATGTAATACTTCAAATGAAAGGTATTTCAGGTAGGTACTTTAGGAACTTTGAATTAGCAAAATAGCATATACAGTTTTCACATAAAGGACATATAGCTATTTTAAAACTAGACACAGTGCAATTGTCAACAGTTCCTGGGGGAGGTAAGTGTTGGTTAGTTTTTGCAGGTAAGTAAACCACCTACGGGGTTCAAGTTTGGGTCCAAGGTAGCCCACCGTTGGGGGTTCAGAGCAACCCCAAAGTTACCACACCAGCAGCTCAGGGCCGGTCAGGTGCAGAGGTCAAAGTGGTGCCCAAAATACATAGGCTTCAATGGAGAAGGGGGTGTCCCGGTTCCAGTCTGCCAGCAGGTAAGTACCCGCGTCTTCGGAGGGCAGACCAGGAGGGTTTTGTAGGGCACCGGGGGACACACAAGTCCACACAGAAGGTACACCCTCAGCGGCACGGGGGCGGCCGGGTGCAGTGTGCAAACAAGCGTCGGGTTCTCAATAGAAATCAATAGGAGACCTAGGGGTCTCTTCAGCGATGCAGGCAGGCAAGGGGGGGGGGGCTCCTCGGGGTAGCCACCACCTGGGCAAGGGAGAAGGCCACCTGGGGGTCGCTCCTGCACTGGAGGTCGGATCCTTCAGGTCCTGAGGGCTGCGGATGCAGTGCCTTTACCAGGTGTCGGGTCTTTGAAGCAGGCAGTCGCGGTTAGGGGGAGCCTCGGGATTCCCTCTGCAGGCGTCGCTGTGGGGGCACAGGGGGGTCAACTCTAGCTACTCACGGTCTCGTAGTTGCCGGGGAGTCCTCCCTGTGGTGTTTGTTCTCCACAAGTCGAGCCGGGGGCGTCAGGTGCAGAGTGCAAAGTCTCACGCTTCCGGCGGAAAACGTGTGTTGTTTCAAAGTTGCTTCTTTGTTGCAAAGTTGCAGTCTTTGGTGAACAGAGCCGCTGTCCTCGGGAGTTCTTGGTCCTTCTAGATGCAGGGTAGTCCTCTGAGGCTTCAGAGGTTGCTGAACCCTGGGAACGCGTCGCTGGAGCAGTGTCTTTAGAAGTGGGGAGACAGGCCGGTAGAGCTGGGGCCAAAGCAGTTGATGTCTCCGTCTTCTCTGCAGGGTTTTTCAGCTCAGCAGTCCTCTTCTTCTTAGGTTGCAAGAATCTGAGTTCCTAGGTTCTGGGGAGCCCCTAAATACTGAATTTAGGGGTGTGTTTAGGTCTGGGGGGTTAGTAGCCAGTGGCTCCTACCCCTGAGGGTGGCTACACCCTCTTTGTGCCTCCACCCTGAGGGGTGGGGGGCACATCCCTAATCCTATTGGGGGAATCCTCCATCTGCAAGATGGAGGATTTCTAAAAGTTAGAGTCACCTCAGCTCAGGACACCTTAGGGGCTGTCCTGACTGGACAGTGACTCCTCCTTGTTTTTCTCATTATCTCCTCCGGCCTTGCCGCCAAAAGTGGGGCCGTGGCCGGAGGGGGCAGGCAACTCCACTAGCTGGAGTGCCCTGGGGTGCTGTAACAAAGGGGGTGAGCCTTTGAGGCTCACCGCCAGGTGTTACAGTTCCTGCAGGGGGAGGTGATAAGCATCTCCACCCAGTACAGGCTTTGTTACTAGCCACAGAGTGACAAAGGCACTCTCCCCATGTGGCCAGCAACATGTCTGGTGTGTAGCAGGCTGCTAAAACCAGTCAGCCTACACAGGTAGTCGGTTAAGGTTTCAGGAGGCACCTCTAAGGTGCCCTCTGGGGTGTATGTTACAATAAAATGTACACTGGCATCAGTGTGCATTTATTGTGCTGAGAAGTTTGATACCAAACTTCACAGTTTTCAGTGTAGCCATTATGGTGCTGTGGAGTTCGTGCATGACAGACTCCCAGACCATATACTCTTATGGCTACCCTGCACTTACAATGTCTAAGGTTTTGCTTAGACACTGTAGGGGCATAGTGCTCATGCACTTATGCCCTCATCTATGGTATAGTGCACCCTGCCTTAGGGCTGTAAGGCCTGCTAGAGGGGTGACTTATCTATACTTCATAGGCACTGTGAGGCTGGCATGGCACCCTGAAGGGAGTGCCTTGTCGACTTAGCCTTTTTATCCCCACTAGCACACAGAAGCTGGCAAGCAGTGTGTCTGTGCTGAGTGAGGGGTCCCCAGGGTGGCATAAGACATGCTGCAGCCCTTAGAGACCTTCCCTGGCATCAGGGCCCTTGGTACCAGGGGTACCAGTTACAATGGACTTACCTGGATGCCAGGGTGTGCCAATTGTGGAAACAAAAGTACAGGTTAGGGAAAGAACACTGGTGCTGGGGCCTGGTTAGCAGGCCTCAACACACTTTAAAATCAAAACTTAGCATCAGCAAAGGCAAAAAGTCAGGGGGTAACCATGCCAAGGAGGCATTTCCTTACACAACCGCCCCCCCCCCCCCCAAACGAAAGAGGAGGAGACTAACCTTTCCCAATAGAGTCTTAATTTTCTAAGTGGAAGAACCTGGAAAGGCCATCTGCATTGGCATGGGCAGTCCCAGGTCTGTGTTCCACTATAAAGTCCATTCCCTGTAGGGATATCGACCACCTCAACAGTTTTGGATTTTCACCTTTCATTTGCATAAGCCATCTGAGAGGTCTGTGGTCATTCTGAACTACAAAGTGAGTACCAAAGAGGTATGGTCTCAGCTTCTTCAGGGACCAAACCACAGCAAAGGGCTCCGTCTCAATGGCACTCCAACGCTGCTCCCTGGGGAGTAACCTCCTGCTAATGAAAGCAACAGGCTGGTCAAGGCCATCATCATTTGTTTGGGACAAAACTGCCCCTATCCCATGTTCAGAGGCATCAGTCTGCACAATGAACTGCTTGGAGTAATCTGGAGCTCTTTAAGAACTGTTGCTGTGCACATTGCTTGTTTCAGGGTGTCAAAGGCCTGTTGGCATTCTACAGTCCAGTTTACTTTCTTGGAGGTAAGATCTGTGAGGGCTGTCACTATGGATCCATATCCCTTCACAAACCTCCTGTAATACCCAGTCAAGCCAAGGAATGCCCTGACTTGGGTCTGGGTTTTTGGAGCTGCCCAGTCCAGAATAGTCTGGATCTTAGGCTGGAGTGGCTGAACTTGGCCTCCACCTACACGGTGACCCAAGTAAACCACAGTTCCCTGCCCTATCTGGCATTTGGATGCCTTGATAGAGAGGCCTGCTGATTGCAGAGCCTTCAAAACCTTCTTCAGGTGGACCAGGTGATCCTGCCAGCTGGAGCTAAAGACAGCAATATCGTCAAGATAAGCTGCACTAGAGGACTCCAAGCCAGCAAGGACTTGATTCACCAACCTTTGGAAGGTGGCAGGGGCATTCTTTAAACCAAAGGGCATAACAGTAAACTGATAATGCCCATCAGGTGTGGAGAATGCTGTCTTTTCTTTTGCTCCTGGTGCCATTTTGATTTGCCAGTACCCTGCTGTCAAGTCAAAGGTACTTAAGTATTTGGCAGCACCTAGTTTGTCAATGAGTTCATCTGCCCTTGGAATGGGATGGGCATCTGTCTTGGTGACATAATTAAGTCCTCTGTAGTCCACACAAAACCTCATCTCTCTGTTCCCATCTTTGGTGTGAGGTTTGGGGACTAAGGCCACTGGGCTAGCCCAGGGGCTGTCAGAGTGCTCAATGACTCCCAATTCCAGCATCTTGTGGACTTCCACCTTGATGCTTTCCTTAACTTGGTCAGACTGTCTGAATATTTTGTTTTTGACAGGCATGCTGTCTCCTGTGTCCACATCATGGGTACACAGGTGTGTCTGACCAGGGGTTAGGGGAAAGAGCTCAGCAAACTGTTGCAAGACCTTCCTACAGTCAGATTGCTGTTGGCCAGAGAGGGTGTCTGAATAGACCACTCCATCAACTGAGCCATCTTTAGGGTCTGTGGAGAGGAGATCAGGGAGAGGTTCACTCTCAGCTTCCTGGTCCTCATCTGTTACCATCAAAAGATTCACATCTGCCCTATCATGGAAGAGCTTGAGGCGGTTCACATGGAACACCCTTTTGGGGGTCCTGCTAGTGCCTAGGTCTACCAGGTAGGTGACCTGACTCTTCTTTTCTAGCACTGGGTAAGGGCCACTCTATCTGTCCTGGAGTGCCCTGGGAGCCACAGGCTTCAAAACCCAGACTTTCTGCCCTGGCTGAAATTCAACCATTGCAGCCTTTTGGTCATACCAAAACTTCTGGAGCTGTTGGCTAGCCTCAAGGTTTTTACTTGCCGTCTCCATGTACTCTGCCATCCTTGAACGTAGGCCTAGTACATAGTCCACTATATCTTGCTTAGGCTCATGAAGAGGTCTCTCCCAGCCTTCTTTTACAAGAGCTAGTGGCCCCCTAACAGGATGGCCAAACAGAAGTTCAAAGGGGGAAAACCCTACTCCCTTCTGAGGCACCTCTCTGTAAGTGAAAAGCAGACATGGCAAGAGGACATCCCATCTCCTTTTGAAATTTTCAGGGAGCCCCATGATCATGCCTTTCAATGTCGTGTTGAATCTCTCAACAAGACCATTGGTTTGTGGATGGTATGGTGTGGTGAATTTGTAAGTCACCCCACACTCATTCCATATGTGTTTCAGGTATGCTGACATAAAGTTGGTACCTCTGTCAGACACCACCTCCTTAGGAAAACCTACTCTGGTAAAAATACCAATGAGTGCTTTGGCTACTGCAGGGGCAGTAGTCGACCTAAGGGGAATTGCTTCATGGTATCTAGTAGCATGATCCACTACTACTAGTATGTACAGGTTCCCTGAGGCTGTGGGAGGTTCAAGTGGACCCACTATGTCCACACCCACTCTTTCAAAGGGGACCCCCACCACTGGAAGTGGAATGAGGGGGGCCTTTGGGTGTCCACCTGTCTTACCACTGGCTTGACAGGTGGCACAGGAGACACAAAACTCCTTGACCTTCTGGGACATGTTGGGCCAATAGAAGTGGTTGACTAGTCTCTCCCACGTCTTGGTCTGTCCCAAATGCCCAGCAAGAGGAATATCATGGGCTAAGGTCAGAATGAACTCCCTAAACTCCTGAGGCACTACCACTCTCCTAGTGGCACCAGGTTTGGGATCTCTTGCCTCAGTGTAAAGGAGTCCATCACCCCAATAGACCCTATGTGTTCCTGTTATTTTTCCATTGGACTCTTCAGCAGCTTGCTGCGTAAGGCCTTCAAGAGAGGGACAGGTTTCTTGCCCCTTACACAACTGTTCCCTTGAGGGTCCCCCTGGGCCTAGGAGCTCAACCTGATAAGTTTCTAACTCCAGAGGCTCAGTTCCCTCAGAGGGCAGAACTTCTTCCTGGGAAGAGAGGTTCTCTTTTTCTTGTTGTGTGGAAGCTGGTTCCCCAGTCTTCTTTCCTTTTCTCTTGGTGGGTTGGGCCCTTTTTCCAGGCTCCAACACCACTTGTTCACCCTGAGCTTTGCACTGTGCCCTTGTCTTGACACACACCAGTTCAGGGATTCCCAGCATGGCTGCATGGGTTTTCAGTTCTACCTCAGCCCATGCTGAGGACTCCAGGTCATTTCCAAGCAAACAGTCTACAGGGATATTTGAGGAGACCACCACCTGTTTCAGGCCATTGACCCCTCCCCACTCTAAAGTTACCATAGCCATGGGATGTACTTTAGTCTGATTGTCAGCGTTGGTGACTGGATACGTTTGTCCAGCCAGGTATTGACCAGGGGAAACCAGATTCTCTGTCACCATGGTGACACTGGCACCTGTATCCCTCAGGCCTTCTACACTTGTCCCATTAATTAAGAGCTGCTGCCTGTATATTTGCATGTTAGGGGGCCAGGCAGCCAGTGTGGCTAAATCCACCCCACCCTCAGAGACTAATGTAGCTTCAGTGTGACACCTGATTTGCTCTGGGCACACTGTTGATCCCTCTTGGAGACTGGCCATTCCAGGGTTAGCTGGAGTAGAGTTAGAAGTGGAACCTTTCTTGGGACAGGCCTTGTCTCCGGTTTGGTGTCCAGGCTGATTATAGCTACGTCACCAGGCCTTTTTGGGATCAAAGTTTTTACCCTTGTACCCAAAATTGGATTGTGAAGAGGTTCTGGGCCCACCCTCCTGAGCAGGTTTTTGGGGGCCTGTAGAAGACTCTTTACTATTTTTCCCTTTGGATGTCTCAACACTCTTCCCCTGGGGAGGCTTTGGGACCCCTTTCTTTTGGTCACCCCCTGTGGAAGTCTTGGTCACCCTAGTCTTGACCCAATGGTCCGCCTTCTTTCCCAATTCTTGGGGAGAAATTGGTCCTAGGTCTACCAGATGCTGATGCAGTTTATCATTTGAACAATTACTTAACAGGTGTTCTTTCACAAATAAATTATACAGCCCATCATAATCATTTACACCACTGCCTTGAATCCAACCATCCAGTGTTTTCACTGAGTAGTCTACAAAATCAACCCAGGTCTGGCTCGAGGATTTTTGAGCACCCCTGAACCTAATTCTATACTCCTCAGTGGAGAATCCAAAGCCCTCAATCAGGGTAGCCTTCATGAGGTCATAGGATTCTGCATCTTTTCCAGAGAGTGTGAGGAGTCTATCCCTACACTTTCCAGTGAACATTTCCCATAGGAGAGCACCCCAGTGAGATCTGTTTGCTTTACTGGTTGCACAAGCCCTCTTAAAAGCTGTGAACCATTTGGTGATGTCATCACCATCTTCATATTTAGTTACAATCCCTTTTGGGATTTTCAACATGTCAGGAGAATCTCTGACCCTATTTATGTTGCTGCCACCATGGATGGGACCAAAACCCATCTCTTGTCTTTCCCCTTCTATGGCTAGGAGCTGTCTCTCTAAAGCCAATCTTTTGGCCATCCTGGCTAGCAGGAGGTCATCTTCACTGAGGCCATCCTCCGTGATTCCAGAGGTGCTGGACCCTCCTGTGAGAGACACAGCATCTCTGACTATCACAACTGGAGTCAGGGCTTGAGGAGCCCTGTTCTCCCTAACTACGAATGGAGGGGGGGAATTCTCCTCCACATCACTAGCTTCCTCCTCTGGGAGGTCATCCTCAGAGGGGTTGTCTTTGGCAAACCCTGCCAACAGCTCCTGGAGCTGTAATTTGGTAGGGTTTATGCCAGCTTTAATATTTTTTAATTTGCAGAGAGATCTTAACTCTCTCATCCTAAGATGGGGGTAAGGCGTGATGTCGAGTTCCATCACATTCTCTTCTGCATTAGACAGTATGGGAGTCATTCCGAGATTGGCGGGCGCCGCCCGCCAAGCGGAAACCACCAATTGGCCGCTCCGCGGTCAAAAGACCACGGAGGCCATTCTGGCTTTCCCGCTGGGCCGGCGGGCGCCCGCCAAGGGACTGCCTGCCGGCCCAGCGGGACCGGCCCTACAACCCAGAAGCCGGCTCCGAATGGAGCCGGCGGTGTTGCAGGGGTGCGACGGGTGCAGTTGCACCCGTCGCGATTTTCACTGTCTGCTGAGCAGACAGTGAAAATCATGCTGGGGCCCTGTTAGGGGGCCCCTGCACTGCCCATGCCAGTGGCATGGGCAGTGCAGGGGCCCCCAGGGGCCCCACGACACCCGTTCCCGCCATCCTGTTCCTGGCGGTAAAAACAGCCAGAAACAGGGTGGCGGGAAGGGGGTCGGAATCTCCATGGCGGCGCTGCTTGCAGCGCCACCATGGAGATTCAGCCCAGACAGGGGAAATCCGGCGGGAAACCGCCGGATCCCCTTTTCTGACCGTGGCTTTACCGCCGCGGTCAGAATGGGCAGGGAAGCACCGCCAGCCTGTTGGCGGTGCTTCCGTGGTCATCCACCCTGGCGGTCGATGACCGCCAGGGTTGGAATGACCCCCTATGTTTCTAAAAGGTGGAATACTTTTTAAGAATCTAAAACTATCTCTAGAACTTTATTCAAACTTTCACAAAACTTTTAAACTCTAAAATAAATGCTAACAGGGACTAACACAAGGCCCTAGCAGGACTTTTAAAAATTTAGAAAAATAGCTCAAATTTCAAAAATCAGTTTCTAATGACAATTTTTGGAATTTTGTCGTGTGATCAGGTATTGGCAGAGTAGTCCAGCAAATGCAAAGTCTTGTACCCCACCGCTGATCCACCAATGTAGGATGTTGGCTCTGTATGCACTATTTAAAAGTAAGGAATAGTATGCACAGAGTCCAAGGGTTCCCCTTAGAGGTAAGATAGTGGCAAAAAGAGATTATTCTAATGCTCTATTTTGTGGTAGTGTGGTCGAGCAGTAGGCTTATCAGAGGAGTAGTGTTAAGCATTTGTTGTACACACAGAGGTAATAAATGAGGAACACACACTCAGAGACGATTCCAGGCCAATAGGTTTTTGTATAGAAAAATATATTTTCTTAGTATATTTTAAGAACCACAGGTTCAAGATATACAAGTAATACTTCAAATGAAAGGTATTTCAGGTAGGTACTTTAGGAACTTTGAATTAGCAAAATAGCATATACAGTTTTCACATAAATGACATATAGCTATTTTAAAACTAGACAGTGCAATTTTCAACAGTTCCTGGGGGAGGTAAGTGTTTGTTAGTTTTTGCAGGTAAGTAAACCACCTACGGGGTTCAAGTTTGGGTCCAAGGTAGCCCACCGTTGGGGGTGCAGAGCAACCCCAAATTTACCACACCAGCAGCTCAGGGCCGGTCAGGTGCAGAGGTCAAAGTGGTGCCCAAAACGCATAGGCTTCAATGGAGAAAGGGGTGCCCCGGTTCCAGTCTGCCAGCAGGTAAGTACCCGTGTCTTTGGAGGGCAGACCACGGGGGTTTTGTAGGGCACCGGGGGGGACTCAACTCCAAACAGAAAGTACACCCTCAGCGGCACGGGGCGGCCGGTTGCAGTGTGCAAACAAGCGTCGGGTTCTCAATAGAAATCAATGGGAGACCTAGGGGTCTCTTCAGCGATGCAGGCAGGCAAGGGGGGGGCTCCTCGGGGTAGCCACCACCTGGGCAAGGGAGAGGGCCACCTGGGGGTCGCTCCTGCACTGGTGGTCGGACCCTTCAGGTCCTGGGGGCTGCGGATACAGTGCCTTTACCAGGTGTAGGGACTTTGAAGCAGGCAGTCGCGGTCAGGGGGAGCCCCGGGATTCCCTCTGCAGGCGTCGCTGTGGGGGCTCAGGGGGGTCGACTCTGGCTACTCACGGTCTCGTAGTCGCCGGGGAGTCCTCCCTGTGGTGTATGTTCTCCACAAGTCGAGCCGGGGGCTTCGGGTGCAGAGTGCAAAGTCTCACGCTTCCGGCGGGAAACGTGTGTTGTTTCAAAGTTGCTTCTTTGTTGCAAAGTTGCTGTCTTTGGGGAACAGAGCCGCTGTCCTCAGGAGTTCTTGGTCCTTCTAGATGCAGGGTAGTCCTCTGAGGCTTCAGAGGTTGCTGGACCCTGGGAACGCGTCGCTGGAGCAGTGTCTTTAGAAGTGGGGAGACAGGCCGGTAGAACTGGGGCCAAAGCAGTTGGTGTCTCTGTCTTCCCTGCAGGGTTTTTCAGCTCAGCAGTCCTCTTCTTCTTAGGTTGCAGGAATCTGAGTTCCTAGGTTCTGGGGAGCCCCTAAATACTGAATTTAGGGGTGTCTTTAGGTCTGGGGGATTAGTAGCCAATGGCTACTAGCCCTGAGGGTGGCTACACCCTCTTTGTGCCTCCTCCCTGAGGGAAGGGGGGCACATCCCTAATCCTATTGGGAGAATCATCCATCTGCAAGATGGAGGATTTCTAAAAGTTAGAGTCACCTCAGCTCAGGACACCTTCGGGGCTGTCCTGACTGGCCAGTGACTCCTCCTTGTTTTTCTCATTATCTCCTCCGGCCTTGCCGCCAAAAGTGGGGCCGTGGCCGAAGGGGGTGGGCAACTCCACTAGCTAGAGTTCCCTGGGGTGCTGTAACAAAGGGGGTGAGCCTGTGAGGCTCACCGCCAGGTGTTACAGTTCCTGTAGGGGGAGGTGATAAGCATCTCCACCCAGTACAGGCTTTGTTACTAGCCACAGAGTGACAAAGGCACTCTCCCCATGTGGCCAGCAACATGTCTGGTGTGTGGCAGGCTGCTAAAACCAGTCAGCCTACACAGGTAGTCGGTTAAGGTTTCAGGGGGCACCTCTAAGGTGCCCTCTGGGGTGTATGTTACAATAAAATGTACACTGGCATCAGTGTGCATTTATTGTGCTGAGAAGTTTGATACCAAACTTCACAGTTTTCAGTGTAGCCATTATGGTGCTGTGGAGTTCGTGCATGACAGACTCCCAGACCATATACTCTCATGGCTACCCTGCACTTACAATGTCTAAGGTTTTGCTTAGACACTGTAGGGGCACAGTGCTCATTCACTTATGCCCTCACCTATGGTATAGTGCACCCTGCCTTAGGGCTGTAAGGCCTGCTAGAGGGGTGACTTATCTATACTTCATAGGCAGTGTGCGGCTGGCATGGCACCCTGAGGGGAATGCCATGTCGACTTAGTCTTTTTATCCCCACTAGCACACACAAGCTGGCAAGCAGTGTGTCTGTGCTGAGTGAGGGGTCCCCAGGGTGGCATAAGACATGCTGCAGCCCTTAGAGACCTTCCCTGGCATCAGGGCCCTTGGTACCAGAGGTGCCAGTTACAAGGGACTTACCTGGATGCCAGGGTGTGCCAATTGTGGAAACAAAAGTACAGGTTAGGGAAAGAACACTGGTGCTGGGGCCTGGCTAGCAGGCCTCAGCACACTTTCAAATCAAAACTTAGCATCAGCAAAGGCAAAAAGTCAGGGGGTAACCATGCCAAGGAGGCATTTCCTTACACCCTGTTATTCAGGTCTTGGGGAGTGCAAGGTCACAGTCTCTCACCTGGGTGTCACACCTACAGTCTTTGCAGGGGCCAGGACTGGAGGCACGACTACACACTGCCCACCGGTTGTGATGGCTGCTCAGTGGTGGCAGTGGCGATGCTGGCGGCGGTGCTGCCTGTGGTGGGCGGAGGCTCCAGCCCTTCTCCCGCAGCCTCGGACGGCTGCCCACTGGGGCTCCTGCTGCTGGCAGTGGGGCTGCTCCCGGTGCTGGTGCAGGTGGTGGTGCTGCCTGTGGTGGGGGGTCTCCAGCCCTTCTCCCGCAGCCTCAGACGGCTGAAGTGCCATGGCTGGTGTATGTTCAGATGCTACTCCAGCACCAGGCTCCACATTCCACATCCATCCTGCCTGCGGCGTCTGTGCCTTTGTCAATGACCTTGGCAGCTGGTCTTCCCTTCCTGCCCTTGGCAGCTGGTGGTGCCTCCTTGCATCTGGCAGCTGGTGGTGCCTCCTTGCGTCTGGCAGCTGGTGGTGCCTCCTTGCTTCTGCCAGCTGGTGGTCCCTCTTTGCTATTGCCAGCTGGTGGTGCCTTTGTGGATTTGACATCAGGTGCTCCCTTTTTGCCCTTGGCAGCTGGTGCAGGCACACTGGTTGTGTGGACGGGTGTCTTCACAGATCCTCTCACAACTCCAGAGGCTGCAGAAACGACAGTGGCCGTGGCCTGGGTGGCTGAGGTGCTAGCCTGGGTCCTGACCACCCTGGCCCGAAGTGAAGGACGGGGGGGAGAGGGAGGTCAAGGGTGTAGAGGAAAAGCTTCTTTGGGACATTGGGCCAGGAAGAGGGTGAAGGTTTGGGAGTGGAGGAAGAGGGAGTGGTGGTAGGATGTGTCTGTCTGCTATGTTTGGTTGCAGCTGCATGGGCTGGATGCTGTCATGAGATGGTTGGCTGTTGCGTGTCTAAGTGCTTGCGTTTGTGTACTTTGGGAGGAGGGGGCACAGACACAGTGGGAGAGGACACAGGGGACGTGTGCATTGATGTGGCAGTGGTGACTGCCAGTGAGGGGCGTGTAGTGATATGCATTATGGTGATGGAGGTAGTGGGTGAGGATGTAGTGCATGCAGGTGTGAGTGGAGACGCTACTGGGAGGGAGGTGAAGGAGGAGGAGGGAGACACAGTGGGGGCAGTGGATGTTGGTGTGTCTGCATCTGGATGGTGCTTGTGTGAGTGCCTGTGGGATGAAGTGTGGTGCTTGTGTTTGCCTGAGCCACTTCTGTGTGTTGATTTGGGTGAATGCTGGTCTGAAGGTGTGCTTGGGATAGGCTGGGGTTGAGGGGAATGGGACTGGGTAGAGGAAGTTGGAGGGGGGAGGCTAGAGACAGGGACAATGGCTGCCAACAGTAAGTTGGCCAGAGCCTGGAATGATCTTTGTTGGGCTGCCTCGCCAGAGTGAATGTCCTCCAGGAATGCATTTGTCTGACGTAAATGCCCTGCCAGACCCTGGATGCATTCACAATGGTTGACTGCCCAACAGAGATGGATTGCAGGAGGTCAATAGACTCCTCACTGAGGGCAGCAGGGCTGACTGGGGCAGGGCCTGAGGTGCCTGGGGCGAAGGAGATGCCCACCCTCCTGGGTGAGCGGGCACGGGAAACATGCTGAGGGCCTGCTGAGAGGATGGTGCTGGTACGGGGTGTGGCGGCTGTACTTGTAGTTGGGGTGGGCACAGAGGTGTCCGCCACCACCAGGGAGCTTCCAGTGGAGGAGGTGTTGCTGTCTGAACTGTCCCCTCCTGTCTCCACCGTGGTGCTCTCCTCGCCCTCCGTCCCACTGGTGCCCTCACCATGAGTGGATTCAGTCTCAAGAGCCATGTGGAATGCAGCTCCCTCCATCCCGGTGCCTCTGCTCCTCCGCCGGATGATGCTAATGGACAGAAGGACAGGGTGACAAAACAAAAAGGGGGGAGAGACAGAGGATACACTAGGTTAATGCCAGCAACAATGCCACTGTTGGCGCACACTACACACAGGGAACAGCCCTATGCACTAGGCCATGCAGTACCAGTTACAATGCTAATCACCAGGCCATGGAGTACAATGTCTAACGCCAATAGCTGCACACCTGAAACCCACAGGACCCTGCCCAGTAGTAGATGTCCAATAGCATATTTGGGGTTGGAGTGCATCAGAACCTGCCCATCATGGAACCTACCCTGCCATGTTCGCACTGGCCTAGGGGCACCCACAGACTCACATCCCCCACCCCGATAACACCTCAACACTTGCCATTTTATGATTCTGAAACTGTACTCACCCCCTTGTGGCTGCTGTGATGCCTTCAAGCACCCATCCAACTCTGTATAGGCCACCGCCAAGATGTGGAACATCAGGGGGGTCAGGGTACGACGGGCACCCCTTCCTTGTTGGGAGGCCATCCCCAGCTGGGCCTCCGCCGTCTTTCTTGCCCAGCGGCGCAGGTCCTCCCACCGTTTGTGACAGTGGGTGCTCTGCCTGTCAAAGACCCCCAGGGTCCGCACCTCCTTGGCGATGGCATGTCAAATACCCTTTTTCTGATGAGCGCTGACCTGCAGAAAAAGATACATAAGCAAAAGGTATTAGTCATTCCGTCCGGACTGTTACAGTCATGACCCACCATATCCCTCCCATCCCCTTACGCTCATACATTGACCACCATACATGCAGCACTCTGCCCAGGACCCCTCAGCCACCCCCCCTTACACAAGGCTTACACACACAGCACTCCATGCATTCATGCCCCATGCATCGTGCTCACAGTGTACTCACCTGTTGTTCTGGAGGACCTTAAAGTAAATGGTACTGGGGTAGGATCCCATCCACCAGTCTCTCCAACTCCTCCAAAGTGAAGGCAGGGGCCCTTTCCCCAGACACTCGAGCCATGGTCGGTTCCAGACACAGGTCACAGCAGCACTTGCAGTGTAGGTCCTCTCCTGTTGAAGGTCAGGTAGCAAGTGAGTGAACAGATAGAAAATGGAGGTCCCGTCCGCGGTAGTGCGTACCGTCACCGCCGGTACGTACATCACCTTTGGCCACTGGAACCCATAGGGCCCAATGATCACCAATGAGGTATTGCAAGGCGGTCCTCGACCACCTCATGCAACGGCACACAACGTCAGCGGAATTACCTCATTACCTCATTTCCACTTGTCCCTCCACACAGGTCAGGCGGCTGCCATTTCATGGGGGGGCAGGCCATGGCACCTAACTGCGCCACAGCAGACATAGGCACATTTACAGAATTACTCGTTCACATACTCTTTCTGTCAGAACATGCAAGGCATTTTTCTCTGATATGTTTGGATATGACCATCTGCTCACCGTTTTTCACCCTAGAGTTCAACCGCTGCAGATGAATAGGAGATGGAGACATCCCCCCGTGTACAGCCCCCTGGTGGACCTGACAACAATAGAGGACAGGCACATTATCCTCACCTACAGACATGATAGGGCCACAATCCAAGAGCTGTGTGCCTAATTGGAGCCAGACCTGATTTCTGCTATACGTCACCCCACTGGGATCCCCTGTCTTGTGCAAGTCCTATCAGTGCTCCATTTCTTGGCAAGTGGCTCCTTTCAAGCGACAGTGGCCATGGCAGCAGGCATGTCACAGCCTATGTTCTCAAACGTGCTGAGCAGAGTGTTGTCTGCCCTGATGAAACACATGCGCAGCAACATCGTTTTCCCCCAGGTGGAAGATTTGGCCACAGTGAAGGCTGGCTTCTATGCACTGGGACATATCCCCAACATCATTAGTGCTATTGATGGTACACATATTGCCTTTGATCCCCCACCCCCCCCGGAGACATGAACAGGTGTTCAGAAATCAAAAGAGCTATCACTCTATGAATGTGCAGATAGTGTGACTGGCGGACCAGTACATCTCCCATGTGAATCCTAAGTATCCTGGGTCTGTGCATGATGCCTTTATCCTGAGGAATAGCAGCATCCCACATGTGATGGCTCAACTCCAGAGGCACAGGGTGTGGCTAATAGGTGAGCCCACGGTCCCCACCCAGTGCATGTTGGTATATAGGTGTGGGGTTGGCCATAAGGGTGAGTGTGTGGCTAACAGGTATCCCTCGATATTTACAGGTGACTCTGGTTACCCCAACTTCTAATGGCTACTGACCCCAGTGAGGAATCCCAGGACAAGGGCAGAGGAATGTTACAATGAGGCACATAGGCAAACAAGGAGGATCATTGAGCGCACCTTTGGCCTCCTGAAAGCCAGGTTCAGGTGCCTCCATCTAACTGTGCTAATCACCCAAGAATGTCTGCCAAATCATCATTGCATGTTGCACAACCTGGCCTTGAGAAGCCAGGTGCCTTTTCTGCAGGAGGATGAGGCTGGAGATGGTGGTGTGGCAGTGGTATAGCCTGTGGACAGTCACAAAGAGGAGGCAGAGGACGAGGATGTGGACAACAGAACAACAATAATACAACAGTACTTCCAGTGACACACAGGTAAGACACTGTAACCTCACCTTCCATTGCTGCTTTGTGAAGTGAATTTTCTCTGGCTGGCTGCTGTTCACACTTATTGGCCACTTAGTGTACCCTTTCACATTTCTATTGTCAGTTATTTGTGCCCTCCTGTGGCTCCTGGTGTATTGACTGCAGCACATTACAGGTCATAAGTATGTATACATCACTGAACAGTCTATTTGCAATGTTTACTGAGTGTTAAAAAACAACATCCTTAAATCATACTCCATACTCCATACTTTGTTTTCCCAAGGATGTTTATTTCAGTGCTGAGAAGTAAATGGGGATTTGCAATGGGCTTGGGTGATGGTGGAGGAAATCCAGGATAGAGTCCATTCTATGTGGATCACAGGTGCATTGTCCAAAGGGGCATAGGAAGTGGAGCAATAGCAGTTCAAGGTGGACAGCGTGACAGAGTGGGACACAAGGATGACATTCAGGAGAGTCTTATTTCCTGGCGAGGGTCTTGGCAATGTTCTCTGGCTTCTGCCTGGATCACAGGGACCTTTTGCAGGGTGGGTCTCCTTCTGCAGGGGTGGGGTGCTGGTGGCCTGTTGTTCCTGTGGCGGAGCCTCCTGTCCACTATCGTCAGTGGAGGTGGAAGGCTGTTCATCGGTGTGGCTAGTGTCAGGGGCCCGTTGTTGTGCCACTGCCTCCCTCATGGTGTTGGCCATGTCTGCAGGCACCTCTGCAATGGTGACCAGGGTGGTGTGGCTGTCCCTGAGGTCCTCCCTGATCCCCAGGTACTGTCCCTCCTGCAGCCGCTGGGTCTCCTGCAACTTGGCCAGTATCTGGCACATTGTCTCCTGGGAATGGTGGTATGCTTCCAGGATATTGGTGAGTGCCTCGTGGAGAGTTGGTTCCCTTGGTTGGTTCCCTGGGCCTGTCCTCCCCCTGACGCACAATAGTCCTCTCAGCTTCCCTGTTGTCCTGTGCCTCTGTCCCCTGAACGGTGTGCCCACTGCCACTGACCCCAGGTCCCTGATCGTCCCGTGTTTGTGGGGTTGCCTGGGG
Source organism: Pleurodeles waltl (assembly GCF_031143425.1). Taxonomy (NCBI): domain Eukaryota; kingdom Metazoa; phylum Chordata; class Amphibia; order Caudata; family Salamandridae; genus Pleurodeles; species Pleurodeles waltl. Next base: position 619,301,111 of record NC_090444.1, on the reverse strand, counting down.
TCCCTGTAGTGGTGGACACACTGCTGATTGACGTGTTCTGGGGACAGTGGTAAGGGCCCGCTGGGTGGGTGCTGTGCAGGTGTTTCCTAAAGGGGGAGGCTCTGTGGAGGCATGGGACTGTGCCTGGGTAACCAACTGTCCAGAGGTCCCTGATGGGCCAGGTTGGTCATCGTGATCCAGGTGTGCGGAACTGCTGTCATCACTGTGGGCCTCTCCTGGGGGGGACTGGATGTTGCTGGCACCTCCTCTCCGGTGACGTTGTGTGAGGGTCCTGTAGGGATGTAAATGCAGTGTCATTGTTTCTGCATGTGCCATCTTGTGCATGGGTGTGTGTTGCCCTCTATGGTTGTTATTGCCCTGGCATTTTAGGCTTGTGTGAGTGGTGATTTGGTGGGCTAGGTGATTGTCTAAAGTGGGCATGCTTTGGTGATGGGTGTCCATGCAGGTCTGTGATGGGTGTCCATGCATTGGTGTTGCATGCAGGGCTTGGTTGAGGGAGGGGCAGGTTGTGATGGTGGGGTGTGTGTGTGAGGTGGTGGAGTGATGGGAGTGAGGGTGAGGGTGGGAGTATGCGATGGCATGCAGGTAGGCGGGTGATAGTAATAGAGAGTTGACTTACCAGAGTCCAGTCCTCCTGCTACTCCTGCCATGCTCTCAGGATGCATGATCGCCAAGATTAGCTCCTCCCATGTTGTTAGTTGTGAGGGAGGAGGTTGGGGTCCACCGCCAGTCCTCTGTACTGCTATCTGGTGTCTTGCAACAACGGAACGCACCTTCCCCCTTAGTTCATTTCACCTCTTCCTGATGTCATCCCTTGTCCTGGGGTGCTGTCCGACGGCATTGACCCTGTCCACGACTCTCCACCATAGCTCCATCTTCCTTGCAATGGATGTCTGCTGCACCTGTGATCCGAATAGCTGTGGCTCTACCCAGATGATTTCCTCCACCATGACCCTTAGATCCTCATCAGAGAATCTGGGGTGTCTTTGTGGTGCCATGGGCGTAGTGTGTGTGGTGTGTGTGGGGTGATGTGTTGGGGAGTGTGCTGTGAGGTGCGTGGATGGTGTATGGGTGATGGTGTTTTGTGACTCTGGATCTGTGGGTGCTCCTGGCGTGTGTCTCTCTCTGTTGTATATTGTTTGCAGTGGTAAAGGGTTGTGGGTAATGTGGGTGTGTGTTTTATAGTGGTGTGGGTGTGTGGGTTTGGTGTGTGAATGGGTTTCAAGTGTGTGTTGTTTAAATTGACCAATGTGGTGTTGCTTTGCTAGTGTGTGTGTATTTTGAGCGCTGCGGTATGTACCGCCAATGGTTTACCGCGGTTGAATGTCCGCCACAGTGATTCGTGGGTTATAATGCTGTGGGCGTATTTCTGTTGCCGTAACAGTGTGGGTTTTGCTACCGCCATTTTATTACTGACCTTTGGTCTGGTGGCGGACTTGTGTTTGTGTCTGTATAGTGGCGGATTTCTAAGTGTGGGTCATAATATGGGTGGTGGTATACCGCAGTGGTCGCAGTAAGTTGGCGGCAGTCAGAATGGCGGTAAGTGGCACTTACCACCAATGTCATAATGAGGGCCTAAGTCTACTGTAGGTAGCAATGAATACATTACATGCCCCTGGGTTGTGATACTATAAATCAGTCCAGAAACAACTAGAGAAGAAGAAATAATATTTCACATTCAACATATTCAAGGGTAGTAGTATAACACATATTTGGGATTACTAGGGCCAGGATCAGGTGTCTTCATGAGAGTGGTGGTGTCTGCAAGTAATCCCTTGATGTTTCCCAATAGAGCCAGATCATGACAGCTTCAGGAGACACACCTGGACAGTGAGGAGTATAGTAAACTGCACAGAGACTGGGTAGGGACTGCATTGTTCATTTGTAGCCCTACCTCACCTGATACAGGAGGCAGCGTCCCTCAGAAATGTGGTGTTGCACTACTAATACGCAAATCCCTCCCCCTCACAGTCGTTAAGTCATGGACTGATCCTGAGGGGCGTTATGTGTTTGCTAAACTGAAGATGGGTGACTCATTCCTGTGCGTGGGTTCCGTATACGCGCCAACCGGCCCAAAGCGCATGTTCTTCCTGAACATCAACCGTCTCCTGACAGAGATAGGGGCAACCCGCTATGTTATAGGAGGTGACTGGAATCTGGCCAGGGAGGCGGTATTGGACAGAACGGGGCCCCTGGACGTTAACAATAACGCCAATAGAGCCTTACAGTCCGATATATTGTCGGACAACGGCCTGGTGGATCACTGGAGACTGCTTCATCCGGCTGACAGGGAATATACTTTTTTATCACCAGCCCACGGCACCCAATCTCGTCTTGATTACTTCCTTATGTCGCACACATTAGTGGCTCAGGCCCAAGATGCCTGCATACTCGAAAGTGATCTTTCGGACCACTCTCCAATCCTTGTTGCTATTCAAGTGGGCCTGATGTCCCCAGGCTGCAAATCATGGAGATTTGCCATTCACCGTTACCACCAAGTCAAGAAACAGTTAAAAGCTCACGCGCTCACCTTTTCATCAACAAAACCTGGGAACTGTCAACTCCAAGCGAACTCTGTGGGGTGCAGCCAAGGCAACGCTCAGAGGGCAGCTCATGCGAGACGCGGCCCTACAAATAAAGAGGGAAAAGCATGACAAGCGGCACTGGAACTTTATATACGTCGCCTCACATGCCAAAATACTGACCACCCTTCTCTCTCAGTGCGCCCGTATGACCCTTAATGAGTTATACACCTCCCAGGCCGAATACGCTTTACCGCGCCTACAAGGGAGACACTACGAACAAGGCGAGAAATCCGGTCGGCTGCAGGCAGCTCAGCTTCGCCAGAGGGCAGCAGCTCTCGCTATACCGGCCATTCGTGCCCAGACATGAGTCGTGCTCACGCACCCTCAGGCGATAGCCAATGAGTTCGTGTCCTTCTACTGACAGCTTTACACACTGGAGACAACATCTAACCCTGCTCAGATTGAGGCTTTTCTTGCTAATCTTGATTTTCCCTCTTTATCCGACGATGGGCGCAGCCTCCTAGATGGTGAAATTAGTAAACTGGAAATAAAGAGAGCCATCTCTGCTCTCCCCTACCATAAATCACCCGGGGAGGATGGATTCCCTGCTGAATTTTATAAATGGTCGGGGGAGGAGGCGATTGACATTCTGCACGAGGCCTTGAGTGAAGCCTGCAGGGCGAAGGCTTTGGGAGCCATCTCCAATTATGCCACAATAGCAATTATACCAAAACCCGGGAGGGACCCCCTGCTTTGCGGCAGCTACCGGGCCATCTCTCCTGAACAGCGCTGTTAAAATTTTGGCCAGTATCTTAGCAAACCAGCTGCGTAAAGTCATACCGTCCCTGATCCATCGTATTCAGGTGGGAGTTGTACTGGGTCGCACCTCCCGCAATCACTTACGTACTCTGTGCCATGCTCTATGGACTTCTAGGGAATTGCCGGAAGCTGCGCTGGCCTTGTCTCTAGATGCTGAAAAGGCATTCGATTGCATAGAGTGTCCCTATCTTTTTGCGACTCTGGCAAGGTTCGGTCTGGGCGACAGATTTATTTCCATGGTACGACTGCTGTAAGACCAACCCACGGTGAGAGTTAACTGTGGGGTTTCCTCTCAGATCCCTTCCCCATCCGCAGAGGAACGCGACTGGGATGTCCCCTCTCGCCCCTTCTGTTCCTATTGGCGATGGAACCCCTTACCGCTGCCATTCACTCCTTTCTCTCAACAAAGGGTCTCACTTCGCCGAACAACATCTCTAAAATATACCTGTACGCTGACGATGTTCTGTTGACCATTACGGACTTAGAGCGTTCTCTGCTGGCCTCGCTAGAGAGTATCAACGGGTTTGCACTCCTCTCTGGCTATCGCATTAATAGGGACAAGAGTGAGGCGCTCCCTCTCTCGCGGGTGACCATGAAATCCACGCTTCTCGGCTTCCCATTCCAATGGACTCCGAGTCGTCTTAAGTACTTGGGGGTGTTGATCAATCAGGGTCTAGTGCATATGGTGGCAGACAACCTGGAGCTCCTGGTCACGCAAATGAAACTGATTTTGAAAATTGGACCCACCTTGGCCTCTCCATGTAGGGTAGGGTGCAGGCGGTCAGGATGGTTACAGTCCCTCTCTTTACCTATGTCCTGGGGCTTTTACCTTTGCAGGTGCCTCTCTCTACTTTGTGGAACATTGACACCCTCATTAGAGCGTTTGTGTGGGGCTCCATGAGACCGCGATTGGCGCCCGCTAAGTTGATAGCACGCCGTTCCTGTGGGGGAATGGGTCTCCCCTCGGTGGAACACTATGTGCTGGCACTACATTTGCCGCAACTGGCCCATGCACTACCCGGAGTGCCGGACCCGCCACAATGGGTAGCCTTGGAGAGAGTATTGCTTTCCACTGACGGTGGACTTGGAGGGCTTTATCGCGATGACCTTTCATCTTCTGGTGGGGCCAATCCGATCATGAGGGCGACCCGAGCGGCCTGGCGCAGGGCCCACCTCCTGTTTGGGGTCCAACCTCTCTTACATGCCCAGGCCCCCTTGTGGAACAACACTGGACTAAGTATAGGCGGCGAGGTGCTCAACTGGCCGTTATGGAGGAGAGCTGGTATCCTTGATCTTGCTCAGGTCCTAGAGGGTGGAGCACTTAAACCCTTCGTCAGATTGCAGGAGGAATTTAATCTTCCTTCGAGGCAAGATTGGCGATACTTGCAACTTAAACATTGCTTGCAACAGAGAGCCAACACCATCCGTTGGGGTCTCCAGACATCGCCTGTGGTAACATACCTGAAAAAATGGGGCCAGCACAAGGGCGTCATGGCAGGCCTCTATGAAACTATCACTCGACAGCTATACTCTCCACCTCTTCTGGACACGCTACGCTTACAATGGCAAAACCGCTTACAGTAGACGTTTGATATGGAAGACTGGGTGGACATCCTGGAGGCCTTGGACAAGGGCACTCGGGAGGCCCGAATTGCTATTTAAGGTGCTGCGTGACTGGTATTGGTCCCCAGCGAAACTGCATAAGACCGGACTCCTCCCACATGCACAGTGTTGGCGTTGTGCAGAGGCGCAGTGCGATCTGAAACATATTCTACTTGACTGCCCGATGGTCTGCCCTTTGTGAACGTCTGTGGGCTCCACTCTGGCCGAATCTATACTGCTCCCTAAGCCGCTCCCCCCATCCCTTATCCTATTGCATGATATGTCCGCTCTCTTGGCCCTACCCAGGCCGCATAGATGGCTGTTGCACACGGCGTTTGCAACTGCGAAAATCTGCATCCTCCGCCATTGGCAATTGGATTGTGGCAATGACCCATATAGCTACGCACGAGACAGTGATTTACAACCTACAGGATCAGGCTCAGATATTTAACCAAGTGTGGACCCCCTTCCTGGCCACCGGACCACCGTAGGCTATATAACTCCGCCCATACTAGCTGCAGGCCACCCCTTGTTTCACACTTGCACTTCTGTCCCTACCAGACCCTCATTGAGTTTACACCTGTAAACCACATCAAATTCATGATTAAAGCAGAAGCCTTGGATATCATATTCTTGCCCCCCTTGAGCCTCTGGCCATCTGTCCCCTCTTTCTCCCTCTCACCCAAACACCCCACCTCGACATGCTTCCCTCCCTACCCTCCCATCCCTCCCCCCTCCCCTCTATATGTCGGACTCCTCCCCTTCCTTATTACCCCTCCTCCTATTTCCCCCTCCACACGGAATCCTCTGCTGTCCTCCTGCCAATGTCACTACCTCTGCCAGCGACCTTTGACCCTGGTTCTCAGGCAGGTCGCTCCCCTCACCGCCTCACAGCCTCCAGCGTGACCGCTCTCGCTCCTGTGCCCTGTGCTCCTGTGCCCTGACTGCCTTTTCCCGCCTCCAGTGACCTTGCGCCAGCGCCCTCTTCGTTGTGCCCGAGTGCCTGTGTCCGCTCTTTCTTCTGTACCCCGAGTGCCTGTGCCCCTGGTATTGTTCCACTGTATTGTATTGTTTTTACCTTGTTTGCCCTGACCGTGTTCTTCTCTCTTCCAGCCTCGTCGCGTCACCCCATCGCCGCCCGTTCGTTTCCCGCCGCTACACTCCGGTAGCTCCGCCCCCTTGCTCCCCATTGGCCGCCCCGCTCCCACCTCCCAGCTGCTCCTCCCTCCCTCTTCCCCTCATATGGAGGCCGCGCAGCGATAGAGAGAGCGACCTCTGACCCTGGTTCTCAGGCAGGTCGCTCCCCTCACCGCCTCACAGCCTCCAGCGTGACCGCTCTCGCTCCTGTGCCCTGTGCTCCTGTGCCCTGACTGCCTTTTCCCGCCTCCAGTGACCTTGCGCCAGCGCCCTCTTCATTGTGCCCGAGTGCCTGTGTCCGCTCTTTCTTCTGTACCCCGAGTGCCTGTGCCCCTGGTATTGTTCCACTGTATTGTATTGTTTTTACCTTGTTTGCCCTGACCGTGTTCTTCACTCTTCCAGCCTCGTCGCGTCACCCCATCTCCACCCGTTCGTTTCCCGCCGCTACACTCCGCCTCGTCGCGTCACCCCATCGCTGCCTGTTCGTTTCCCGCCGCTACACTCTGGTAGCTCCGCCCCCTTGCTCCCCATTGGCCGCCCCGCTCCCACCTCCCAGCTGCTCCTCCCTCCCTCTTCCCCTCATATGGAGGCCGCGCAGCGATAGAGAGAGCGACCTCTGACCCTGGTTCTCAGGCAGGTCGCTCCCCTCACCGCCTCACAGCCTCCAGCGTGACCGCTCTCGCTCCTGTGCCCTGTGCTCCTGTGCCCTGACTGCCTTTTCCCGCCTCCAGTGACCTTGCGCCAGCGCCCTCTTCGTTGTGCCCGAGCGCCTGTGTCCGCTCTTTCTTCTGTACCCCGAGTGCCTGTGCCCCTGGTATTGTTCCACTGTATTGTATTGTTTTTACCTTGTTTGCCCTGACCGTGTTCTTCTCTCTTCCAGCCTCGTCGCGTCACCCCATCTCCACCCGTTCGTTTCCCGCCGCTACACTCCGCCTCGTCGCGTCACCCCATCGCCGCCCGTTCGTTTCCCGCCGCTACACTCCGGTAGCTCCGCCCCCTTGCTCCCCATTGGCCGCCCCGCTCCCACCTCCCAGCTGCTCCTCCCTCCCTCTTCCCCTCATATGGAGGCCGCGCAACGGGTGCGCCGCTGGCGCGCCGAAGGCGCGCCAAAGGCAAGCCCGTCTGCGCCCGTCCGCGCCTGGACCGCGCCCAGCACCAGACCCCCTGGCCCCCACCGCTGCGAGCCTACACGCCGGACCTACGAAGCCGCCACCCTCATCGCACTCAACACCGGCCGGATCCCCGGGTGCTGCCGTGCCGCCCCAAGACGCACCCACGGACCCTTCACCTGCCAATCCTGCAAGTTCTCCTGCATCCAGACCCGCACCGCGCCCGCCAAACCAAGCACCAACAGCAACCACCTGAAGTGCATCCTGCTTAACACCCGCTCCATCCACAGACACGCCGTGGAACTCTGGAACCTGCTCGACACCACATCTCCAGATGTCGCCTTCCTCACAGAAACCTGGATGAACGCCTCCTCAGCGCCCGACATCGCCATCGCCATCCCGGACGGATACAAGATCACCCGGAGGGACCGCATCAACCAGACAGGAGGAGGCATCGCCATTGTCCACAAGAACACCATCCGCATCACGACCAACTCCGACGACACCCTCACAGCTGCCGAACATCTCCACTTCCAGATTCACACCGACCCCAAGACCACACTCAGAGGCACCCTCATCTATAGACCCCCAGGACCCCGCACACAATTCAGCGAAGACATCGCAGACTTCAACAGCCCTTACGCCCTCACCTCCGCCGACTACATCCTCCTAGGGGACCTCAACTTCCACCTGGAGAACAACAACGACAACAACACCACCACCCTGCTGGACAACCTCGCCAACCTCGGACTCAAGCAACTGGTGAACACCCCCACCCACTACGCCGGACACACGCTTGACCCAGTCTTCTCCTCCAGCAAGTACATCTCCTTCAGCCACTCCACCGGACTCCACTGGACAGACCACAGCTGCGTCCACTTCAGCTTCAGAAAAACCACGACTCACCACCACCCACAACAGGCTCCCCGCAGGAGCTGGAACAAGATCACCGCCGACCAGCTCTCCACATCACTGAGCCAGAACCCTCCCGCCAGCTCAGCGGACCCCAACCAAGCAGCCAACAACCTTACACAGTGGATCACCAACTGCGCTGACAACCTCGCACCTCTGAAAACCCATCCCATCAGGCCCAACAGCAAGAAAGCCTCCTGGTTCAACAACGACCTCAAGAACTCCAAGAAGAACTGCCGCACCCTCGAGAGAGCCTGGCGAAAAAACCCGACTACAGACAACATGACCGCCCTCAAGTACGCGTCCCGTAAACATCACCAGCTGATCCACACCACCAAGAAGACAGCATTCAAAGAACGACTAGACAACAACGCACACAACAGCAAGGAACTCTTCAGCATCGTCAAAGAGCTCTCCAACCCCAGCGCCGGAAACAACGACATCACCCCCTCACAAGACCTCTGCGACTCACTCGCCTCGTTCTTTCACCGCAAGATCGCCGACATACACAACAGCTTCGGCGCACAGACCACGCACCCAACCACCAAACAGACGCCCCCCAACACCACCCTCCGCGCCTGGACCCCGGTCAGCACCGAAGACACCATCCATACGATGAACACTATCCATTCCGGATCACCAACCGACCCATGCCCCCACCACGTCTTCAACAAGGCCAACTCCGTCATCGCACCCCATCTCCGGGACATCATCAATTGCTCCTTCAACACCGCCACCTACCCGGAGAGCTGGAAGCATGCCGAACTCAGCGCCCTCCTGAAGAAACCATCAGCAGACCCCACCGACCTCAAGAACTACCGCCCCATCTCGCTCCTCCCGTTTCCTGCCAAAGTCATCGAGAAGACCGTCAACAGACAGCTGGCCGCCTTCCTCGAGACTAATGGATTCCTCGACCACTCACAGTCCGGCTTCCGAGCCAACCACAGCACCGAGACCGCCCTCATCGCAGCCACTGACGACATCCGAGCCCTGCTCGACAATGGGGAAACAGCGGCCCTCATCCTCCTGGACCTCTCCGCAGCGTTCGACACGGTCTGCCACCGCACCCTAGTGCAGCGGAATTCAAGAGAAGGCTCTAGAGTGGATCATCTCGTTCCTCACCGGAAGAACCCAGAGAGTCCGCCTCCCCCCGTTCAGATCTGAGGCCACCGAAGTCATCTGCTGCGTACCACAAGGATCTTCACTCAGCCCCACCCTCTTCAACATCTACATTAGCCCCCTCGCAGCCATCGCACGCTATCACAACCTCAACATCATCTCCTACGCCGACGACACCCAGCTGATCCTCTCCCTCACCAACGACCCAGCCACCGCCAGAACCAACCTGCACGAAGGGATGAAAGACGTAGCCGAGTGGATGATGAACAGCCGCCTGAAACTAAACTCAGACAAGACGGAAGTCCTCATCCTTGGATCATCACCATCTGCCTGGGACGACTCCTGGTGGCCCTCTGCCCTGGGCAGCGCACCCAAACCAACGGACCACGCACGCAACCTGGGCTTCATCCTGGACTCCTCCCTCTCGATGACCAGACAAGTCAACGCCGTCTCTTCATCATGCTTCAACATCTTACGCATGCTCCGAAAGATCTTCCGATGGATCCCCACCGAAACCAGGAAGACGGTCACCCAGGCACTCGTCACCAGCCGACTGGACTACGGTAACACCCTCTACACCGGAACCACGGTCAAACTACAGAAAAGACTCCAACGCATCCAGAACGCCTCTGCACGCCTCATCCTTGACATCCCCCGACACAGCCACATCTCCGGACACCTGAGAGACTTGCACTGGCTCCCCGTCAGCAAGAGAATCACGTTCCGCCTCCTCGCCCACGCACACAAGGCCCTCCACGACCTGGGCCCCAGGTACCTCACAACCGCCTGACCTTCTACACTCCCACCCGCCGGCTACGATCGACCAGCCACGCCCTCGCCGCCGTGCCACGCATTAGAAAAGCCACCATGGGAGGAAGATCCTTCTCCTACCTGGCAGCCAAGACTTGGAACTCCCTCCCCATCCACCTCCGTCTGACCCACGACCACCTCTCCTTCAGGAAGCAACTCAAGACCTGGCTGTTTGAGCAGTAGCGGTCCCCCGTCCCCCCCAGCGCCTTGAGACCCTCCGGGTGAGTAGCGCGCTATACAAATTTTTTGATTGATTGATTGATTGACTACCACTCCTTTTTCTATTCTCCCTTTTCTCCCCCGTTTATTCCATCTTCTTCCCTTTCCTTCTATCCCTCGTTTCTTTTCTTTTTTCTCTGTCTCTGTCTCTATCTTTCCTCCTCACTGCCCTCTCTTTCCCCCCATGTTACCCTTTTCTATCAATGCTAGGAGGCCGCACAGGGATGCCTGCGCAGGCCGCCACGGGCCTTATTAACGGCCTTAGTCTAGGAGATTGGTACTTGGCCCTCCACTTCTCTCACTATAAGACCCCTTCATAGTTGCCTCTTACTGAATCACAGCTATTGTATTAGGCCCCAACTATCATATATGACGTGCGAATGTCACTCCCTCTCTCCCTCTCGCCTATTATTTTTGAGATTCTGATTTTTCTTATATCTTCTGTTTCATTGCAATTGTCCCTTTATTGCGATTTGATATGTGGATGGCTGTGTCTTACTCGGTTTATTTCCTAAGCGACCTATTGCGTGTCATTTCTTTTTCATGAAGGGACCTCGGTCCTACCCGGTTCTGTATTATCTTGCAGTGTTAATAAAGAATTGAAGATAAAAAAAAAAGAAAGGATTCTTTTGTTTTGAGACGACTGAGACAAATGGCCAGGCCTCCATTGGTGTTCCTATTGTCAGAACAGGAGGACTGGTGCCTGTTCTATCCAACAGTGTGAACCATCAAACAATTGAATGAGGCTAAATCTACTTTGAATAACTCACAGTCTATCCCTTAGGCCAAAGGGGATCCCGTTTGTTTGCATCTGCCCCCTGAGTGTACTCCATACACTTTGGTTCTCATTGGTGTTCCATCCTTTACTGCTGATCTACCTGAGGATACCTGGAGCCTGATGAATAAAGCAGCAAATTGGTGTAAGAAAAATGCTAACTGCCACCATACAATGATTGATAATTTCATCATGGCTCGTAGAGTTAGTTGGGTGGGCCCCACACTAAAGTCTATTGCAGGGGATTGTATTGTGTTAAATCTCAAGAATACTAAATGGGTTCATTTTTTGTTATCTCGCCTGAGTTGCATAGATAAAAATCAAAGCAGAATAACAGCAAACCATTGTTAAAGTCTTTCAAGTACATTGCTTACCCCATGATGCATTTCAACGTGGAGTATAAAAAATGGCTTGTATAGTTTTCAATGTCATTTAAGGGATCTACAATATGAAGTATACATTATAAGACCGTTTACCCTATGATAAAACAGTAAACTAATGTTTATATATCCAAATACTTTACAAGTTAAGCTATCATCATGCTGGCTGTACAGATTCAGGAGTATTAGTGACAGCTAATCATGACGCAGTCTCTGGTACCAAATTCCTTTCAAGAAGCTCACCCAAATGCCTGGCTGAGTGGATGGTCCCTCTCCAATCTTCACAGATTCATGCCTCAGGCTCTCCAGCTTCTCTTGTTCTGAAGCAAAAGTCATACCACTTTTTTCTAATTTCTTCTATGCCTCTGGAAGTCGTCCTTAGTAGATTGATTTATTGCTGAATTCTGGTTCAGATTTGTTGTTGTTATCTCAGGAACTCTGGGTGAGGCTTTGCCAAACAACTGATCTCTGTTGGTCACACATTTGTCTGTGAATTTATGGTTTCTTTTACATGCTCACTCTTCTCAATGACCTTCCAAGCTTGCCATTTTCAATAACTGAGCTGAATTGTTTGTGGCCTGCTCTTCTCCTGTGAAGTCTGATGCTTTGAAATGTAAGGGAAATTGTATAGTTCCTGCTTGAGATGTCACCAGCTACTGCCGGTGCCACATTTACAATTTGCAACTGTCTCTGAATCTCTAGTTGCAAATCGTGTTTTTTAGAAATCAAATATTATGGAATTACTAATTTATACTGCTGCCGTTTTGTGCAATTGATTTTGCATCTCACCATTTGCTATTCTGACTCAATCACAAATTGTCAACATCAGGACAGTGAGCGCTCTACGGACGATGAAAATGCAAAAACTCAGCCTTTATGCAAGAGCATAATTCATGCATTGTGTTTATATGCAGTTTGTTAACCTTTTGCATTGCAGACTTTAACCTTGAAAAACACTATTAATGATGTTTGCAATAACTGTTCAGTTGCAAGGTATTGCTGCAGACTTATTGAGTGTGTTAGGGTGTGGTCCCTTTCTAGGACCTTCTAGAAGTTTTCTCTGCAGTATGACTGGGTGTGGTCTGTGGGCTGGGCCAGACTCTATATAAGGGAGCCAGCCCAGCTCCACGTGCTCACTATTCAGAGGTCCCGGTACAGAGCAGCAGCAATTTCATGAGCTCCTGTTCTGGAGGCCTACCTTGAAGTTCCAGGCCTGCACGGCATTATCTTGGTGATCCTAGAGCAGGGTGGTAAGACGGTGGTCGGGCTGGGCCCCCGACCCCGCCCTAAAAAGACTCTTGAATTTTTGGGTCTATTCTTGAAAACTTTCAGAGTACGCGAAGCATTGCTTTGATGTTAATCTTGGTGTTCAGATCGGCAAAGATTTGCGCGATCGTTTCATGGCATTTGCATACTTTGTAAGAATCGGCTGTGCGCGCGATTAATTTCTTGCATGACAACCCTGGTGTTCGGATCGGCCAAAGTTTGCGCAATCGTTTCATGGCATTTGCATACTTTTGTTAGAATTGGCTGTGTGTGCGATTCATTTCTTGCATGACAACCCTGGTGTTCGGATCGGCAAAGGTTTGTGCAATCGTTTCATGGCATTTGCATACTTTGTTAGAATCGGCTGTGCGCGTGATTCATTTCTCGCATGACAATCCTGGTGTTCGGATCGGCAAAGGTTTGCGCGATCGTTTCATGGCATTTGCATACTTTTGTTAGAATCAGCAGTGTGCGCAATTAATTTCTTGCATGACAACCTTGGTGCTCGGATCGGCAAAGGTTTAGGCGATCATTTCATGGCATTTACATATTCTGGTTAGAATCGGCTGTGTGCGCGATTCATTTCTTGCATGACAAACTTGGTGTTCGGATCAGCAAAGGCTTGTGCGATCATTTCATGGCATTTACATATTCTGGTTAGAATCGGCTGTGTGCGCGATTCATTTCTTGCATGACAAACTTGGTGTTCGGATCGGCAAAGGCTTGCGCGATCATTTCATGGCATTTCCATATTCCTGTTGGAATCGGCTGTGTGCGTGATTCATTTTCTGCATGACAAACTTAGTGTTCAGATCGGCAAAGGTTTGCGCGATCATTTCATGGCATTTACACATTGCTGTTGGAATTGATAGTGTGTGTGATTCCTTTCCTACATGTTAGACTTGGTGTTCAGATCGGCAAAGGCTTGCATGATCATTTCATGACATTTACATATTCCTGTTAGAATCCGCAGAGTGCACGATTCATTTCCCTCATGTAAAACTTAATTCCCAGATCGGAAATAGTGTGTGCAATCATTTCATGGCCATACAAAAAACTCTGAAGTGTAATGTTATTTAATGTGCACACATTTCTTTTGTGAAGATGACAAATCCTAAATGTTACGTTCTTGTGCATATTAAGTTCCTAGCATAATTCTAATTGTTTTCCAGGGATGGTTGTCAGACAGCCTTTAGTCCTCATGTTAAATAAGGCAGTGTTTGTTCTGAAGCTATATTCTAGAAGGTTCTTGTATTTCTAGACATTACGTGACATGTTATGAAAAGCTTTTATGAAGCATTGCATTAATCATCCTTGATTTTATTCCAGGTATCCAGAGTTCTTGAGTCCTAGTTAAAATCACTCCTTAGAATATCCATGGTAACAGCAAGACGATACTAAGAATCATAATCTAGTGACAGTCAATGTAATTTTATTCTGATGTTGTGTTGTTTAACCTTTTGCTTCCTACACGTCTCCTTCCCAGCTGTTCCCTACCTAATCCCCTTTTCTCCACTTGGACTCTCTTAGACTCTGTGACATTCTAATCACAGTACTGGAGCTGTCTTGTGGTGAACATGTTGGGAACGTGCGCAGACCCCGACGATCTGGTGACTGACACAAATTCCGAATTGCTAAATGAAAGAATCATACATTTGACCCTTTTTACTGAGCTTGTTCTCCATTTCTCACAGTGATAGCCTCTGCTCCACTATAGCTGTGCCCACTGTGTTCCCTCTGGGGCATTCAACTACAGTCAGTCTGTGCCTTCTCTCAAACTGGGTGCCACTTTTCCGTGCCCCTTCTTACTGCTTTGTGTTCTGTAGCTACCTGTACTCTTCCTTGCATTCTGTGCAATCTCTTTCTATGTACATCTGTTCTCTCCTAATCTGTGCCACTTCCTCCAGATTCTGCATGCCTATTCATTTTGTACATCTCAGGCTGTGCCTTCTCCAAAAATCTATGCCTGGTTTACAGTTTCCCACAAGACATTCCTTCACCACTCCCAGTAGAAAGTACAGAATCTTCCAGCATTAGAGTTATTGAGAATGTGGTGGATTGGCTGTGTTTCCAGTTCTGCAAATTATTACAGCAGATCACGTTTCTGAGACAAATTTCCCAATATTTGTTAAAGCACTGCACACTTCCTTCAATAATGAGGTTTCCTGTCTCCATTCTCAGTCCTCATCACATGTATCTGATAAAGAGATGTCTGCAAGTTAGAGGAATTATTTATCTTGCCCTATATGCAATGATTTGCAGAAGCTGACATGTTGGTAAACATGGTACAGAAACCAAGCTATCATAGTTTGCATCTGTAGAACTGAGTCCCAACCCTCCTTCAGTGTGTGACCAGACTGCCATTTGATTCAGATCAATTTCATGATCTCTGCCTGCTCCGACTACAGGTGCCCACTCATTCCTCTCCATCACATTCTGGTTCCTGGAGTTTGGTTCGGTGCAGAGCTAACACACCATAATGTGTGTGGGACGGCAAGCCAGGTCTTGGTTACAGTTAAAATACCCTTCATTTATTGCATTGTAATATAGCGTTTGTATAGCTCTTACTACTCCTATGTGGTGTAACAAAGTGCTTTTCCACATGGAGAGCAAGCTACACTGTGTTGGATGGGTTGTTGGGAGGGTGTTGATTTAGTTTTGATCCTATATGGGAAGTGTTTTGATGCTGTGCGTGATGACCACAAAGAAGCAGTATTATCTTAAGGGATGAAAAGCCTGGTGATTTCATGTCTGAGGGTATGTGAGAGATGGATGTGCACAATATAATTATAATAAGTACTAACCAGCTAAGCCACAGGTACAAAGGGGCGCTCTGTGTCTGGACACCATACAGAGGTAATCAGAAAAGGACCAGTAATACATTGTCCGAACCCCTTTCAGAGGGTCAAATGAAACACATGGTTGAGGCCTTTTACTTTGGATGTTCCAGGACACGACCTATTATGGATCCCACTCAACTGGGCCAAGTACCCTTTCTGCACTTGCCTCTCAGTGATAGCTGTGGTCAAGCAGTCTAGACTCCTTTGAGGGAGATATAGATACAGGTCAGTGAACGCAACTCCTAACTCAAAGTGCAAACAGTACAGGCAATAAATCAATGTCCCACCAAATAGTTGCCTTTATGAGAAAAAGGATTTTTTAATTTATTTTTTATTTATTTTATTTATTTTATATATCCGAAACACATTACATGCAATACAATTAGCGTCCACAGGATTCCACTTAACTGCTTAAAAGAAAAACATCTAATAACCCCAGACCTCACACAACAAACACGTCTAGGATCGCTATTTATCCTTCAGTTTCTTTATATACTGCATTAGCTGAAAACTTTAGCACCTACTCAGTGACTGCTAGGGGATCGCGCATATAAATGGTGTGAGCCCTCTTGCTGCTGGAACTGTATTGCCTGTCGCCTGTTATGGGCTCACTGTGGGTCCCGCAAGTATAGATGCTAACGGGAATTAGGTGTTGGCCCTGTGTGTTATAATTGTGCCTGTGCAGGTGGGTTAGTGTACTGACTGTGTACCTGTGAGGGAGTGTGCAGGCCTAATTAACGCTGATGTGTTGCGCGTTAAGTTGTGCTCCTGTGGTGGGTGCACTAAGGGATATAAGCTGGTTTTCCAGTCCGTGCACTCCCCGGTTCATGGGGGTTTATCATCATTTTTTGCCTCGAGTTTAGTTACCAGTGTTTCCCAAGCGGTACACCCTGTGTGCTGTTGTCCCTCCCGCGCCAGCTTCTTTAATACCTGGTATTCCGCACAAGCCCAGCGTAATGTTAGGGTGCTCCAAGATTTCCGGCTGGGTGCTGTGGGTGCCTTCCAGTGCATAGCTATTAATCTTTTTTACATTAAGCAGGCTAGGTCTGCAAATTTCTGCAAGTGTCTTTGTTTTTTAGATCTTGACCTGAGCCCCAGCAAGCAGGATTTGGGTTCTGCCGCCAGTGCCAGCCCCGTTAGCTCAGAGATCTCCTGTACCACCTCCATCCAAGCTTTTTGTATGTTAGGGCACTCCCAGACCATGTGATAGAAGTGTGCTAGCGGCGCTTTACATCTAGGGCATACCGGGTCGGAGTCTGGGAACATGCGTTTTAACCTAGCAGGTGACAAGTATGTTTGATGCGTGTAGTTAAACTGGGTGTACCTGAATCTGGGATTCCTTGACACTCCACGGACGTGTTGCAGAGCATTCGGCCACTCGGCTAGTGCGATCGGGACAGGGAGAATGGCGTTCCATCTCTCCCTGGCTTTCTCCGCATGCGGCTCGGGGGGTTTATTTAGGATTTTGTATAGGTTTGATATTACTTTTGTATGGGCGTCATATTGTAATATATGGTGAATTACAGGGGAAAATTCTGGTTCTGTGGTGCCTGTCTCCCATGCTTTTTTAATTGCGTGGCATATGGCGTGATATGTCAGGAATTGACCAGGATTTATGTCGGATAGGGCCTGCAAGGCCTCGAATGACATTAGCTTACCGTCCTCAAAGCAATCGCCCACTGTCTGCATCCCTGCTTCCGTCCACACCGCCAGTACCTGTGTGCGCGCCCCAGTCCACCCCGGTAGGTGATCCAGTGGTATGTATGGGGTGTAATGAGAAAAAGTATTATATCATCTCCAACTCTACACATGCAAAGAAATGGGACATTCAAATGCAACAACATAAACCCCTTTGAGGTCAGGGCTCGAGTAGTAGTTAGGGTTATTCCCAATTCACTGGTGACTGTGTCAGGGAATGCATACTATTAGGCCATGCTCGTGAGTTCTCCCTTTTCACCCTTTTAGAACTTAATGAAAAGTGTACATAGCGCCAGAGCACCATGAGCAGCGAGTTCCCCTAGGGCTAACTGGCTCAGTTCATGTCTTACCCACTCTTGCAGCACAGAAGAGTTCAGTGATGCAGTAGGTGCCTTCACCCGTGAGTCTTGCTCAGTTCAGAGAGGTTGGGCTGCTTGAGGTCAAAGCTGCAGCAGCCAGCGGTGCAGGGTTTCTCTCCTGAGCAGTACTGCCGGAGGTCTCTCAGATGCTGGAGCACCTCGCTGCATGCAAAGACACTGTAAGTTGACTTTGCTCAATGGGGGAGGGGGAGGGAGGAAGCCTTTTTTCAACTCTCAACTGGAGCCAGCGAGAGTGCGACATTGTCCACAACATCTCCAGCAGTCCTCAATCGTGAGTTGGGGACAGCTCCCTCACAGTGCAAGTCCAACCCATGGATAGTAGTCACAGTCTCTTCTTTAGGCAGCAGGCAGATTCCTTTGGCAATGCTGGTACCATTAGTCTGTGCTGGCATACGGGCATGATGCAGTGTCTGGCTGCAGGCGATGCAGTATCTGGCTGCAGGCTCTCCCAGCACACATGCCCTGACATAGACAGTCCCAAGTCTTGGCCCTCCTTGAAGTAGTAATTTTACCCGTGGCCCCCTCGGGCATATGGGGTCACCACAGCATGGTAGTGCAGGCATAGCAAGACCTGCATGGTGCTCAGTCTACAGCGAGCCTCACTTGGCATATAGAGGTCACCAAAAACAATCTTGCACAAAAGTGATGGTCCAGGCGGTACTCAGCCAAATCCTCACACCTTGCACAGGGAGTTCTCACAGTAAGGCTCCCCATTGGACCTTGTTTCCTACAATGCTGTCCTCTTGCTCACTGGCCACATTGGTCTTGGCATGCAGGCAGGCACTGGTACTTCAGGCTCCAGGTAGGTGATCCTCATTTCACTAGGTGATGTCCCCTTACCCAGCAGGGAGACTAGCAGGCCTTGGCCCCAGTCCTGCTCACAGGCAGAAGTCTCGAAGAGTTCCACCTTCTCACACAGCCTGTCTGGCTGCTGGGCAGATGACACATTTTTGGGGACTCAACCTCACCTTCTTATAGTACTTTTCCAGACACCAAATGTGATTTAGGATCTGGGTTTTTGAAGATGTATGTTGGAATTCTGCTGTTTTTGAAGTGGGCACGTCTCCTTTTCATAGGTCTACCATAGCAGGTATGTCTCTGAAGCTGATTGTCTACAACACAGTTCATGAGAGTGACCAGAGTTCATACCAAGCTGTCAGCCACAGTGATTACTGCATCACAATGTTAATCCTAGACCCCCAACCCTACTCTTTGTGATTATCTTGTTAGCCCATCTCTATTCCTGAAATGTGTCCAGGCCCCTTCCTTGTGCTGTATCACTATATCAAAGAGCAGAATGGAACCCAGGGTCCTCCATACTATCAGTCTACTTTTATGGCACACTTTCAGCCTGGCACTGTTCCTCCATGCATTGTACCCTTAATTTACCAATGCAAACAGCATGTGCACTCAATCTGTGTGCACTGTTCAGCACTGAAGCTTTTATGTATTTAATTCAACCAGTGTGTCCTCTTTAAAACACACACACCGCAGGCACACACACTCACTGTGTGTGTATTGCACAACACTTCACCCTAAATATTTATTGGAAATTTGGTTATTAGTTGTGCAGCAAGCACAAGTAATAGTTCCTCAACTGTCCTCAGTGGGAACCAACACCCAATTGTAGTACTTGACTCTGACAGGGTAGTGAGGCAAAGCAGTCTAAGGCTTACTCCAGGGAGGTGGTGTCGGCTAGTAATCACTAATCACTAGCACGCTATAATAACACTAAATAAATGATTGTCCAGTCAGTACTTTTGCTTTAAAAAAAGGAAAAGTCGAGGTATTACCCACACAGTACTAAATACTGTACAGCAACTTACAAATCTACCTTGGCAGATGGACCATGCCATAGATGACATTGAATAATCACTGGAGGCCCCCTAGAAGGGCCACCTAAACATATCAAGTGAGTTTCAACAGTCATTATGTAATGACTATATTACCTTGGCATGAATCATTGTCATAATTGTCATAATGATGTATCATTAAAACCTATGCATTCATCATGAAAACCCAATAAAACATTTATCAGGAATTAACTTTGTGTTTGTGCAGCCTTTCATATGCTTGACATTAAACTGTAATGGTAAGAGCAACCCCTAGAGGACATCACAGTGAAACAGCATGTTGAAAAGGCATTGCAAAGTAAGCATTTTGTCAATCCCTAGAGTGTATAACTACATGAACAGTACATCATACATTTTTAGGTCTTAATGGCCTTCTAAAATGTCACCATACACAAGGCCCTAAAAGGGAAAACCACTCCTGGCAAAAGAGCAAAAGCTCCCATCATAGGAGAGCTTGGAAATGCATGTAAAAGCAGGGAAGGTAATGATTTTGGGGCCCCCTACTTAGGGTGAGGACTTGGACGATGACTGAAGAGGAAGAGCACGTCATGCTGAAAAAGTTGTTGGCAGTCCTATCATGCTAGTACCACCACAGGCTGACATCTGTGCAAAAATGTAAATGAATCCAAGAGGCCCTGCAAAGCATTGTGGGGCGATTTTGTGGCAAGCAGTAAATATTGTAGCTGTGGCTCTCCTACTGTGATGGGCAGAGTCGTGGTGATGTTTTCCTTTTCATTTCTTGCAAGAATGCAACCTTTTTGATGGGGGTGCCTGGTCCCACCCGGGCACCCGAGATTGTCTCCATTGGAGGACAGCATGGGAAGCCCAACCCTGGCTGCCCTTGCTAGATCCTCCAGTGGACAACGCAACCATGTGATACCATGGAAACCAGCAGTCCTCATTTATGTCTGCTCACCCCAGCGGGCAGATGTGCACTCATGTGGCTGTCATTCTAGGGCCTAGGGATGGGCCCTGGCCCTTCCAGCCTCCGTTGGGGAAATGTGATGGCACTTCCCCATACTCCTTCCAGGTCCTGGGGACAAGGAAAGGGGTCATGTGCCCCTCCTGTTTTCGGTTTGGAAGCTCTATGGAGCTTCTCTGCATTCTTGCACTGCCGCAGCCCCCTTTTCCATAAATCCACATGGGGGATGGAGTCCCCAGGTGAGTTGGGACATGGGGGAGGGGCCCCATGCACCTCCCCGACCCCTCCTCATGAGGCAACATAGCTTCCACATGCTGTCCCCAGGCCCTGGTCCACCCTGGGGGAATTTGACCGAAACGGCCGTGGAGCTCCATACCCTCTGAGGGAGGGAAAACTAGGTCGCCAAACTTTAGAATGCCATACCCCAGGACCCATTGGGCTAATATGGATGATTCTGGGCTCACTGTAGTCTTCGTGGCGAGCTCTAACCACCAGGGGCAGTAGCAAAAACTCTCCTCACCTGCAAAGTGGTGCAGTCCTCAAAACGCTGGTCTTTCTGGCTCTTTGCACCAGTTCTCCTTTGTGGCTTTTTTCGTGGGTACAGAAGAGTCCAGGGCTTCCCCCAAACTGGTCCTTAAGGGGAGTAAGGGGGCCAGCCTCACTGGCCCTTGTGGAGTCCTACTGGTCCTGGGGTCACTTGGACAGAGTTCTGGGTCCTGAGTGGAGGTTCAGGGGGGTTCCTCCTTCCAGTTCTTATGGCAGTCCCACAATCCAGCAGTGCAGTAGGTAGAAAATCTGCAGGCAAGAAAGTGTACGTCTTGTGCAAGAGTTTATAAAGGAGAGAGATTGATTCCAGAAGACAAGCACCCCTAACAAAACCTGGGGTGCAACATCTCCTCTCCTCCCTTGCCCCAACCCTCTTGCACAGCATGCTGGAACCATCCAAAATGGCATTATCTAGGACCCACAGGTCACATCAGCTCCTGGTGTCTCGTCTCCACCCCTTGCTGACATCACTGCCAGGGATTCGGCCACTAGAATTTCAAAGAGTGCCCCCTGCTGGATTGGATCCAGTTGTCAAAGCACTCTTGTTTGTTCAGTGGGCTTGGACAGGCATATCCCTGGTGTAGTGTGACAGCTGGGTGACAGATACAGATCATTCAGCCCCACCTCTTTCCTCCTCAGGAGCTAGGAGAAGTAGTGATAGTTCCTCCTTTTGTGTGGGGACAGCCTTTGTTGCTGCTGCTGGAAAAAAAAATCATTACAAATCATTACTGGGCACAGCAGGGTGACAAAGGGACTGGGCTCTGATCCTGAGCTGAGCCAGGAAAACATGAAAACTCTGAATGACCCATAAGATGGACAGTTATCATTTTGGAAGTTACAAATGTGGCTTTCCCGTACATGTTACACTCCAATTCAAGACATCAATGGTCTCTGTGGGCCAGGGGGAAGTGAAACTGCATTCTATGGCAGTTCCCTCCCTATGTGTATAATAGAATGTCACTATAGTTAAAACAGTAAAGCACACTGACTTTACCTATTAGTGTACACTACTCTCATGAGGCCCATCCCAGTTGAACATCTGCCCCTGCATAGTCCCCATTGTGCTAGGCTACCTGTGTGCTGTTACTGGGCTGTACATGACAGGAGTCTCCTATATGCAGCCTACACATGTGTGCACACCTATTCATGTGTAACCAGCCAAGTGCCCTTTAACCTTGCTGCATCATTTTGGCCTTATCTTATAAGGTGGACACTGGTGGTAAGCTTGCACAGTCCTTTTACCGTGTGATTACCATGGCCGTGACACTGGTAGTGGGACTCACCCACAGTAAAAAGTCAGAAAACTGGGTGATTCAAAAAGCTAAAAATTCCGGGTGTACCGCACAGGTAGAACCCAGTGCAGCAGTATTCCACATAAGCACATATACACTCACCACATGCTTTATCCACACATATACATAGGTTCTGAATTTACTCTTAGAAAACCATAGAAATTAAGCAGTTATAGTTAGAGTTATTTCAAGTAACTATAACTTGTGCCCTAAGATAGCTACAGTATAACTCAAGCCCTCAAAAGTTTTCCCTTAAAAAATGTGACTGCTAATGTTTCATTGATATTTTTAATGACGTTATAAAAGTTGTCATGATTGCTGAAATAGCTGGGGTAATTAGGAGAGAGCGAGATTGCCATTGCAATGGTCTCTCCATGCAATGACTCCAAAACATCAAACTGGCAAAATGTTTAGTACGATTGCTATAGTTTAGTTTTTATGCAGAGCGGAACACAGCCACTTCTGGCCTAATGGGCAAGGTCTTGTGCTGTCATTCAGTAGGCTAAAGGTTGAAATCCTAGTGGAAGTGTGTTTGTTTATTCACTAGTTTTTAGACTATTAAACCTTTCTCATGATGTAACGTTCATGTTTCTTTCCTATCACATGTGTGGGTTGAATGTCATAGGTATGTCTGGAAACAGCTGGGTAGGGAATCAACTGTGGTGTAATGGTTAAGGTCACAGCCCCTCACTCTGAAAGCTGAGGATTCTTCTTCAGGTGTGTTTGTGGTCTTTTCCCTTCTTTAATTTATTTTAAACTTCAAAAATTAAAGGTTCATGCTAAAAGGTGATCTCACTCTTTTAAAATGACAAATACAGTTTTCTTTTTAATTTGTTCTACAATATCTCATTCTGCGTGTCTCATTCATCAAAGCCTAAATCACTCTTTCTCTCTCTGAATCTCTCAATTAAGCTCTCTCTCTCCTTCTCAGGGTTGGGTGGTTAGAGGGGCCCGGCAACCAACCACACCGCACATGGTCAAAGGCTGTGCGCGGCACAAGGCTGGGTGGCTATAGGGGGTTGGCCCCAGGGCCTGGTGGCAGGCCATGCCATGCAGCCAACTGCCTTTGCGCATGACCGAAGGCCATGTGCAGCGGTGGTTGAATTAATGTAGAGTAATGAAAATTACTTTACGTTAAAAAACACCTACATTTTCTGAAAAAAACAAAGGTTACAGGGACTTTGTAGTTTGGAAATAGAATTTAAAAACATAGACATTCACTTAAAAAAACAAAGCTTACAGGGATGCTATAGTCAAAACCATAGAATTTTGCTAGTTATAGTTATCTCAAATAATTGTAACTCATGTCCTAAGGTAACTGTAGCTCACGCCCTCGCCATGCACTGCTAATTACCCCACAAATTACAGCACTCATGACATCTTTGATAACATCATTGATAACGTCACTGTAACATCTGCAATAAAATTATTGATCAGATAACTGTGCATGGGAGGAGCGCAAGTTATAATTACAAATAATAGCATATGAATTTGAGGTGCATCTCTCACTTGGGACTCTTTTCTCCAAAAGAAATCCACAACCTCTCCTAAGGTTTTTTTTTTATTTGTTAGGAACTTAAGCATTCTTTGAAATTAAAAAATCTGCAAACATTTGCTGGATATAAAGAATATAGGTCCTCATTCCGACCCTGGCGGTCTAAGACCGCCAGGGCCGCGGGCAACGGAAGCACCGCCAACAGGCTGGCGGTGCTTCAGTGCTCATTCTGACCGCGGCTGTAAAGCCGCGGTCAGAAAAGGGGATCCGGCGGTTTCCCGCCGGATTTCCCCTGGCTGGGCTGAACCTCCATGGCGGCGCTGCAAGCAGTGCCGCCATGGGGATTCCGACCCCCTTCCCGCCAGCCTGTTTCTGACGGTTTTGACCGCCAGGAACAGGATGGCGGGAACGGGTGTCGTGGGGCCCCTGGGGGCCCCTGCACTGCCCATGCCACAGGCATGGGCAGTGCAGGGGCCCACTAACAGGGCCCCAGCATGATTTTCACTGTCTGCATAGCAGACAGTGAAAATCGTGACGGGTGCAACTGCACCCGTCGCACCCCTGCAACACCGCCGGCTCCATTCGGAGCCGGCCTCTGTGTTGCAGGGCATTTCCCGCTGGGACGGCGAGCGCTCCCTTGGCGGGCGCCCGCCGGCCCAGCGGGAAAGTCAGAATGGCCTCCGCGGTCTTCTGACCGCGGAGCGGCCATTTGGCGGTTCCCGCCAGGTGAGCGGCGTCCGCCGCCCGCCCGGGTCAGAATGACCCTCATAATTCCCCTGGTGTTTTCACAGCCCCATCTGTCAAATTATTGTAAACCTTGAGTAGGAAAGTATATAAATCATCCCATAGGTATTCCACACAGCTTAAAGTAAGAAACCAAGTTGGTGATCCCAAATTCATTAACATACATTTTAGTTCTCCTTGTCTCTAAACCAATATTCATTTGTACCTTGTTGACATGCCATGATAGTTATTAAGTTAGATTCCAGCTTTTCATCATTGTTTTCAACTTTATTTAGGAAATCTATACCTGTAATGTTATTAAATCCTGTTCCAGTTCGCATCACATATGCAACAACAAAAGAAGTAACAAATAATTTGATCAGAACATCATATCTGTTTTCCACAATAAGATGCATAGCAAGTTTTCTCAAAGCTACTCTATCTTCTTTTTCCAAGTAAATCAATACATTTTATGTGCTTTCCATAAGGGGTGCATCTACAGCAAATGCACACTTTAAAAAAATATTCTGCAATGGTTTTGTGGAATAGCAAAATATCCAACTGATACTGTTTAAAGTCCATAATTGCATTGTCCATTCTCCATTTTCTGGGTAAAAAAATATGTGTGGCAGCATCATCTTCAGACTTGCTACCAAAGTATTTTGTAACTGATATGACCTTCTCAGGATTAAAGTGCAATAGATCATCATTAATTACCTGTAACTGTATTGTACGAAATGAATTGAGATGAAAGCTTCTTTCAAATCTTTAATGAGTTTATTTCCCCACACCCATTTTGCATATTCTAGTATTTGCCAAAAAATAAAATGGAAGTACTCAGTTCAAAATGCAGCAAAGTATGAAAAAGCATTCAGGCATATCAACTAAATGGTGTCTGCCTTCCTAAGAGACCCCAAAATGTCTTCCATTTATAACCTCAACATACGTTTTCAAATATATCCCTTTATCGGTCAGATAGTGAACATTTACCAAAACTGTCAGTAACATCTTCATTTTTAACAATCACCAACTCCTACCACAGCAAATATAAATCTAAAATATACCCTTATAATTTAAAAAACTCTCTTAAGAGCTAACCTAAGAGGAATGTGAGTAAATATGAATAAGTATGGGTTGTTTTAAAGAATATAATTTTACAGTATAATGGTGCTATCTAGAGACCAATGCGGCCGTACAGTGGTACTCTTTTTATATTTTCCAATCTTTACTGCCTACATTTCACCACAATACTGACCTCAGTACAATTACAATAAAAGGGCTAAACTGCTTTTTCATACACATTTTTAAGGTGTATTGCAAAAAATACTGAAAGTGGTCTATAAAACAACATGGCTGCCACAAGGTTTTGGAAAAATACTCATCAGCCAATCAGATATCCCTTGTCATCACTTTGTACTGAGGTTAAACCACTGTATTACCATGGCTTCAGATATGGCTAAAACAAACTTATAACTTAACATTTACTTACTGTACTTGCCTGCAATACCCCCAAAGAATCATCCACACCCCCTGCCATGCAATACTGCCAAATTTCTTAAAAATCCAGTTGACGGTTTTTGCATTCCACAAAATACAAACTGCTTTGTAAATGCATTGGATTTCAAGCCCATTTTAAGAACCACTTTTATTTTTTACACCCTCTTGACATAAGGCTGCCAAACATTCAGGACTCTGACAATGAAATAAGGGCAACAAATCTGCAAAGATTTATGGACATTTGTCAAATGGGTGCAAGGTTACTGTTACTAAGGGACATAAATCTAAAAACAATCTATTTATCTATCTATCTATCTGTCTGTCTGTCTATCTATCTTTCTATCTGTCTATCTATCTATCTATCTATCTTTTTATCTATCTATCTATCTTTGTAGTGATAAATTTAAAGTTTGAAACAAATTAATATAATGTTAAATAAATATATATTTTGTTTTATTAAGTTACACTATGTATTGGTTACTCTATATTACCTGCTGGTGGTCACCTGTAGGTAGTTATAGATAAGACCCAGTTTCCATAGACAGAGCATTTTTTGTTTAGCCTATAACTTTAGCGCCGCTTGACAAAAGTTCACAAAATTTTCAAACCTTATACTTTGGTCCATTCAGCTACTGTCTTGAAGGTTTTGGGGTGATCCATCAAATCGGGGGCCAAAAGAGGGGTCCCAAAATGCATTTTTCTCATTCATTTTTCCATAGGGTCTTCAGACACGCCTACAGCATAAACTGCTGAACGGAATTACACAAAATTCAGTAGAAAGCTAGATCCTGCTCCGCAGATTACGCTTTTAGTGTTGTAAATTCATTCAGTTTTTTTGGAGTAATAGATAGAAGCCCAATATGTGTGTGTGTGTATATATATATATATATATATCTATATATGTATATATATATATATATATATATATATATATATATATATATGTATAGATAGATATAGATATAGATATAGATATATAAATATGGGGACACTGATCTGGACCTGCAGATCCCAGTTTGAATCAGCCACCCTGGGGGGAAAACAAGGCCCTGATTGGCTGGCCGCAACCTGACAGGTGTTTGTCGCATCGGTTCGGGGTTGGGAAAAGAAGAGTGCAAAAACAGCTAAGGGATCAGGATACACGGAGTGGTGAATTAGGGACCCCTCATGGTCAAAATATTGCCCAGTCATTGTTAATCCTTAGATCCATGAATCTACTGGTGGATCCGTGGTTCCAGAGAAACATTTAAAGACAAAACACACACTGCATCCAACCTCATGCTGCTCACGACCGAAGTTCTACTAACATCTGTGCATGCTAAAATAAACATAGAAATTCACTGAAAAAACTAAGGTTACAAGGACGTTATAGTTAGGTTCTGAATTTCCTCGCAAAAACCATAGAAAGTCAGCAGTTATGGTTATGGTCAACTCAAGTAACTATAACTGCACCGTAAGGAAACTAATCACTCCACATATTACATTACTGATGACACCTTCTATGGCATCATTGATATTACTACTGCAACATTTGCAATAAAATTGTTGATGAGAGAACTGTACAAGTTATAGTTACCTTAGGGCACGAGTTATAGTTACTTGGGATAACTCTAACTACCGCAGGTGAATTTCTGTGATTTGGTACATTTAAAATGTGAGCCTAACTACAACACACTGTAACCTTTGTTTTTTTTAAATAATTTTTATGTTTTTTGTAATTTTATTTCCTAACTATAATGTCCCTTTGTTTTTTTCAGTGAATTTGTACTTTTTTTTTAATGTCAAGTAATTTTCATTACTATACGTTAATCAAACCAGCACCACCCAAGACCTTTAGCCATGCGTGGTGGCAACTAACTGCAGGGCCACATGCCCCCTTTCCCCAGCCGATTTTGACCCTGGGGATGTGCCGGGCCTAACAATTTTTTTTATTTGGGGAGGGGGGCCCCCCTCCCCAGGGCCTGGGTCCCCATCCCTTGGGGCTTGGCCTTCTAAAATGTTTTTTTGGGGGGATGGTGGCCACATGCCGCCCGTCACCAGGTAGATCTTGGCCCCAGGTCCAGTAAATATTTATTTACATTTTTTGGGAGAGGGGGACTGCGTGGACCCCCTCCTCAGGGCTGATCTCAGCCCTGGGGATTCCATCCTCCGAGGCTCAGCCATTTAACCTGGGTGCCTCTCCAGGGAACCCAGGCACAATGTTGGGGAGTATGGGGGAGCCTGAAGGCCCCATGGTCGCAGCTGGCTCCCTGCCACCTGCGGGAGCCAGCAATGCTGTCACAGAAAGCTCCCTCTCTCTGAAAACAATGCTTCCTCTGTCTCTCCGCCTGCATCTTTGCAGGCAGAGGGATGGAGGAAACCTCTATCCCTCGCAGGGAGGGAGAGATGTTTGACAGCTCTCCCTCGCTGTGAGAAGAGTGTTTGCTGTGGCTTAGCAGCAACTGTCAAAGCTGCAGCCAAGCCACAGCAAACAGCTATGTCCTGGGGTGGGCACCGGGGACATAGCAGGAGTCAGGCCTAGGGGGTGACTCCTTGAAGGGGGCCCCGTGGCCCCATCCAACAAAAAGATCCCCAGGGAGGTGGTGGTCCCCAGGGCTGTGGGGTTCCGAAATAGACCCCCTTTCCATTTTTTTAATAAATGCCCCAAGGAGCTGTGGGTCCCTGGGGCTGTGGGGACCACGCGTCTCTCCTGCACCCAATTTCTTGAATGCCCTGGGGAGGTAGTGGTCCCTGGTGCTGTGCAGAGGGCGCTTGGCCCCCCACATGGATAAACACAAATGCCCTGTGGAGGGGGTGGTGCTCAAGGCTGCAGGGTGGGCAGCATGGTCCCCCTGCAACCAAATTCCTGAATGCCCGGGGAGGGCTGTGAGGGGGCATAGAATAGAATAATACAAATGCCTCGGGGAGGTGGCAGTTCCTGGCGCAGCAGGTGGGGGGGCGGTTGCACCACCCCACTGGAATCAGATCTGTGCCCCGGTGAGCTTGTGGTCCCTGGGGCTGTGGGGTGGCCTGGTGCCCCCTGCATTTCATGTAATTAGAGCCCCGGGAGGTGGCGGTCCCTGGGGATGCGGGGGGACCAGAGGGCCCCCAACATTGAAATATTAAATGCCCCCAGGACCTGACCTACCAGGGAGCTTGATAGAGAGTTCCAAGATGGCTGCTAACACTTCCTTCTTTAAATGCTGGCAGCAAATCAGCTCTCCGCATGAGATGGGGAGGTGTCATGAATCCTTTGGATCCCTATATATTGTTATTTTCTCTAAAACTACTGAGTGATTTATACCAAATAACAAAAATGCCTTTTTCTTGACCAAGAGCTACCTTTCTGCCAAATTTGGTGTAATTCCATCCAGTGGTTTCGGTGCTATCGCTGTTTAAAATCCCTATGGAAAAATGAATGGGGAAATGCGTTTTGGGACCACCCCCCTTTTTCTCTGCCCCCGCTGGACAGTAAAGTAGGCATTGAAAGAATTATTAGGCCTATGACTATGGAATTAATTTCCGTTTTGCATTATGGAAAGTAATTAATATAACAAAACTGTGGTTTTCTGAACAAGTTTGTTTGATGTAGCCAACATATTAACCTATGGTTTGAATGATCAGTTAATCTGTTCCTATTATTTAATGCCCCCAAATTGGCCAATTCATTCTGGCATGTGAGGGCAAGATTACCCCTCAATCTTGCTTTATTCAGGATATTGTAGAATCATGTTCTATACCAATAATCCTTTTGGACTCAAAGTGCAGCAGAATAATTTTAGTGTGTAGTTACTCCAGATTATTCTCCTTTTTCTGGGCTCTACTTAAAATGCACTGTGTCTCTCAGGTGGCACTGTTACTGAGGACATCATTTCATATGACCTGTCCACCAGTGGTGGAGAAGAAGTTAAATGTTATTTTACCCACCCATATATTTGAAACCCACCCAGCTAGATGTAATGCAGGTGGCTGGGAAAAATGGTCTTAATGGAAAACCCAGAAGTGACACTATTCTCACCAACTCTTCTAGAGAAAGCAAGTTCATGCTCAAAATCTTGCATCTTCTTGATGTTCACCAATTTGATTAGAGGCAAAGAACAGGCCAATGAAAACTCAAAATTATTCCCCTTCTTGTATTTTGTCTACATTTGTCTTTGTCACAGTTTCAAGTGCAAACAAGACTCTGCTGGAGGTTTACTGCCATCCCCACATGGTTGCTGTAAGACATTGGGTATTAGTTGTGCTGGATGTGCAACCTGCATAAGTAATAGGTCTTCAAATTCTCCTTACTGGGAACCAAGCACCCCATTGTAGCACTTGACTCTCTCAAGGAAGTGAAGCAGAACTGTCCACAGCCTAATCAGGAGGATAGTGTGGGTTAGTAAACACCGCTCACTTGCACACAAAACAACACTCGATAAATGATTGTCCATTCAGTGTTTTTTCTTTAGAAAAAGGAAAACACATTTATTACACACAACTAAATACTTTGCATTAATGTACAAATATATACATAAGGTAGACTGAAAATACCATAGATGACCAAAGGGTCATGATCGCCAAAATCACAGTACCTTGCCACCTATACCAGGTAACACATTACAACGTACGAAGATGTGACTTTAGCCAAAACAAGCCTATTGGCTTATAAAGGGCTTAAGATTAACAAACCACATGTTAAAACACCATCATTTTGTGTGTAAATGCAGTAATCAATAATAACCATGTGCATTTACTAATGTTAACAAAGCATATCCAACTTGAACAATAATCACTGTTAACGTTATTATGACAATAAAGCATTGTTAAATGAACATAACATATCTGTGTGCTTTTTATATGTGTTCAAGCAATATAAATGCACTCATAAAAACAACTGTTAGAGGGTGCCACTTTCTGATCACATAAAATGCAAACACAGATCCAAAGCCCAGAGGGCACCTTATTCCATGTGACATAGAACCAGCCACTAGAGAGCACTGCAGTACCATCTGTAGAGCAAAAACTCCAGCCTCTAGACTGCTTTTAAAAATTATGTGAAAATTCCTGAGGTTGGGGATTACTGGACCCTGCAAATGCATGGTCAGTTTTGCCAACATTCCTTCTGGGGGTGTCTGCTGTTACACCTACATTGCCCCACAACCCTTTTTAAATGTATTGGTGGTGCCCCTCTTATCCTGAAGCCACCATAAGGCACAAAAAGGATTTTTAATGGTAAAGCACCACAGGGCATTAAGGGGCGCTCCAGTTAGGAATTTTTGTTTTCTTATTGGGGGTGCTGGTACCACCTAGGCACCTCACATGCTCCCAACAGGAGCCGTCAGCTCTTCTTCCATGCCTGGTCCTGTGGGCAGGGATTGACTTGTTGGTGATGGCCGCCTGCTACCCCACATTTTCCAACCAATTATGATATGTCATTGGACTTTGTAGACCAAAGGAAAGCAAAACTACACTCTAGGGCTGTTTTTCCCCAATGTGTGTAATAGTGTCACTGCATACAAGACAGTAAACTACACTGATTTTCCCTATGAGTGTACACTAACATTATAAGGCCTACCCCAGGCCAGTATCTAATAATTTAGAGTCCCCTATGCGCTAGACTACCTGTGCGCAGTTACCAGGCTGATAGTTTCCCATACACAGCCTGCAAACATGTGCACACGTGTGTGCATATGTGCTCACGCGTTACACACCAAGTGCCCCTTACCCTAGCTGCATCACAGTGGCCTAATCTTAAAAGGCAGCCACTGGTGGTAAACACGTGCAATCATTTGCAATGTGAATACCATTGATAAAACATATGTAGTGAGACTCACCCGCAGTAAAAAAAAAAGTCCAAAACCGGGTGATCCAAAAAGCAAGCAATCAGGTGTACTTAATGTGCGAAACCCAGTAGCAGCAGTTGCAAACAATCATGGGACCAATGTCATGAAAAGTTTGTTGTCCTGGTATATGATTAGTCATACCTCTTCACTTTCAGATTCTCAATCACTAGCCACATTCGCTTTACGGATCACCACAGGGTGGAAAGTAGACCCAAGAGCAAAGCTACAAACTTGTAACCCCTTGTGACCCCTTGCAAATTCAGAAACCTTCTGTCTGGCTCTAAAGTTGAAACTGTCAGAAAAGCATCTTTCAGGTTCAGCCACCCCATTCGATCATGTTCCAGTGGGAGATCACTCTAACGATGGTTGCGCTCCATACTGAATTGTCGTATAGTATTCCGGCACTGAATGCTTTCAAATGTATCGTGGGACTAAAACTCTTTTTTACCTAAAAGATGTTGCATAAAATAATTGAAATGGGTGAACCACTAGGATGCTCCTTAGTTTTTCACCTCTGCAAACTCATCTCCCAATCACAGGAGACCTAATTTGACAGTTTCTTAGGATCATCCTTTTTGGAGTTAGGCCAAAACTGGTTTGCATAAAGCTGGTGCTATTTTTTCTGGAAACACATAAACTAAAAAATTATGGGGTGCAATGAGTGCAAGAGTGATTACCAGTGACGAAGATTGGTTCAAGCCTTCTACTGTTAATTTTTTGTGTTGTTAAAGTTATTAATTAGACACCTTTTAAATTGGATTTCTGTGCTTTCCTTCTTAAAACATTTCTCCTTACTTACCACCAAGCCCACTGAAATTACTTCGTTCTGCAGCTGCATTCTTTTTGCAGAAGTAAGGATGTGCCATACATTAATACTAAGTCCACCATCTGCTAAGTTTCTGGGAGTTTTCAACAAAAAAATGTTATTTTTACCTCAAACAGATAAAATGTTACAGAAAATTGGTGCAATGGATGAAATACACACATAGCAGTGATAATTGTGCCTAAATTTGTTTAGTTAGAATTAATGCCCCATGTAGGTTTACTGCTCTTTTTCAACTTGATCAAATTTGCAGTCCAGGCAGCAAGCGTATTTGATTTTTAGGTGCAATGCTTTGGAATGGACTTCCATTACAAACTAAGGCTCTCATTACAACCCTGGCGGTCAGAGTTAAAGCAGCGGTAGTACCGCCAACAGGCCGGCAGTAAAACAAATGTAATCACGCGGAAACTGGCAACACAGGCTGCCACTTTAACAGTCAGACCGCCACAGCGGTAGCAACAAACACCACAGCAGTAATCGTTAACAGACAGGCGGAAGTCAATGTACCGCCCACCACATTACAACCCGCCCATCCACCAGCTTTTCCAGGGCGGTACCAACGCCATCAAAAGCACGGCGGGAACAGTACACAGAAGGGAAACCACTCACCTCTCCACACTTAACGAACAACTAGGACGCCATGGGGCCCGAACTACAGGTGTTACCGATGTTGGTGTATCTTCTCATCTTCCAGGAGTACGAACGGCGGCGGCAATGACCACGGTGAGTACTGCACCTAGCACACAGGGAAGGGGGGGAAGGGAGTGGCACACACATGCAACACTCCCACCCTCACCCCCAACACCATGCACACAAATACATGCATCAACATTACATTACATATACACCCTGTAACCCTCTGGAAGAACGCAAGGACAAAAGGAATTGAGTCAAATGAGTGTCATATTAGAAATAGTCAGATATATGTTACAAATTCAAAAATAGTATTTACAATATATACAATTTGTACATAAGGTGGTACATTGTCCACTCAAAATGTCCGTGGGCCACTGGGCCAAAACCCATAGGCCAAGCCCACACTTGACTCCTGCATCAATACAGAGAGAACAATGCAGGGGCTTCAGGTCAAAAACACATAGGCACCTCAAGGGGATGGGGAAGGGGGGGCACCTGATCCGGAAGATGGGACAATGCCACTGCTCCTGGAGGGGGCTCCATGCCCACAGCGATTTCCTGGGGAGTGCAAGGCCACAGTCTCTCAAGTGGGTGGTTTGCCCACTGCTTAGTCCTGGGGAGTGCAAAGCCACAGTCTCTCAAGTCTCCCAAGTGGGTGGTTTGTCCACTGCCTGGTCCTTGGTAGTGGAAAGTCACAGTCTCTCGAGTCTCTCAAGTGGGTGGTTTGCCCATTGCTTGCTCCTGGGGAGTGCAAAGCCACAGTCTCTCAAGTCCCACAAGTGGGTGGTTTGCCCACTGCCTGGTCCTGGTGAGTGCAAAGCCACAGTCTCTCAAGTATCTCAAGTGGGTGGTTTGCCCACTGCCTGGGCCTGGGGAGTGCAAAGCCACAGTCTCTCAATTCTCTCAAGTGGGTGGTTTGCCCACTGAGTTGTCCTGGGGAGTGCAAAGCCACAGTCTCCCAAGTTGATGCCTTTCTCCACTGGTTCTGGAGGGGGCTTTGTGCCCAGTGTGCTTCATCCTACCAAGGATAGGGTGAGTGGATGCCTTTCTCCACTGGTTCTGGAGGGGGCTTGGTGCCCAGTGTGCTTCATCCTGCCAAGGATAGGGTAAGTGGATGCCTTTCTCCACTGGTTCTGGAGGGGGCTTGGTGCCCAGTGATGCAACACTTGGGGTGTGGCAGTTCACAGTCCCTCCCCTAGGAGTCTGAGCCACGAGATTTGCAGTGACCAGGATGCATGATAGTCTATGGAGACAGGGCTAGAGTCCATCCGGTGGCAGCTACGACTGCACTATGGTGGTAGTGCCGGTGCCGCTGGGGGTGCTGCCAATGGTGGAGGGAGTATCCAGCCCCTCTCCTGCAGCCTCTGACGGCAGCCCACTGGGGCTGCTGCTGCTGGCAGTGGTGCTACTGTCAGAGGTGCAGGTGGCAGGGCTTGCGGCGGGGCTTGCGGCGGGGCTTGCGGCGGTGCTAGCGGTGGTGCAGGTGGCGGTGCTGGCCGCGGTGCAGGTGCCGGTGCTTCCAGTGGTGGGGGGAGGCTCCAGCCCTTCACCTGCAGCCTTGGACGGCTGAAGTCTCTTCCCTGGTGTTTTGTGCCCCTTCTTCACCTTGGCAGATGGTGGTGTCACCTTGGGTCTGGCAGCTGGAGTCTTTGAGGTGGCCTTGCTTGGTGGTTGTGGCTCCTTCCCCTTGCTGGATGCTGTCCCCTTCTTCACCTTACCCGGTGGCAGAATGGATTTGGCCTTGGCAGGGGGTTGTGGCGCCCTGGCTGGGCAGACGGGTGCTCCCTTTGATCCTCTGACAGCTGCAGGAACCACAGGGGACATGGACTTGGTGGCTGAGGTGCTGGGCTGGGTTTTGGTCACCCTGGCCTTTGGGGAAGGACGGGGGCAGGGGTAGGGAAGAGGTCATTGTTTGCAAGGAAAATCTTCTTAGGGACACTGGGGCGGGTGAGATGGAGAAGGTCTGGGAGTGGAGGAAGAGGGAGTGGTTGTAGGAGGTGTCTGTCTGCTGAGTTTGGGTGCAGGTGCATGGGCTGGAAGCTGTTGTGAGGTGGATGGCTGTTGGGTGGGTGGGTGCTTGCGTTTGTGTACCTTGGTGAGAATGGGTCACAGACACACTGGGAGAGGACAAAAGGAGACGTGTGCATGGTTGTGGGGGTGGTGACTGCCAGTGAGGGGTGTGTAGTGATGGGCATGCTGATGATGGAGGTAGTGGATGAGGATGTAGTGCATGCAAGTGTGAGTGGAGACAATACTGGGAGGGAGGTGGACGAGGAGGAGGAGGGGGACACGGTGGAGGCAGTGGATGTTGGTGTGTCTGCATGGGGATGGTGCTTGTGTGAGTGCCTGTGAGATGAAGTGTGGTGCTTGTGTTTGCCTGAGCCACTTTTGTGTGTTGATTTGGGTGAATGCTAGTCTGAAGGTGTGCTTGGGATAGGCTGGGGTTGAGGGGATTGGGACTAGGTAGAGGAAGTTGGAGGGGGGAGGCTGGAGACAATGACAATGGCTGCCATCAGTGTGGAGGCCAGAGCCTGAAATGCTCTCTATTGGGCCACCACACCAGAGTGAATGCCCTCCAGGTATGCATTTGTTTGTTGCAAATGCCTCTCGACACCCTGGATGGCATTCAGAATGGTTGACTGTCCAACAGTGAGGGATCTCAGGAGGTCAATAGCCTCCTCACTGAGGGCAGCAGGGCTGACTGGGGCAGGGTCTGAGGTGCCGGAGGCGAAGGAGATGCCCGCCCTCCAGGGTGAGCGGGCACGGGAAACACGATGAGGGGCTGCTGGGAGGGCGGTGCTGGTGGGGGGGTGGCGGCTGTACCTGTTGTTTGGGTGGGCACAGAGGTGTCCGCCACTGCCAGGGAGCTTCCATCTAAGGAGGAGTCGCTGTCTGTGGTGTCCCCTCCTGTCCCCGTCGTGGTGCTCCCCTCGCCCTCTGTCCCAGTGTTGCCCTCACCGTCGGTTGATTGGGCCTCCAGACCCATGTGGGATGCAGCTACCTCCATCGCTGGTGCCTCTGCTCCTCCGCCAGATGATGCTAATGCACACAAGGACAGGGTGACAAAACAAAAAGGGGGGAGAGACAGGGGATACACTTGGTCAATGCCAGCAACAACACTACCGTTGGCATACACAACTCACAGGGAACAGCCCTATGCACTATTCTATGCACTACAGTTACAATGCCAGTCACCATCCCATGGGGTACAATGCCTAACGCCATTAGCTGCACACCTGAAACAAACAGGGCCCTGACCAGTAGTAGATGCATACTAATACTATTGGGGTTGGAGTGCTTCAGAGCCTGCCCAAAAATGTTCGCCCTGGCCTAGGGGCACCCACAGTCCACATCCCCACACAGGTAAAAGCTTAACACGCGCAAAGTACTGAATCTGAACTTGTGCACACCCTGTTGTGGCTGCAGTGATGCCCTCAAGAGCCCATCCAACTCCAGATAGGCCACCGCCAGGATGCAGAACATCAGGGGGGGTCAGGGTACGACGGGCACCCCTTCCTCATTGGGAGGCCAGCCCCAGCTGGGCCTCCGCCGTCTTCTTTGCCCAGCGGCGCAGGTCCTCCCACCGTTTGCGGCATTGGGTGCTCACCTGTCAAAGACCTCCTGGGTCCGCACCTCCTTGGCACTGGGCGCTGGCCTGCAGGAAAAATACAGCAGAAAAGGGAATTAGTTAACCCTCCGGACTGTCACACTTATGCCCCACCATATCTCTCCCCTCCCCTGATGCACATACATTGACCACCATACATGCAGCACTCTGGCCAGGACGCCTCAAACCCCCCCACATGTGGCTTACATACACAGCACTCCATACATTCATGTCCCACGCATCATGCTCACAGTGGACTCACCTGTTTGTCTGGAGGACCATAGAGTAACGTGAACTGGGGTAGGACCCCATCCACCAGTCTCTCCAACTCTTCCGCAGTGAAGGCAAGGGCCCTTTCCCCAGACACTCTAGCCATTGTCGCTTCCAGACTCAGGTCACAGCAGCACTTGCAGTGTAGGTCGTATCCTGTTGATGGTCAGGTAGCAAGTGAGTGAATAGGTAGAAAATGGCGGTCACGTCCGCGGCGGTGCGTACCGTCACCACCTCCGTTCATCGCTATTGGCTCCTGAAACCCATAGGGCACATTGATAACCAATGCGACGTTGCGCCAGCAGAATTACCTCATTTCCACTTGTCGGTCCTCATAGGTCAGGCAGCTGCCATTTCACGGGGGCACAGGCAATGGCACCTAACTGCGTCACAGCTGACATTGGCATAGCAACTGACTCTCGGATTCACATACTAGTTCTGTAATGGAAGAAATGCATCATTATTGCAATTGATGTGTGATTATGACCCTCTGCTCACCGTTTTCCTCCCTAGGCTTCAACTGCTGAGGACGAATATGAGATGTAGACATCCTCCTACGTACAGACCCCTTGCGACAATGGAGGACAGTTACATTTTACTAACATACAGACTTGATCGGGCCACAATCCAAGAACTGTGTACCCAATTGGAGCCAGACCTGATGTCAGCTATCCACCAGCCCACAGGTATCCCCATTCAAGTGCAGGTCCTGTCAGTGCTCCACTTCCTGGCAAGTGGTTCCTTCCAAAACAACAGTGGCCTTGGCATCAGGGATGTCTCAACCAATGCTCTCCAATGTGTTGACCAGAGTGTTGTCAGCCCTGCTGAAACACATGTGCAGCTACATTGTATCCCGCCCAGGTGGAGGATCTGGCCACAGTGAAAGCTGACTTTTATGCCCTGGGACATATCCCCAACATCATTGGTGCCATAGATGGTACACATGTAGCATTCCCCCCCCTCCCCCCCTGGAGAAATGAACAAGTGCTCCGGAATAGAAAAGGCTATCACTCTATCAATGTGCAGATGGTGTGTTTGGCGGACCAGTACATCTCCCATGTGAATGCCAAGTATCCAGGCTCTGTGCATGACGCCTTTATCTTGAGGAATAGCAGCATCCCATATGTGATGGGCCAACTCCAGAGGCACCGGGTGTGGCTAATAGGTGAGCCCAAGGTCCCCATCCAGTATATGTTGGTGTCTGGGTATGGGGTTGTCCCTAAGGGTTAGAGTGTGTTTGACAGTTGTCCTTCGATATTTGCAGGTGACTCTGGTTACCCCAACCTCTCATGGCTACTGACCCCAGTGAGGAGTGCCAGGACAAGGGCAGTGGAACATTACAATGAGGCACATGGGCGAACAAGGAGGATAATTGAGAGGACCTTCGGCCTTCTGAAGGCCAGGTTCCGGTGCCTCCATCTAACAGGTGGATCCCTGTACTACTCACCCAAGGAGGTGTGCCAGATCATCGTTGCATGTTGCACAACCTGCCCCTGAGACGCCAGGTGCCTTTTCCGCAGGAGGATGAGCCTGGAGATGGTCTTGTGGCAGCGATGAAGCCTGTGAACAGTGAGGAAGAGGAGGCAGAGGAAGAAGATGTGGACAACAGAAGTAATCTCATACAGCAGTACTTCCAGTCACACACAGGTAAGACAGTGTAACTTCACTTTACTTTTAAGTTTTGTGGTGGACATTGTATATGGCAGCCTGATTTCCCTATGTCTATGGCCACTTACTGTACCCTTTGGCATCTCTATTTTCAGATCTCTGTGGCCCACTCTGGCTCCTGGTATGTTTACTGCTGCCCACTAAAGGTCATATTCTCAACCGTTTGCGGGGTGGTTCTCCTTCTGCAGGGAGTGGGGTGCTGGTGGCCTGTTGGTCCTGTGATGGGGCCTCCTGTCCACTAGCGCCGGTGGAGGTGGAGGGCTGTTCTTCGGTGTGGCTAGTGTCAGGGGCCCGTTGTTGTGCCACTGACTCCCTCGTGGTGTTGCCCATGTCAGCCAGCACCCCTGCAATGGTGACCAGGATGGTGTAGATGTTTTTTAGGTCCTCCCTGATCCCCAGGTACTGTCCCTCCTGCAGCCGCTAAGTCTTCTGCAACTTGTACAGTATCTGGCCCATGTTCTCCTGGGAATGGTGGTATGCTCCCAGGATGTTGTAGAGTGCCTC
This sequence comes from Pleurodeles waltl, assembly GCF_031143425.1. Taxonomy (NCBI): domain Eukaryota; kingdom Metazoa; phylum Chordata; class Amphibia; order Caudata; family Salamandridae; genus Pleurodeles; species Pleurodeles waltl. The sequence continues at coordinate 619,261,880 of NC_090444.1, read as the reverse complement.
ACGGAGAGTCGGTTCCCTGGGCCTGTCCTCCCCCTGTCGCACAGCAGTTCTCCCAGCTTCCCTGTTGTCCTGTGCCTCTGTCCCCTGAATCGTGTGCCCACTGCCACCCTGACCCCAGGTCACTGATCATCTTGTGTTTGTGGGGTTGCCTGGGGTTCCTGTACACACTGCTGATTGACATGTCCTGGGGACAGTGGCATGGGCCCGCTGGGTGGGTGCTATGCTGGTGTTTCCTGAGGGGGGAGGCTTTGTAGTGGTATGGGACTGTGGCAGGGTAACCGACTGTCCAGAGGTCCCTGATGGCCACGTTGGTAATCATGATCCAGGCATGCAGAGCTTCTGTCATCACTGTGGGCCTCCTCTGGGGGGGGACTGGATGTTGCTGGCATCCCCTCTCGGGTGACGTTGAGTAGGGGTCCTGTGGGGATGAAAATGCTGTGTTCTTGTATCTGCGTGTGCCATCTTGTGCATGGGTGTGTTTCCCTGTATGGTTGTGATTGCCCTGTCAGCTTTGTCTTGTGTGAGTTCTGCTTGGTTTGTGATTGTCACTAGTGTGCATGCTGTGGTGATGGGTGTCCATGCAGGTCTGGGATGGGGGTCCATGGACTGGTGTTACATAAAGGGCTTGGTTTTGGGATGGGTGGGTTGTGATAGTGGGGTATATGTGAGGTGGTGGAATGATGGGGTGAGGGTAGGGGCAGGAGTTTGTGATGGCATGCAGTTAGGGTGGGGGATATAGTAGTAAAGAAATGACTTACCAGAATCCAGTACTCCTGCTACTCCTGCGGGGGAACATCCTTTTTTACGACGTTTTTTTTCCGAAAGTCATGGTTAACGAAAGCGCAACAACGCTTTTTTTATTTAACCACGACTCTGGTTTTTTGTGCCTTAACTACGTATGTTCTGAACAACGAACATGCGTGGTTAAGGTACAAATAAGTGAGTTGGCGAAGGTAAGTGGTGGGTTTAGGTTTTGGGGAGGGGGTGGGGGGTCAGGGGGTTTTAGGTTTTGGGGTGGGGTTGGGAGGGTGGGGCGTTTTTTGGTTTTGGGGAGTGGGATGGGGGCTCAGGGGGTTTTAGGTTTTAGGGTGGGGTTGGGGGGGTGGGGCGTTTTTGGTTTTGGGGAGTGGGTGGGGGGTCAGGGGGTTTTAGGTTTTAGGGTGGGGTTGGGGGGGTGGGGCGTTTTTGGTTTTGGGGAGTGGGTGGGGGGTCAGGGGGTTTTAGGTTTTGGGGTGGGGTTGGGGGGGTGGGGCGTTTTTGGTTTTGGGGAGTGGGTGGGGGTCAGGGGGTTTTAGGTTTTGGGGTGGGGTTGGGGGGGTGGGGTGAGGGATGTAGGGTGAATGGTGCCTATTGCTAATGATTTTATCAGGAATGCCTTTACAACGAAATATCGTTGTTAAGGCATTCGTGGTAAAATCATTAGTAGTAGCAACGAGGTCGGTGTTCCGACCTCGTTGTTAAGGCAGTAGTTGTTTTTGAAGTCGTTGTTTCGTCGTACAGTCCTCCTGCGAGGCCCTCAGGATGCATTATTGCCAAGAGCTGCTCCTCCCATGGTGTTAGTTGTGGGGGAGGAGGTTGGGGACCACCGCCAATCCTCTGTACAGCTACCTGGTGTCTTGCAACCACGGAATGCAACTTCCCCCGTAGGTCATTCCACCTCTTCCTGATGTCATCCCTTGTTCTGGGGTGCTGTCCCGCGACGTTAACCCTGTCCATGATTCTCCGCCATAGCTCCATCTTCCTAGCAATGGACGTCTGCTGCACCTGTGATCCGAATAGCTGTGGCTCTACCCGGATGATTTCCTTAGCTCCTCCTCTGAAAACCTGGGGTGTCTTTGGGGTGCCATGGATGTGGTGTGAGTGATATGTGTGAGTGATATGTGTGAGTGATATGTGTGAGGATGTGTAGGGTTATGTGTGGGGTGAAGTGTTGTGTTGTGTTGTGTGCTGTGAGGTGCATGGATGGTGTATGGTGATGGTGTTCTGTGGCTCAGATTGAGTGGGTGCTCCTGGCTTGAGTCTCTCTCTGTTGGCAATCTTTTGTTTCATTGAAAGGGTTGTGGTTAATGTGGATGTGTGTTTTATAGTGGTCTGAGTGTGTGGGTGTGGTTTGTGTATGTGTGTCAGGTGTGTGCAGTTTGCACTGTTCAATGTGGTGGTGTTTTCTAAATGTGTGTGTATTTTGAGCACGGCGGTGTGTACCGCCAATGGTTTACCGCGGTGATTCGTGGGTCCTGATACTGTGGGCGTATTCCTGTTGGCGTAACGGTGTGGGTTTTGGTACCGCCAATTTATCACTGACCTTTGGGCTGGCGGACTTGTGTGGGTGACTGTATAGTGGCGGATTTCTCTGTGTGGGTCATAATACCCATAGCAATATACCGCCGCGCTCACGGTATCTTGGCAGCCATCCGCAAGGTGGTAGGTGGCATTTACCGCCAGGGTTGTAATGAGGGCCTAAATCTAGCATCAAAGGCCTCTTAGAAGAGCTTTCCAAACCTTTACTGTCATCTGATTTAATTTATTGATGTGTGTCAGGGAGACCAGGTCATTGGGGCCTGCGCACGTTCCCAACATGTCCACCACTAGACAGCTCCAAAGCTCCGATAGAAGTATCACAGAGCCTGAGAGAGTCCAAGTGGGGGAAAAGGCGATTAGGAAGGGAACAGCTGGGAAGGAGACCTGTAGGAAGCAAAAGGTTAAACAACACAATATCAAGATATAATCACATGGACTTTCAATAGACTATGGTTCTAAGAGTTCTCATACTGTTACCATGGATAACCTAAGAAGTGACTATAACTAGACCTCAAGAAATCTAGGGACCTGGAAAAAATCAAGAATGGGTTAATACAATGTTTCATATGAGCTTTTCATGAAATATCACATACTGTCTAGAAATACAAGAACCTTCTAGAATAATGTTTCAGAACAAACATTGCATTTTTACGTGAGGACAAAAGGCTATCTGAAACATTCCCTGGAAAACAATAGGAATTGTACTAGGGACTTAATATGCAAAAAGAATGTCCCATTTTGAATTTAGCATCTTCACAGAATATCCAAAAGCTCAGGATAAATGTGTGCACCTCAACAAACACAACACACCAAAGTTTTAATTGCCATGAAATGATCGCGCACACTGTTACCGATCTGAACATCACGTTTTACATACTGGAAATGAATCGTGCACACTGCCGATTCGAACAAGAATATGCAAATGCCATGAAATGATCACGCAAGGTGTTGCCGATCTGAACATCAAGTTTTACATGCTGGAAATGAATCGCGCACACTGCCGATTCGAACAAGAATATGCAAATGCCATGAAATGATCGCGCAAGATGTTGCCGATCTGAACATCAAGGTTTACATGCTGGAAATGAATCGCGCACACTGCCGATTCGAACAAGAATATGCAAATGCCATGAAATTATCGTGCAAGCTGTTGCCCATCTGAATGCCAAGGTTTACATGAGAGCAATGAATCGCGCACTCTGAAAGTTTCACAAGTAGGCCCAAAACTTGAGAGTCTTTGAGAACGGGGTCGGGGGCCCAGCCCGACCTCCGCCTTACCGCCCTGCTCAAGGATCACGAATATAATGCGGGGCAGGCCTGGAACATCAAGGTTGGCCCCCGGAACAGGAGCTCAGGAAGTTGCTGCTGCTCTGCACTGGGACCTCTCAATAGTGAGCACGTGGAGCTGGGCTGGCTCCCTTATATAGAGTCTGGCCCAGCCCACAAACCACACCCAGTCATGCTGCAGGGAAAGCTTCTAGAAGGTCCTAGAAAGGGACCACACCCTAACACACTCAGTAAGCCTGCAGCAATACCTTGCAAATGAACAGTTATTGCAAACATCATTAATAGTGTTTTTCAGGGTTCAAGTCTGCAATGCAAAAGGTTAACATACTGCATATAAACACAATGCATGAATTATGCTCTTGCATAAAGGCTGGGTTTTTGCATTTTTGTCACCCATAGAGCGCGCACTGTCCTGATGTTGACAATGTGATTGTTGTGCTGATGTGATTGTTTTTAATTTTTAATCTGACAGCTTAAAACTCATGGCACCAAAATGCCTTTCTGGAGAAGTGTATTATTATTATTATTATTATTATTATTATTATTATCTTTATTATTATTGGGGTATATAGGATTTGTTGTTTCTCCATGAACCTGAGGTACCCAGAGCCACAAGTGAGCTGCACTGTACAATAGTTTTTCATTGTGTACTGAGCATAGACCAATTCATATGGTGAAATATGTAGAGTGAAAAATAGGTATCAAGGTAACCCAGGTATTTCTGAAATGGGCATAAGATATTGAGTTTAGGAACAGTGTTTTTTGTGCATCTCTGAATTTGTGAGTACTCATACAATCATATGATTTAGAGGGGAGTTTTCAAAATGTCTTCTTTCTTTTACTTTGGCTTACATTTGGATAGCACACAAGCAATGAGTTCCAGTTGGTATTAACAAATATCCTACTATTCTATTCTCCCACATGCCTTGTGATACAAATGGCACCCCACTTGTGTGGTTAGATCTAGTGCATGCAACTCGAAACAGCCCAAAATGCTGCATTGATACAACACATTTTTCGACCTTTTTTTGAAAAGTGGCTAGCTGTGGATTTTGGGCCCAAGATCAGCCGGTACCTAGGGAAACCTAGCAAACAGGTACATTTTTTAAAAACTAGACACTTAGGAAAATTCAGGATGTGGTCACTTGTGTGGCTCTCACTAGGCTGTTTTACCCAGAATCCCTTGAAAACCTCAAACTTTGACTAAAAAACACATTTTTCTCACATTTCTGGAATCTGTGAGAAGCAACAAACTTCCTTCCACCCAGCATTGCCATAAGCCTTCCGATATAAATGCTACCTCACTTGTGTGGCTGGGCCTAGTGCACGTGTCAGGTAAGCATCAAACCAAGGTCAGAGGGAGTCTCTTGGAGCGATTCTCATTGACCCTGGTTTGATTTATGCCTGTTGAGGACACTAGGTCAAGTCACATAAGTGGGGTGGCATTTTTTATCGGGACAAGTGGGGAAACACTGGGTGCTATGTCACCACAATTTTAGGCGAAGTTTGTGGTTTGTAGGGCATTTTGTGGGATCCTTGTGAAGCATAGCACCATGGACTTCCCCGGATGTCTAGTTTTCAGAAATAACTGGGTTTGGTAGATTTCCCCAAGTGGCAACTGACCCGAGCCTGAAAAAGTCCAGCCATTCAGCATAGAAGTAGGACGATAGTGTAACTCTGCTACCCATATGTGGAAAAAAAATAAAAAATCTGAATTTCCCTTGTTTTCAAAAGGATGGAGATGCTTTAGTGCCAGGGGGCAGAAAGACTGTTGGGGTCATATTGGAGGTAAAGGCTTGGCCTGATGTGTGGGCAGGTTGGCAGGCAACCGCTACACCTTGTAGCAACAAAATACTCCCTAGTGACTAGAGGCTTTCTGCCAACCCACTGGGGCAGATTGGAGATGAAAACTGTTGTGGGTCATTTATGGGACAGGGTTAAACCCAATGTCTAGATGGGCTGACCTCGCCCATTCCTCCACAAAAAAAATTCCCTGGTGTCTAGTGGGCTTTCTGACCCCCCATGGCAGATTAAAGCTAACAACCTCTAATTTGCCCCTTGGGGGACATAAAGACATTGGCCCTGGGGGAGAGGGGAGCATTAGTCCATTGACAGGGGTGTCCACTCTCACTCCAAATATAATCCCTAGTGGTCTTGTGGGCTTTCCGCACTCCTCCAGTGGCAGATTGAAGGAAACGCCCCATATTTGACTGGATAAGAGGTCGGAAAGTATGGTAGGGGTTGGATGAGTGAGTGGAGGATAGGCCCAAAGCCTGGGAAGGCTGCCCCTGCCCATTTTGCATTTAAAAATTACTGGTGTCTAGTGGCTTTCTGTGCCCTTAGGGGGGGCAGATTGGAGGGAAGAACCTCCAATCTGCCTCTGGGGAGAAATACTTTTGGGCCCAGAGGAGATGGGAGCACTAGCTCATTGCCAGGGCAGGTCATTCACTCCCTCCAAATATAATCCTTGGTGCTAGGCCCAATGCCTGGGAGGGCTATCCAAACCCATTCCTCTTAAAGAAAACAATCCCAGGTTTCTAGTGGGTTTTCTGCCCTCTAGGAGCAGATTGGAGGTTGTAACTTCCAATATGCCCTAGGGGGGCAGAAAGACTTTGGGTCTGGGGGGGGGGGAAGAGCATTAGGCTGTTGTGAAGGGGCCACTCCACCCCCACAAAAATAGTCCTTGTGGTCTAGTGGGTGGGTCCCTGCTTGGGAACCCCCTCCTTCAGCCATCCCCAAGCAGGGATCCATGGGGAATAGTACCATTGGAAAGGGGAGAGTCTCTCCTTTCCAATGCCACCTCGCATGTCCAACTCGGTTCGCGAGGGGCTAAGACATGCCACTGAGGACTGATGTATGTGGAAGTAAACAAGCACATTTCGCTTCCACTTTTTATGCAATGATGTTGGTACACTATACATGCAGATTGTCATCTCACAGAATAAAAACAGCCTTGGGTGCTGGGGAAGCTCTTCCCTAGAGCCAAGGCTTAAAATAGTCAATCCCTCTGGTGCAACACAAGGACTGGTGCAGAGGATGGCACAGAGCCACCGAAGAAGTTAATAGGTTCTGCTGATATGCAAAGCTTTCTTTCTCAAGAAATCTTTGCACTGTTTGTAGTGCTTGGTTCATTTTGGGTCTTTAGGGGAAAATATTAAAAACATGTTTTTGCATTTTATTGTTATGTTTAAGTGTGTTTTAGTATATGTTGACATTTTTTAAATATACAATTTTTAATTTATTAACTATAGGTGATTTTAGTATCTTATTTATTCATTTATTTATGTAAAAATATATTTAAAAAATGTTGTTACCCATTTTTTAACACTATCTGCATTTTGCTTTCTGTTTGCATCATTGTTCGGTGGTTATGCTTCCTGTAAGTTTTAGTTCCCTAGTCTCTGTTACTGCTCGATTGGAATGGTAAGACGATCTTTACATTATTTTGTAGGGATTTTGGGGTGAGGGATGTGGGTAAAAGTAGTTATTGTAAGGAAGCCTGTTAGTTTGTGGTATTTGTGTTGTGTAATGTTAGTCTTAGTATGTCTTACTTTAGTTTGTGTAGTATAATTGATTATAATAGTTATTGTGATTATGTTATTAATGTTTGTAGAGCATTGCTGAAATGCTTTAATGCTTTCGGAGTGTATTTTTGTCAGAGTGGGTATCTCTAAGTTGAATTTCAGGTTGATTGGTCACAGGAGAGGATTTTTCCTATCTTTAAATGAATTTTATTTTAATTAGATTTTATTGGTTATATTTTAATTGAAATTATGTTTAAATTTTCTTTAATTTTTTGGGTTCCCTGAATGTTGTTTTATTTCACATATGTGGATATTTTATTGTTCCTTTTGATTATGAAGTATTTCTTTGCATTTATTTTTGGCTCTTTAATTTTACATTTTTTGGTTTATTGTTGGCTATTTATTTTTTTCGTGCAGCTACTGTAGTTCATGGACATCAGCTATAAAACTGTAAGTTTTAATTTTTTATACATATTGTGGTGTGTAATGTGATGAACATGTTATACTGTCAATTGTATGTATATATCATATAACATTTTGAATGTATTGTAATTGAATCTGATTTTGTTTTACTGTGTTTTGCTACATGTTTTAATGTATCAGTCTCACTGTGTAATGTTTTATTTAAATTTGTTTAAGGGACTGATGAATACTGATATTTTGTGAGGATATTTATAGAAAAATATTTAGGTTGTGTGGTTGCTGGTTTGTGTTGGGTTTTATCATTATTGACATTTATAGGTTGGAGTATTAATTTAGCTATTGTTTTTAGGTAGTATAGTCCATTGCTATTTACAAAAAAATTGTACTTTGAATTGTGACATTTCGAACATCTTTTTTGTCTGTTTGGATGTTTTTCATTTGGCTTATTGATTGTTCTATTTTTAGTTATTGGTAGTTTTGTTATTTTTGGAGGATTTCCAGGGATGTGTATTGGGTAGGGTGGATTCATTCTAAAGTGGCATGGAAGGCATTGTGGCATCCTTCCCCTGCTTTGTTGGTTTTGGGTTGTTTAGCTATTGTTCTGTCCTATATTTTCCACCTTGGGATTTGAAACCTGGATTAGCATTTGTGGCCAGAACAGTGCAGTTTGCCAACCCAAGTGTCTTTAATGTAGTCCATGAGGGAACTTATTTACTGTTAATTTCTTTGATAGTATGGGGATTCTATTAGTATGTCATTGAGGTTAGCAACTTCTGTATGCTAGGGCTGTTTTTTTTTATTTCAAAGGCAAACACATTGTTTTAAGAGTATTCTGCCTGCTCAAAATCTACAGTTATTTTTTGCGGTAGTAGTTGTTATTTTGAATTGTAATCTTGCTTTGTAGTTCATAATATGTTACACTTTGCATGTTAGGCATGGTAGGTGAATTACTCTTCTGATCATCACCATGAATAGCATGTAAGTGTATGAGTGGTGGAGGGCATGATTTCAAGGAGTCATCGGTCATCCATGTTGCACATTGGGTAAGTCTCAGTAAATTGTTTTATGTTGCATATAGAATTATTGTCGTTGTTTCTACTGTTGTGAAGGAGTAAGGATTCTTCATTATGTGTAGTGGTTAGGTGTTCTGGGTATGTTTATGCCCTGGTGTCTTCTACAAGCAGAAGGGGGGGTTGTGTTGTGGATTGTCTAGTGTGTTCTACTAGTCTTTATAGTGTAGGGATTTCTGGTAGTTGACATGCAATTTGCTCAGGAAATTGTGGCAATATATTAAATTGTCCCTCTGGCTTCCTGAGGAATACTGCTTGCTTCTCTGAGGTCATGGAGAACATGCCTTACTTACCTTGGTTAAATCCGGGGAGTGGCTGTGTTCTCTAACATTAATCACAACATTCTTCCCTACGTCAATGTTCCAATTGCAATCTCCTTACATACACTGCACTACCCAAATGAACCTACTTTAGCTCCTTCATACCTTAGAAAAACATGCCCTTTGTGGCTGTTCGATTTGCAGTCTATGAATTTCTATGGTCTAAGACAAGGATATCCTACCTTTCGGGTAACAAGAGCTACTTCTGACCAATGAAAATCATCTTGTGCTACTAATATTATTGGTGCTGTAACAGTGATCATATTAGACAAGATTACGTTAGGGCCACCCTAATGCAAGGTTACCAGCAGCAACTACCTTCATGCATCAGTCATGGTTGTCAGCAGGAACGTAAAAAAAGGCTTTGTCACTTTGGAATGTCTTTACATAGTTTATGCATAACAGCCACAGTCCAATGCAGGTTGCATCAAGGTAATTATAATAATAGTAATAAGTCTCACCAATGCCACTTCATTTATCATTCAAGTATCAGCTTTAAAAATATTTTGGAAATTCAACCATTTTTTTTCAAACATCGGTTAATGAGTTGATGAACTACAGCTGTTTCGTGGTAAATGCATGAGAGGGAGAAAGCGCTTACCCTTCTTTAAAATCGAGTTTGGTCTTAGTAGGAAAATTGATCGTTAGGATGATGAAGAGAGAACTCTCAGTCTTGATATGAGCTATGGCTGAGTTTTAATACTGAGCCCAAAAGTAAATGCAGGTTTCTGTGTGAAATCCCTGGCTTACTCTCGGTTGTTTGGCACTGCCACTAGGCCCTTACTCCAAGAAATCTGCATGTGGTAGATGCACATCAAAACTAAATCAACAAAACATGAACAAATTAACATTAAAAGTAAGAAATAAATGCGTTACAATTTCCAAAACGATTCAGATTTTAAAAAGTAAGCTTTAATAACTAACCATGCACCAAAATGCCAGAATGTGAATTTGGGAATAATGAGACATGAAATTATGAAAAAGTGTAAATGGAGCAAGTTTGCCAAGTGATTTGCCCTGGTTAACTGATGTATGCCCTCATTATGATCTGTATTTATTTTGTTTGATGTATGTTTTATAGATTTTTTTCCAAATTAACATTTATGACGGACTGACTGAGTGATGACCTAATTCCTCTGGGGCTGGTATAAGAAGTAAAGAACCCCATTGGGGTTATGAGATTTGTTGTATCATAGTGGATCTGTTTACTTTCACCCAGCGATTTTGGCTGCTTTGTGCAAGCGACGACAGTGTGATTCTTGGTCAAGTTTCCACACTGAATAAAAGAGATCGTCCACATTTTATTATTCACTATTGGCAATGCAATAAGCGTTTTCTTGTAAGGTAAGATAAAGCCCTTTCTGTAATCACTTATGTGTTTTAGCTTGTGCATAATCCATAAACAATTGTAAATTCTTGAGAAACAACAACAACTTGAAGCCTGTGACATTGCCTTTGTTTACAGAGCGGTGGAATGCTCTTTACAGATTGAAAAGCCTGTGTGGCAGAAGACTGTCTTGCAGAGGGGGCAAAAAAAATAGTAAAGGCCTAACTAATAGGCAGCGCTTGGAAAGCGCTGCATATTAAAAAGATGCAACACAGAAATGTGTAAAATATGGGTGCTTTTATGGTAGACTTTTACAAGTTCGAGATTTTTATTAGGTCCTTGAGGGCAAAAGTCAAAAAGAAGGAAATGATAAGTAGAGACTTTTTCGGAGATAGTAGTATAAGTATGATTCGGATATGAAGTTATGTTATCTTGGTGGTTTTAACTGAGAGCTGACAGTAACTGAAACGAGAACAATTAGTACACAGTGGCTAGGGGGCCTTTATAAGAAATAACCACTACACTGCCTGGGTAGGGCCCATAAGGAATGATGAGGAGAGAAAGATAAAAACGAGTCCCTGCACTTTTTTAGGTTGAAGCCTACCAGACAGTGCAGTTGTCTGGTTTGCTAAAGGGGACATTCAGAAAGCTGCCCTGGGAATGCATTCTGTCTGTTGTTTACCTTTGACTTTTCAGTTTGTAACTCACATTTTCTGGCTTTCTATTTTCTGCTTTTATTTATTTTAGACTATCCACAGTGAGTTAATCCCTCCCATTACACACACCATATTTACAGTTTCCTTCTGAGTGCTAGTTTTGTATGAACAGGTCTTTATATCATGTTCTTATCTTGTCACATTTGCTGTAGATTCAAAGGCAGAGGTCAAATTTCAGGCTCTGTCTTCTATGAGAGCTTGGTGTATCCTTTTCTTTCTCTGTCTTCAAAGTAAAATGTTTTATGTGACAATTACGCTGGCTATTGGGGCTAATTCTGAAGTGTGGTGGGAACTGCCATCAAAACAAATCAATACACTAGAAAATGACTGTTCCATACATTATCTTTGTGCGCTGTACACATTTATCATTAAAACTGTATGTCTGTGCAAATGTAGTGGTCATCTCAAGTGAAGATGTGTTGTTTGTAATGGGAGTGTGCTACCACACCATGTATATTCCACTCTATGCCACTGAAATCTGCTTCTCTCCACTCCACTGCACTCTACTCTGCACCACTCACACTACACCACTACACTCTATGCCACTTCACACTGCGTTGATGCACTCTCCTCTACACCATTCCACTATGGCGACTTCAGTCTATGCATCTCCACTCTACAGCACTCATTGCCAGTGCACTTCACCTCACTCTACTATGCACCAAACAACTCTAAGCCTCTCTAATCTACTCTGTACCACTGCACTCTACAAAATTGCACTCTACCCTTCTCTATTCTGTGCCACTTCACTCTACTCTGCACCACTGTACTCTATGCCACTGCTCTCTGTGCCACTTTACTATGCACCACTCTACACTATGCCACTCCACTCTGCATTAATGCACTCTATGCCACTTTACTCTACACCAATTTACTCTCCACCATCAAACCCTATGCCACTCTACTCTGCACCACTGCACTCTATGCCACTGTACTATGCTACTGCAACACTCAAAGTCACTCTATGCCACTGAACTTCATGCCTCTGTCCTCTATTCTGCACCACTCAACTCTGTACCAATGCATTCTACTTTACTATGCACCACTGCACTCTTTGCTACTTACTTACTTTTACTTATTGTTTATTCAGTCTAAAATTAGACCATTCCAATGCAATAAAACAACCATACATAGAAAAGATAAAACTCATAACCAACACTAAAACAAATACAATTAATACATTCCTATAAGACTAAAACAAATGACAAGAAGCCCTCCTGACTTATTGCTTCTTCACCATATTAAATGCCATTTGCCAGTGCAGTTTAACAAAGTCGTTTGTGAGCTAATACATTACCAATCTTGTCAACGTAAAATATAAAGTGCCGTAAACTTTAAACTAAACATATATATATATGTATATTTTTAAAACCACAACTTCTCAAATAGGAACGTTCATGAGAAGTAATTTGAAAACCAGTATTGTAAAGTGCTATGTGCTATAATACTATGCATTAGTTGTTAAGGGATACTTTGTATCAACCTTGAAACTAGAGAATTGCACATGCAGTTGTGTGAAATAATCTGCTGTTTTAAGCTGCATTCAATATCAATATACCGGCACAATGGTTTAGGAAAATATAAACATGAATTCGCCAAAACCCAAAATTGTGAACAATTAAAAATAAGATGAACATTCCAAGAATCGTGACCTGATATACACCAATATTCCTAGACCGTAATTCTATATATAGAAACAACAACAAATTGTTGGATACACACACTAGCTAAGTAGGATTCTACGTCAAGGATAGAATGTGAATCACATAAAAAAACAAGCAAAAGTAAACAGCCTAAAATCTTTGGGACTAATCCAAAAATAAGGCTGGGATGGGTCTAATTAAAATCCATGACCATAAGCTACTAAACCCCTATCCAACTCAGAGACCAGAGGCTAGGGTGATCCTATGGCGAATAGACCAAGCTGCTGACAAATATTTAGTGACTGAGCTTACAACCAACGTAGATGGATCGTATTTACATATTCTATAGGCGATAGCTCGGACATACAATAGCAGAACTTTGCACAAAGGGATAATCCACTTTCCTCTAGGGCTCCTGTACAAGGGACAGAAGAACAACACGTGCTCAGGTGTTTCCTTGCAAGAGTGTCAGTTTAAACATTTGTCAGTCGTGGGGCTGCTTGTCGACCAGCGAACAGTAAAACTATTAACAGGTAGAGTACCATATCTAAGCTGGAGGTATAAATCGCGGGCACGTGCAGGTATAGGGAGGTCCAGAAAATTCTCAGGCTGTGGTTTGTGTTTGACCAGCAAAAACTCTGCTGTCAGACGGCTTATCCCACTACAATGAAAGGACTCATCGTTGACTTTCCCCCTTTGACCAGTAACCTGGCATTAGCGGGAATCAACTCAGGGCTCTTCCAATAGTGGGGGAAACCCAGCTTATCCCAGGCTGATTTCATCTCCCTCAACCAATTAACTTTTTCCCCTCCCCGTTGGGGTGTTATGAGATCTTTGATTGCCACCCTAAAAGGTTCCAGTTCTTCAGTTTTCCATTGTCAGATCCAATATAAGAGCGGTCTCAGACCCGCTGTATCTTTGATGCTATTTATTCCTAAATCTAGTCTGAGAGGGATCATCGGTGTGCCCTTCCCTAGCCTGGATATATGTCTGAAAAAAAGATTTTCTTTGATTTGTGAGACATCCAATTGTCTATTGGAACCCCAGAGTTCCGCTCCTTACAGGGCAGCAGCACGGATTTGGACTTTATATATTTCAGAAATGGGATTCAAAGGGGGGCTCACTGCAGCTCTTGCCTTGCGTTCTAGTGCCCCACCTCTTTGATTATAATAAGTGCCCCTTTTCTAATAGCTGCGTCCCAACTGCCCAAGTCCGTTAGCCTCATGCCCAAGTAATCATACTCTGAGACGCTCTCCAAAGGGATTGAGTTAATTGCTATATTTGCTTTTATTCTCTTTTTCGGGGCACTATATATCATAAGTTTTGTTTTCTCAACATTAACATCCAGCCCATAATCTCTACAAAATGCACAGAATTGGTTGACCGAATTTTGGATTTCCATAGATGTTTTAGCTAGCAGGATAGTATCGTCCGTGTAAAGCTGACTCAGAACTTTCTTCCCTGCCAGCTTAGGCGAGTCATTGGTACAGTTTGCTAAGTATTTAATACAGTTGTTTATGAATAGGAGAAAGAGGGTAGGGGCTAGAACACAACCTTGCTTAACTCCTCTTTTGATGGCATCTGGGTCAGTTAGTTCACCGTCCTTGCCACTCCTAATTTGTGCATAGGTATTCTCATGCAGTCGAATGATGAGTTTCAAAAGACCTTTGGGAACGCCCATGTTAGATAATGTCAGCCATAGCAAGTTCCTGGGAACCAGATCAAATGCGGCTCTGAGGTCAATAAAAACCACATACAGATTCCCCCCTCCTACTTCCACGGTCTTCCATTTGATTGCTGTAAATCGGACTCTGAAGTCCATTCTTCAAGATGGAACAAGACTTGCTTTGCAAAATTTTTGGGGAGATTATCAAATAGGCATACTGGACGGTAATTAGGGGGATCACAGGCACTACCTTTTTTAAAAAGAGGAACTATCTCCGCTCCCTTCCAAGAGCGCGGGACAGGTGCTCCTGCAGCAACAGCAACAGCATTGCAGACTAGATTCAGATAAGTGGCCCATATATCAAGTCTTGTCTTATAAGGTCGCCAGGAATTTTATCGGGCCCAGAGCCTTTCCCCAATTCAATGAGACTATTGCAGCCTTAGTTTCTGCTAAGGTAAATTTAATTGGGGTGGCCCCGGAAATCATAATGTCATCTGGTTCCCTAGAAGTATCTTCAACTGGCCCTGAATATATCCGGCCAAAGTGCTTGGCTCACACTATGGGAAGGACTGAGGTACCAGGCAGGGGACAGGGATCCCCGCTATCGTCGGCAATCAATTTCCAGAACTTAGAAGTGTCATTAGCTTTTGCAGACTCCAGGAGGGCAGCCCATCTAGACTCCTCCCAGCTCCTGCCCTACTAAGTTCCTGTTTATAGTCCTTCCTTGATTGTCTTATATGCTCTGTATGTCCCCCTCTCAAGGCTCTCAATAACTTATGCTGTGCTTCCCTGCATGTGTTACTGAACCACCTTGCGCTGCACTTGTTTCTTTGGTTTGCTAACAATCTCTTTGGTAAAGAATTGCTTTAAGGAGTTAAATAGTTCTGTGTGAACTGCTAAAAGCCCATCATCACCCTCTGAATACAGAAGCATGTGCTCCATTTGGTCTTGCAAATAAACTATATATTGACGTGAGAGAACCTATGGAGGTATTAACAGCCTCCCATTTGACATTACGTTTGTTATTTGTCAAGGCAAGCTGCTGTGCGTATGCCTTGGGGTAAGGAACTTCAAGTGAGGGTAGCAGACACCTGATTGATAAGATCAGTGGCTCATGGTCACTTTCTTCGTGTTCTAGAACCCTCATGTCAGCCATATGACCCCACAGTCGAATGTCAAATAAGATGTAATCAATCTGACTCTTATGGGCTCCACGCCTAAAGGTGAAATGGAGATTGGCGTCTGAGCAGGAGTGGCCATTACAGGCCCAGAGACCATGTGCAAGTGTAATATCAACAACTTGGTGAGCTGTTCTAATCATTCTAGGTCTTTTGCTCGACACCAATTATGGGATGCCCCAATAGGCATCCTCTTCTTTATATAGATCTCGGGCCAAAGAGTAGGGCTCAAAGGTGATGTTGAAATCCCCTGCAATTAAGATGTAATGGGTAGAAGTTTTACCGAAGAGAAAATTATCCAAAATACTCAGAACGTCGGACTCATAGTTACTGCCCACACTCCTACTGTAGATGTTAATTATTAGGAGAGGTTTC
This sequence comes from Pleurodeles waltl, assembly GCF_031143425.1. NCBI lineage: Eukaryota > Metazoa > Chordata > Amphibia > Caudata > Salamandridae > Pleurodeles > Pleurodeles waltl. The sequence continues at coordinate 619,246,053 of NC_090444.1, read as the reverse complement.
TCCTTAAGGGTCGATACTATTAAGCCCTGTAAATCGGGGCAACCCATATCTACTGCTTCAACCTGGGACTTAAGGGAGCTACTGAGCCATATAAGCAACCCACCTGAGGGTCTCCTAGAGGACACCTTACGCGCTGAAAACCGACTCTGTGTTTGGGCTCCAACGCCCATGTCTCTTGAAAAAGACATATCTGATGTTCATCTATAAATTGGCCCCATTCTGGAATTCGCATTTTATTCTCCAGCCCAGCTATGTTCCAGTTGAGAACTGTGACTGGCACATCTACTCTGCCTTGCAATGCTTCAGCCTGGGATTGCACTCTAGTACGTGGAGTGCTGCAAGACAGCTTAATACCCCTTGCAATCACAACTAGGCTGCTCTCGTTGGCACTTCCCACTACTTTATCTCCCAAAGAATCTCTCACCCCAGTAGGTTCGGAGCCAGTCATGTTGAGATCGGGTGCAATAAAGGATAAAATAGTATCAAAGTTATTGGGACCTATTGGTTCCAAAGCTGATTTGCTCACATGGGCTCCTCTCACCGCAGTGACTCCTGGTGTGGTGGTCATCCAATTATTTTCACAACGGTAAGAAATCTGACTAATTTCCAGATTATAGGGTTCGATCTGGGAGGGCAGAGTGATTGGTGTAAGGCCTCTAAAAACTGCATTTACAGTCTGCTCATCCTCTTGGCTACTCATTCCTAATCCCCGTGGTCCACTAACTCTAGGTATACGATCATCCCTGGCTGAATGCCTAATTCCCAAGGACTTTGGGGAACCCTGTGTGAGACAGACTTTAAGTCAATCTACCTCAGAAAGGGGGGATGAAGAGTATCTACATCCTAACTGGGGGGTGTACTGTGGCTGGGAACAGAAGGGGCTTCTGAGCGCTGATAACGGCCCACTGATAGCTGATATAACTGCTTGGGGCTAAAAAACTTGGAGTCTACACAGAGATACTTCCCCCGCTGAGAGATTAGGTCTACAGGCGTTTAGAGAGAGTTGCTGAACAAGGGCAGGTGAGTCAAAATTGATGACAATACAGTCCACCATACCAAGCTTCTCCGATGGACCCACCCAACCCACCCTCCTCACCATTAATATTGAAGGTACCATGTGAAATGCAAATCCGGCATTTGTGTGTAGCCAATGTATGACCTTATTTTTCAATTCAGTAAAGGATTCCGAGTTGTTAGTTTTAAGTTTAGGAACATTTGTGATAACTAAAACGTAAGGACATGATTCCGGTGGGAGATGTAAAGCTCTTGACCTACTCCCACCGTTGGTCAGCACCTTCTCCAGGAGGCCTGGTTGTTGGTGATCATGAGCAGAATTAACTTTATGGATATTCATTACTGTGTTATTAAAAGGAACTATTCCTCCAGTTCCCCTCAAGGAGAGAGAGAAGACATTAGAACACTTATCCTTTGGAATAATGGCTAACCTATCAATTGGACCCCCCTCTGATTGATGCAGGGGATCGGGGCAAATCTTTGGAGGCGGGAGACCCTTACCCATTAGTGAGGGAGATCTACTGTCACTAACACAAGGTTGAATCAAAGGAAAGGAATGACAATGAGATTGAAAATCCGCTTGGGGGTGAGTGACCAGCAACTGGGACTTAATGAGCCCTCCCAGTTTCTCCTCAATGGCTTGTAGACGGGTTACTATACTTGGAGAACTCTTCCTTTATAAATTCTATTATACGGTCAGATGCCGGTCGCTCGATAGCGCTTTCTTGGGGTAGTATATAGTCTATGTTCCCAGATGCAGGGCCAGGATTGGAGGAGCTCAGAGTGAGAGCTCGTTTATTCCTTAAGTTTACCTCACCTCGTTTCCTTTTCCATTTTGTATTGGACTCTGGAATAGGTGTAGACACACCCATTGAAGGGCCCGGAATCGACAATGCCAGTTCAGATGTTACAGTGGTGGCGTCCGAAATCACAGCGGTGAGCTCCTGGGTGTTTCTAGGAAGGATAGTGGGTGCGGTGACCAGAGCAGTTTGTGAGACCTGTGACTGTAAGAGCTATGTTGGGGAATGCAATGGGGATGGAGATTGGCAGCTAATGACCAAAAGTGGGGGAGCAGTAAGACGACGCTCAACCAACTCTATCTCCTTTTTTAGAGCACCAACAGCTTTTTGGAGGAATCCATCTAAAGTTTTGTTGTTACCAAGATTCTCCTGGAGTACCGCCCCCTTCCGTCTGCCCATCTCTTCCCTTTTTGCCATCAGCAGTCACGTTTCACACTTTTCTGGAAACTCCTTGATCAAACACTCACTTATGCACACTTAGCCCCTCTATTTCCACCAACTAGGCCCCTGCTAAAGCACTGCAATGATTCGCCTCACCTGCAATGGACTTAAACTCCTCAGGCCACACAACTATGAGTTCGTATTCTAATCGCTAGCCCCCAAGATGTGGATTAAAGAGATGTGGCCCAGCCTGGCCTCATCCGGACGCTGACGGGCGCAGGACGGGCCCGCCCTTGGCCCGGGCACGTCCCGTGAAGCAGGAGCGCGATGAGCAATTTAAAGGGGCTTAGGTCCCGCCCCTGCCGCCACACACAGTTCCTGCGCGTCCCGCGAAGCGGGAGCTCGATGAGCAATTTAAAGGGGCTTAGGCCCCGCCCCTGCCGCCACACACAGTTCCTGCGCGTCCCACTCTTTGCTATTCCACTCTACACCACTCCTGTCTAAGCCACTCCAGTCTGTTCTTCACCACTTCACTCTATGCCAGTGCACTGTACGCCACTACTCTATGCCACTCCCCTCTCCCTGGCACCTCTACACTCTACTATACACCATTCCACTGTACGGCACTTCACTCTGAAACAATGCCACTCTACTATATGCTGCACTACTCTACACTGCTCTACTCTTCAGCTCTCTACTCTATGCCACTGCACTCTATGCCACTCTACTCTAAACCACTGCACTCTACCTAATGTTCTCTACACCACTTCAATCAAAATTAATGCACTGTACACTACTGCACTGTACTCTGTACCACACACCACTGACTGATCCCAGGATGCTTGTTTCTGGTCCAGGGAGGACCTGGCCTGGCAGTTCGGGCTGGTCTGTTCCCATGTGGAACAGGGTCAAGACTGATTTGCATATGGCTGGGCCCAAACTAGGGTGGCAGGGTGAGCAAAAGTATGATGGATTAAACCCAGATCTGTGATTGGGGGTGAGTGTTTGCATTGTTCAGCACTCCATCCATGATTCTTTTGTGTTGCTGGAATAATTACATTTCCAGATTTACATGTCTTGGCAAATCTGGGAATGCAGCAAAATCTGTAGGTGGATGCATGGGAACACCCATGCTCCCCCTATGAAACACTTCCCTGGGGCAGAGTAACGCAAGGCAGCGACTTGCCCTGTCTTGCGTTACATGACATTTACCAAGCTACTCAGGGCCACGCAATGTGGCCTTGCGTGACTTGGTAGATATCATTCTAGGGCAACAGAAAACTTTGATAAATATGCAACTAAGTTTAGCCCTCTACATTCTACCAAGTCTGCACTTGACTTACATGGGATGAGGAATAATGGTTGCAAAACGATGGATGAGGGGTGATGGAGAAAGGAAAAGGGAACAGAAATGAGGAATGAGGTATGAGGGGGGAGAGATGAAGAATGGTGGATGAGTCATGAGCGACAAGAGGGATGATGGGGATAAGGAATAAGGGATAAAAGATGTGGGATGCGAGATAAGGAATGATGGGTGAGGTGGGAGGGCTGAGGGGTGAGGGATGAGAAATGAAAATGAGAATTGAGGGATGAGGGATGAGGAGTGAGGGATGAGGAATGTGGATGTTCTAAAATAGATGTTGTTCCTTCTTTGCTGTTTATACCAAACCTGAATTTATCTTTAGCATACTGTCATATAAGAAATAAATATCCCTTGCTCAAACTAAACTTGAATTTCTCTTTCACACTTCATAAAGAAATTAAAGCAAATGCAAGAAACTGACTGAAGTGAATGTTTTATTCTGTCATATATATACCAATTTTGTGCTCACCTTTTCACACACTGAGAAATGTGATTAGAGTGTTTTTTCCCAGGAATGAAAGCAGTTTTCCTACACTCTTCCAAGGGAGAGACCTATGTGGTACGAAATCTCACAACTAAAAATACAAGTTAGCACAGTATGGATATTATCCCTGCAGGAACAACATGTTTTGTTTCGTTTTTAATTGCGCAGTGTTTACATCACATTATACGGTGATACCTTTAGAGAGTGAACAAAGCTTATTTCCTTTTCAGTACTCCCGATGTTCCAATAGGTCAATATATTTAATAGCCATACTGTGTTAGAGCCTGACTGTTACAAGTGGTTGTAGTTTAGCAAAGGTGTCCAGAGAGTAATTCAGTTGCATGAATAGACTCATTATTAGGAGCACAGAAATGTATATATGAGCACAGAAATGTGTATGTTATTGTTTACAATCAAGTAACTTAAAACAATTTAATGCACAATAACGTAACTGAATAGTATCAGACTTCCATACACAGTTATGTGTACGATAAAAAGGGAAGCAGAATGACTTTGTGAAAATACGTGTTTAACACGTTACACATTTGTAGCACATTTAGATATAGAAAACTAATTCTGCACACAATAGCACTCTGCAGGTTTTCTTCTTGTTCTTCTGCGACCATTATGAAGCTGTGTGGTGTGCAACGATTGTCTTATATAATCATCAAACATACCCATAATTTTATAAAATAGACACACACGTGAATTATAGCTATTTCGAAGTGTTTTTGCAGCTTTGTGGCAAATTAGAGAATTCAAGACTTGGCCTGAGGTGGGCAGAGGCGTAACGAAACTTGAGCCCCCCATACCCTCTTGCAAAGTACCGGGGGGGGGGGGCTCCCCCCCGGACACAGTCCGTGCACAGTTTACTGTGGTGAGGACCCCCCACCGCACTGCGGGGGCTGCGGGGTCTTTGTTACACAAGTGGAGGTGGGGATGGACGGCGTTCTCTATTGCAGGAGGGGTTAATTTGGATGTAACTGGAACTCTGAAAAGCTTTGAACTAAAAACTACATAGGAAATTCTAACTAGAGGGCTTTATTAAGAGTTGTTTTGTATGAGTTTTACATTTGAGTTATTGTGTGTTTTTTTTAATGATATGATTTAGATTGCAGTTCTTTTTCTACCTTTTAAACCTTTGCTGCTAGCACTTACCACAGATGTCTTGCATACCTCAACACTTACCATTAAGGTAGCATTAAGACATTTGATGATTCTAATAAGTTTTTCACAGTACATGTTATGCATGATTGGTGTGTTTTGGTTATTGTTCTAACTGACTACCTGACTCTTGTTGGCTTTGGGATTAGTTTATATTATTAATTTTCACCCTTCTTCAAGGTGTTTTGCTATTCTTGCTTTTGTGGTTTTGTCACAGGCCATTTGTCTTCTTTATCATTGTATGCAATATTTAATCTTGGTGTGTAATTGTGTAATTTATCTTTTATTCAGACTACCAGGGTCGGTCATTTTGCCTGTCTGTATGCATCCAGCCCTGAGGATGGTCTTGCGTGTTCATTAAATCAGAGACTAAAACATCGAAGCACTGTTTTGCATCTTGCTAAAAAAAAACAAGGAGTGCCAGCGAAACAACTTTCTATGCCATTTTTAGTGCATGTAGGGGCATCTTTATGATGCCCCTAGCGTCACCTTGTGCCACATTTGTGCTATTTGGTGAACGCACATGTGGCGTTACAGTGGCTTTTCCCCAGCGCCATATTTACAAAGTGGCACAATGCATGCATTGCCCCACTTTGTAAACTCTTGCACCACATTATGCCTGCTCCAGGCATAATGTATGCAAGGAGGGTGTTCCCATGTAGGTTGGCTCAGAAAAATGGCACAGTGAAATTTACTAGATTTCACTGCTGCTTTTATAGAATTATTATTAACGCCTGCTTAAGGCAGGCATTAAGACGGCGCTCCCATCGAAAACAATGGGCCTCCCTGTGCTTTGCTTCATTAGCATCATATTTTATGGAGCTAATCCAGAAAAGCGGCACATTAGCACCATAAATTATGATGCTAATGTGGACACGGCCGCCAAGGAGTCAGGATCTCCTAAATTTGACTAGACAAGGTTCTGTGAGGGGGCACATGAAATTCATGGATGATGTTACTGCCTATCTGTGTACCATCCTATTACTCTATTTATGGACTCTTCCCTCAGTCTCTAATGCTTATGTTCCTCAGGTGTGAAAAGATGTTGAAAAAGTTCTAGACAAGACCTCTTTCATCCAGATTTTCGTAACCCGGCTAGACTCAACTCGCTTCTTCTAAGGGCCTCATTGCGAGTCTTGCGGTCACAGGACCACCAGACTCGCGGTAGCAGTCAGACCACCGCGGCTGTGGCGGTCAGACCACCAGATTATAGGTTTGGCGAGCAGACCCACAACAGACGGTCGGCTACGCCAAGATCCAAGATCCCGACGGTCTGACGGCGGTCCGGGTTGTAATCAGCCAAGGCGGCACTAAACTCAGCGCTGTCCTGCTGATTACAACCTTGTTCTCCGCCAGCCTATTCATGGCAGTTTCCCCACCATGAAAAGGGTGGCGGAGAACAAGTGCTGGGGGCCACAGGGAGGACTGTAAAGTAGTGGTCCACATAAAGCTGGATTTTAACTGCCCTATCTCAAACAGCAATACATTCTGGAATACAGTGTAGAATGTAAAATGCACCACACGTGCTGTACTGTTAATTATAATACATAACACTTTTTTCTTCTTTAAAAATTTTTGAACTTAAAACAAATACTGCATATCTATACTTATTTACGAGAATGTATAAAAAAATGGAACACAAAATATAAAATGATACCTATACATTGTAAATGGAGCACATCAAAGTCTTTAAATTAGACAATGTAATCTGATAACCATGCTGGTTTCCTTCTAATTCTCTTTCCCTCTCCAGAAATTTCAAGCTCAGCTGGATTAACTCCAGATGTTTCAAATTCGGCAATTTCACTTTCCTTGTTTGTATTATGAGCAGCTTACCTTGTTTTATTTTGGCACTCTAAATCTTGCCTACTTAGTTCAACTTCTAAATCTTGCTCACTTTGTGCACCTACATCTAATTCCTTCCTTTTGTTTCCAATCAACAGATTAGTTTCATACATTGAGTTGTGTGAACCATTACATTCTTTGGAATACACCTATCTGTGTCCCTTTAAAATGGCTATGCGTTTTAAGTTCCAGACTTTACCATCATTCAATCTAACAGCATTCTTCAATACTTAAACTACTTCAAAAGGTTTTGAAAATTGACTTTTATCTTTCTTAAATTTCAAAGGTTTCTTTACCTTGACCAAAATCCCTACTTTGATGTTGATTCCTCTTTCAATACCTCTCTTCTGATCAAATTTGGATTACAATAATTATGAGTGTCTTCCAATTTTGCGCCTTACAGTATCCAAATCCATAGTAAGTATAGGATTCTCTACTAACCACGTGGGATTACTCTTAGTTCTTGCAACTCTTCCCCTCATGATCTAAAAAGGAGTGCATCCTGACATTTTGTTGATTGTGGTACGATACATCCAGACAGTTCTGTGTATTTGTAATTCCCAGTTGTCATTCGCAATCCCTAAAGATTGAATGGCATCCTAGAGTACTCTATCAAAACGTTCAATTATGCCATTTCTGCTAGGATTGTATAATGATGTAGTGCGATGCTTTATATTTACTCTTCTAAAATAGTCCTTGGCTTTTTTATTATAAGAATTGTACCCTATTATCAGTGTTTACCTGTGTGGGAATACTCTCATCAGTAAATACTTTATCTAAAAATGTAAGAACCATATTAGTGTCCACTTTGTCCACAATTTCAATGACAGGCCATTTAGAGAAAATATCTGTAGCAGCAATGAAGTATTTGCATTTGTCACCTATAGGGCCCATGAAGTCTAAAGCAATTATCTCACACAGATTTCTTTGGAATACAAGGTGTGTACCCATATTAGGTTTCAGTGTCTTTAAAGACTTATCAGCATTAGCACATTTTATGCAATCTCTAACACAGCACTTTACAAAAATATCAAGACCTGGACACCAAAAACGTTTTTTGATTGATTGTTTGGCTCTTACAATTCCTCCATGTCCCTTGTGGTTTTGAAATGTGACTAATTTTCTCACGTTAGCAGGAGGAATAGCTTTATCATCTCTCCTTAAGATACCATTAGCATAGGAGAACTAATTTCTAACTTCCCAAAAGATTCTCAAAATAGGTTCTAATGCCCTTTTGTTAGGCCATCAGTCAATGATGTATTTCAATACTTCCTGTATAATAGTGCCTTTAATTTAGTCCTCCTCCCATATTGTCTTTTCAGTAAAGGGAATACCTTCATGATGTACCCAAGCTATATGATATTCATCCCATTTACTACTGATGTCATTTTTAATCTGTAATTGCAACCTAGATAGAAAATCAGCTGATACAATAACTTTACCATGAACATACAACATTTTGTAAACAAAATCCTGGAGTCTCATGGACATCCTACCTATTTGTGCTGATGCCTTGTTCATGCCATTAGTTGTAAGTAGCTTAACTAACGGTTTGTGGTGGCTTCTAACTTCACATGAACTGCCCCACACAAAAGCTCTAAAGTGATCTAAAGCCTACACACGTGCCGGCGTCTCCCTTTCTATGACTGATTATTTCTCTACAGTATCAGTGAGAGACTTTGAGGCATAAGCAGTTACAGATTCACCACAATCTTCTAATTTCTGGGATAACACTACACCTAAACCTTTTGAGCTGGCATCAGTAGTAATGATACTAGGTGCATTTGGATCAAATCCTGACAATGTAGTGGCTTTAGCAATAGCTGACTTGACACTTTCAAATTCCCTACTACATTTCCTACACCAATAGAATTTGTTTTTGTTCTTGAGTATTTGTCTTATGTGGAAGGTTTTACATGAAAAATTCCTAACATATTTTAAATAAAATTCTGTGAGACAGAAAGAAATGATCTCACATCATCTTTGCAGGTAGGTTCTGGAGATAATCATATTGCATCTACCAAATCATGTTTTTTTTTTTCCTTCTTCGTTTAAAACATGTCCCAGCTATGTAACATTTTGTACTGCAAATTTGCATTTTGAAAATTTGATTGTTAAACCTATTTTATCTAGAATGCTTAACACACTATTCAAAGTTTGATCATGTTCAGCCTTATCTCTGCCATGAATTAAAACATCATCTTGGAAGCATTGGACGCTTGTTAAATTCCCAAACAAAGAATGCATAAGTCTTTGAAAAACTGCGACAGCTGAAGACAGCCCAAATGGCATTCTTTTATATTGGTAACAACTGACAGGTGTGATAAACGCTGTATAATTTTTGCAACTTTCTTGTAATATGGTAGTAAATATGTTTGCATCATTAATAGCAGAAAGCATCTCCGAAACACGAGGTAAAGAAAATTGATTGACAAGTATATTATTGTTTAAATAACGTAAATCAATGCATAATCGAATATTCCATCAGAACGTCTTGCAACTACAATGGGAGAAACCCATTCGGATGATTCTATTTTTAGTATTATGTCTTCTGTTAATAATTTATTCAATTCCTTTTCTACTTCTTTCCTGACTGTTATAGCTATGTTCCTCACCTTGAAAATTGTAGGAACAGCATCTTTCTTAAGTACAATATTATGTTCAAAATCAGTCAATTTCCCAATACCATCTCTAAAAACATTAGGACATTTTTTGTGTATCAATTTGCTTATATGTTCACTCTCATCAATTACCATGACAGGTTCTGGAATTTTGGGATCCAGAATAACGCACAGCTTTCCTTGGTCTTGCCATCCTAAAACCGGAAGACCTTTCCTAGGAACATACAATTTACACAAACTTGTTCTGTCTTTAAATTTAAACATAAGTTTGCGAAAACCTAACAATTATTTTTTTTCTCCAGAATAACCTTCTGCAGTAATACCAGGACTGTCTTACTCATTACCAAGTTTTTCCACAAATTTATCATACCAAATCCTCTCATTTATAATAGAGTAAGGAAAACCTGAGTCAGCATACATTTGAATCGCAACTCCACCAATTGTCATGTCACGTGCAGGTTTCTTCTTGATCTTGTCAGTATCCACATTTAAAATGTTGTTTTCATTACCTTTAATATTTAGTACAAATTTGTCATCCTCTCTCCTGTCAAATGAATGACTATCACCATTGTTGAATATTTCATCTACAAAATTAACATTTTGATTATTTTTCTTCCTGCAAACTCAAGAAAAAAGCCCTACCATGCCACACACCGAATGCTTTTGTTTTAATGTAGGGCAAAACTTACGATTAGCTAAATGTAATTTACTGTCGCATCTAAAACACCTATGAATATCTCCAGGGATTTCTTTTAAATTATCTCCATTTACTTCTTGTTTTTCCCTCCTTTTTTTCCTTGATTTTATTGTGCATCTTACTTCCGTATCTTGTTTGGCCTCTTTTTGTAAAACTGTAGCACTTCTACTGGATATTTCTGCTTTTCTGACAATATCCAAAATTTGTTGTAAATTAGAATCTCCATTTATCCACAGTGTTTCCTGTACAGAAGAATTTTTTACTACCTGACTACCTGATCTCTTATTAAATCCTCTTGCAGAGGTCCAAATGTACAATCTAATGACAAAGTCTTAATGCTACTATGTAGTCATCAATGTTTTCATCAGTTGCCTATGGAAGAATTTGTATCTTAATATACCTATACACATCTTAGGAGAAAAATCAAAATCACTAATAACACAATCAAATACATTTCTATCCCCTTCTCCCCCTGTATCCTTAGTCATTTGGTTGTAGGCCTTTAATCCTTCTGGACCTACGCAATGTAGAAAGATGCATTTTTTTCTGTTCTGGTAGCATATCCCCTTGAATATTAATTGTTTTGATATAATTAAGAAAAAACACTTTCCATTCTGGCCATTTCATGCAGGGAACACTACTTGCCGGCCAAAACGCTTGTGGAGGAGAAAGAGAAAAACCTTGTGCACACATATTGATAAGACAGATGAACATTGGAAATATCTGTGCACAAAGGGGAAAACTCTTAAAACGTCCAAGAAAATATAATAATATTAAAAAAAACACAATATATTAAAATAAAACTGAAAAAGTCACAGAATGCTCATATAAGTTATGGTCGCTTTGAAGAATAAGACTTGGACAGTCTCTGCCCGAATTAGATCCAAAATGATGTATTCCACAGTGCTAAAATGATGATAACTTCCTGGAATTCACTAAATGTTCGAGCTGTGCTGTGTGAAGAGGAGAGAACGTGAGAATGCAGGGCGTCACTCTGTAAACTGTGCGTCGAACGAGGAGAGCTGTGCTGTGTGAAGAGGAGAGGATGTGGGAACGCAGGGCTTCGCTCTGTAAACTGTGCAGCGGACAAGGACATGAAGAAGCAAGACATCACGTGAATTCTACTGACGAGGATTCCATTCCACGCACAGGATCGCGCAGGTGGAATTCCACTGACGAGGAGTCCATTCCGCACGCAGCAATACATTCTGGAATACAGCATAGAATATAAAATGCACTACACGCCCTGTACTGTTTTTTTTTTTTTTTTTTTTAATTTTATTTTTTGTCCTCATTCACCCTAGGCAGTGTATTAAACCTCCTTTGCTTATCAACCAGCACATGGGAAGTTATTTTCAGCCAGGGGTTACCATCTCTTCTCGACCAATCCTTAGACTGTCTTAACTCCCTAAGGATTTCAGAGCAGGGTGTATAATCATCGGACCAATGACACAAAACCATATCAATTTCAACAAACAATAAAATAAAATTACATCCATCAATGATCTATTTTCCAATCCAACAAAGGTGTCCAGAAATCCCCTCGTGCCTTATCCCTTCCCCCTATGGCTTGATCCAAATCTGCTGTACTTAATACATCTCTAAGCCATTCTGCATAACCTGGCGGGGCCTTCGACATCCATTTCCTGCAGATTTCTCGCCTCCCCAGCACTATTGCATAAAATACTAACTTTTTGTCTCTTGCTGTAACAGACCACCTCAGCCAGTCCTGGGCTTGACCAAAAATTATCAACTTTAAGGAGGCCTCTATTTTCTGCTTCAAAATACTCGAAATTGTTCCACATACTTCTTCCCAAAAATGGCGAACATCCAAGCATTCCCAAAACATATGAATGTCCGTAGCTTGAGCCAAACCACATTTTGAATAATTCACCCCCTGGCCTCCTTTCATTTTGAATAATTTCTCTGGGGAAATGTAAGCTCTATGTAACGTATAATAGTGTTTTTTCTTTAGCGCAGCGGGTTTCACAGTACCATGAAGCAGTGCTAATTACTCCTTCCACCACCTCTTAACCAACTCTTCCGGAAAGCAATCTCCCCACAATTTTGCGGGAAGATCAAACTCGCCATCTACACCTTCTAGGATCCCCCAATACCAAGCTGACACTTTGTGGGGACCTACCAAAGGGTTAGGGATAATTACATCCAAAAGGTTATACTTCCCCACACCTTCCTTAATCCCTTTAGCCCATTCTCTTACTTGCAAAAATTTCCACCTAGACAAAGTACCCCCCGTTATTAACACCAATTCTTCCCAAGAAAGAAGGTCCCCTCCAGGAAACAACTCTCCCCAATGCTCTACTCCAGCCTGTTTTATCGGTAACGCTAGTATGTCTTGGAAACATTCTGGAGTACCCGGGGAATCCCATATAGGTGCATTGAAGTTATAATAGGTAAGTTTTGCTAATCGTCTAATCTGATACCAACATTCTGCTAATCCCCGCATGATTTTCAGCCTTATCTTTTTGTAGAATTTAGGGTCCCCGAATTTAAAAATAAAATTAGTTGACGCACCCTTAATATTAGAAACCATTGTTTTAAACATTAGACCAGCGGTTGTAGAGTCCGATGTGGAAAAAACTCTGAAATTTTTCAAAAGGAAGGCCCAAGCATAGTATTGCAATTCAAGTAATGCCAAACCACCCTTTTGCTTACGCCGCCTCAACTTTCTCCTAGAAATTCTAACCCCCTTAGAGTTCCAAATAAAATCACTTATTAGGCACTGCATTTTTTCTATATATTTTTTCTGCATAGGGAGTGGAGAAGTCGAAAACAGAAAATTCCATTTTGGAAGGATAGACATTTTTACCAGATTAACCCTGCCAATAATTGATAGAGGGAGATGAGTCCAGCCTTTTAATAGGCCCTTACATTCCAACAGTAATTTTACCTGATTCCTCTCTGCTAATTGGTCAATGTTTTGAGGTATCAAAATTCCCAAATATCTAATTTCCTTCTTGCAGTAAACCGAACTATAATCCATGTTCCAAGCCATTATCTCTGTTTTTTCCACATTCACCTGATACCCAGAAACCTTGCCAAACTCTTCAGCTAGCCTGAGAGTCTCAGGAAATGCCGTTGATAAATTGTCTGTAAAAAGCAGAAGATCGTCTGTGTACAAAGATAGTTTTTTCTCCCAACCCTGGCAACGGAAGGGGGAAATCACCCTATTCCGCCGAATCTTCCTTGCAAAGGGCTCAATATATAAATTAAATAATACAGGAGATAGCGGGCAGCCCTGTCTAGTACCCCTCGCAATAGCAATTGGGCCGGTAAGATTCCCGTTCACCAATATTCTAGCAGTTGGGGCCTTATAGATTTGATTTACTACCCCACACACATTAGTTCCCAGGTTAGCCTTCCTTAACAGACACTTTAGATAATCCCAATTTACTTGATCAAAGGCTTTAGCTGCATCGATTGTAATAATCCCCAAAGGGGAATCAAGTGATACCGCCAGATCTATTGCCCCAATCAATTCATATGTCAACTCGTGGAGGTATCTGCCCTTTGAAAAGCCCTTCTGATCTGGATGTATTAAGTTATTTACAACTCTATTTAATCTGTCCGCTATGATTTTAGAAAATAACTTATAATCACTATTCAAAAGTGAGATAGGTCTGTAAGATGCACGATTAGTCGGGTTTTTACCCGGTTTCAAGATCAACGTAATAACTGCCTCATTCCATGAGGAAGGCATATCTAGATCATTAAAAAAGATTTTGCCAAATAATTCCAACAAAAAGCTTTATACACCTCCATCGGAATTCCATCGGGGCCCGGAGCTTTCCCTTCTTTGCCCCCCACTAGGGCCGCCCTTACCTCCTCCGCCGTGATATGGCGATTCAACAATTCCCGAGCTTGTTGCGAAATCTCTGGCAAGATATCTTGGGCTAACCAGTCTTCCACCCACTTTTCTTGCCCATCCACATGTTCCGTATACAGAGATAAAAAAAAATCTTGAAACCCGCGTTCAATGTCCTCCCTATGTATCAGTCTTTCACCTGTATCCTCGATCCTTATTTCCTTAATCTGGTTCATGACCTGATCTGATTTGGCTTTCCAGGCTAGCAGCTTCCCTGAATTTTCCCCATATTCAAAATGTTTTAATTTGCTAACCTCCCATCTTTTCGCAATGCGTGCCTGTAAAATATCAGCCAGTTGTGTTCTTAATCCGGCCAATTCCACTCTTCCTGCCTCCTGAGACCCAACCCCTTTACCAACCAACATTTCGGTTTTTAACAGCATCTCCTGTTCTAAAACCCTTATTTTGTCTCTGAACACTTTACATTTGTAACATGCTATACTTTAGAGCACCCTTCGTATTACTGCCTTAAAAGAGTCCCAAACCACTGATAATGATGCCGACCCTATATTAATATTGAAAAAGGCCTCAGATTCCCTACGTAATTGCAGCAAGACATCTTCATCTAATAATAGTGCACGCTCCAGTGTCCACCTCTTAACCAACCTTCTCTGTGGGGCAGTCAAATGTAGTATTACTGCCGCATGGTCAGATAAGTGTGAAGGCAAATATTCGACTCCTTCAACATTTTCCAACAACCTTTCATCCACTAGGAAGTAATCAATACGTGACGCATGACTATATTTCTTATTAAAAAAGGAGAAGGCTCTGGCCTCCCCTTTCTTCTTTCGCCAAATATCACACAAGCCATGATCCTTCATCATTCTCTTTAAAAAACATTGCGATTTGGGTGTACCCAAAGATCTGCAAGAATCAGATCTATCCAATCTATTGTCCAAAACCACATTAAAGTCGCCCGCCATAATGACCAAATCTGAGAATTCAATAAGCTGGGAAAATACCTTCTTCAAAGGTTCACGATTGTCACAGTTAGGGCCGTAATAACCAGCCAAAACTAAAGATACTTCATTAACCTGTAATTTTACTATAATCCACCGACCAGCTTGGTCTGCCTTTATTTAAAAAATTTCTGGTCTGGCTTGAAATCCTTGTTTAATTAAAATGACTACCCCCCTTGTATGAAAATTGTGGGAGGTGCAAAAACACATTTGCACCCACTTTTGAGTCTTAAATAACTCTTTACATTCGTCTGCAGCCAAATGAGTCTCCTGCAAAATTAAGATTTGCGCCGGAGAATCATTTAAATATTGTAGAATTTTGTTTCGTCCTCAACCCATTAATATTCCAAGAGAGAAATTTTATCATAGACCTGCCCTCCCCCTGGCCTGTACCAATTTTAGTCATTTAAAACTAACCCACCACCCCACCGTCTAGGTGAATGAGGAACCATTTCTGTCTTTATCCCAAGGAACCAACCCCCTTGTACCCCGCCCCTCTCTAGCCCCTCCCATGGAGAACCCCCCCACTATATCAGCCACCATGGGCCTAATTTTAGAGTACCCTGCCTACCTGGGGGGCTCAAAATTCCAAAACTTATTACAAATATTACACCTGATCGGCCTGTTCTTTCCTTATAGCATCTAACAATTCATCTGCCTTATCTATCTCCCTTATATTATGCATTTTGTTAATATACATTATTCGTAAGAATGCTGGGAATTTCAATTGTGCCGTAGCTCCGAGTTTTTTAAATTCATCTAGCCTTTTTCCCAGCTCCCACTGTCTATCCATCGTAATTTTAGATAGGTCAGATCTGATCTCAAAAGTCACATTATCCGTCTTTAATGCTTTCTGTTTTAGCGCCTTGGTCAAAATCTTCTCCTTTAAATGATAAGTTAAGAAATTAACCAAACTTTTTCTTGGTCTTGTACTATTAGGCCCCCTCGAAAAGGGATCCCGGTGGACTCTCTGAATGTCTCTTTCAATCTCTTCATTACTTTCCTCCAACTCACAGACAGATTTGATTAATGAGACAACATATGATTTAAGATTTGCTCCTTCTGCTCCTTCCGGAACTTTTAACAGTTTTATATTATTCCTACGTGAGTAGTTCTCCAGATGCTCAATCCTGATTTGCACACCTTGCTCTTTTTCATTCAAGCCTCGGATTTCATCCCTGTGGAGTTTCAACTCCTCCTTCATCCCCCCCACCGTCTCCTCTAATGTCTGAATTCTCTCCATCAAGTTATCGAATTTCTTTTCCAGTACCTCGCAGGCTTCTCGAATTTCCCCTTGGTTACATTCTGAACTAGCAAACCCTTTCTTTATATCCTCCGAGATGGAGAGGATCACTTCCTCCATAGATGGGGTATACCTCAAATCAGAGGCCCCAGTTTGAACTGGGGGGGGGACTAACGACTTGTACTGCTAGGCCTAATTCCTCCTGCCGTGGAGTGGACAAGATGCCACCTTGACACATCATGTCAGCATCAGTTCCAACTTGTATCTTCTCGTGCAGGGGTCAATTCTCGACTGAGGAGGGGAAACCTTCTTCAGCCCCCTTGCCAGAGTCTGTGCCACTTCCAATATCCTTGACCACAAAGGTATCCATTTTCCCTTGCCCTGGCACTAGCACAATATCCTCTGGCCTAGTCCTGAAATAGGATCTTAAAGAGGGTGCCACTCTATGCTTTATTTTTGTTCTCCCTTCAATTCCTTCTTTTTTTTTTTTTTCTGTGAATAGTTCACCTGGTCCGAGGTTTTTCCCTTCAAACTCCCTAGGTTATTGCTAACCACCAGATCCCTTCTGTCCTCCCTTATCCCCAACCCCTGCCCCCCTACCTGCCATAAGCCGATGGAGGACTGGGGTGGGGCGGGGCTCTTCTCCTCCTCTCGAGTCCTAATTGTAGCCCCAGCACCAGCTGCTGCCTCGCTGGCTTTTTTTGAATTTTCTGAAAAAGCGCGTGTAACCGCGCTACCAGGCTCCCGGGATACCTTCCCGGGAGCCTTGCTAGTGCTGGCGTTACCCGGATTCCCCCGAAGGGGAATCCTTGCTGAACCTCTTTGCGCCCGGCGAAGCTCCAGTGCGGCACGTCCCCAGTGCCGGAGTCTCCCGCCGGGCGGCTCGTCCAATTTCCGACGCGGGCGGCTCTCCGAGAATGGCGTATCCGTCAAACACATTCGGCCGATCTCTCCACGCAAGTGCCACGCCCCCTGGTATGGCAGGCGTCACGTCTAACGAGCTGCAGCCGTAACGCAGCCCGCCATGTCCTCCCAACTACACGCCCTGTACTGTTAATTATAATACATAACAGGGCCCCTGCACTGCCCATGCCCATGGCTTTGCAGGCAGTGTGCATTCCGAGGGTGCTGGTTGCCCCCATCCGTTCTACAAGATAGCACTCATCTCCTTTAAGGGAGCCGAGTTCTATCTTGTAGCACGGTTCCTGTCGTTCTGACCAGCGGGAACGCTCCATTTCAAGGTTCCCACTGGTCAGCCACGTCAGACTGCCAGAAATCTTGTAATAGGGTGGGGAGATGCCAATGCCATGGTGGAGGTGTACTCTCCACGCGTTTGGCGGTCGCACGTTGGGACCGCCAAACTCGCAATCAGCCCCTAAGTCTGCTATAGCTCTATTACAGTAGTGTCAAGGGAAAATTCTCAGTATGGCCAAGCAATTAGAATCATCACTGATGAAGGTACACTCAGCTGCTACATCTGCTCTGCATTTAGAAATATATGTGGCCTACAGTGCAAAGCAAGCTATACCTCCTGCAAGACTTTCAGATGTTGGTGGTATCTCTGATATAGATTCAGATTGTTGTTTGATTTAGATTTGGAATTTATGGTGAAGCAGCTACAAAAGACTTTGAATATTGTTTATGATGTTTTGAAGCCAGATACACAGCTGTCTGCACAATGGCTTACAGGCTCTGGTTAATATTTTATATTTATTAGGATGACACATCTCAAAAGGCTATCCAGCTAAATCTCTGTTTTCTGGGCCAGGAGCTTTTTAACCTTCATATGGTTAAGGTGACCAAACATGCAGCAGGGAATGCAAAGCAGTGTGGTTCTTTGTGGCCACGTCCTTCATGTCCAGCATGAAAGTATTGTTCATGAGATTTCAATCTACCCATTGTTACACCCCCACATGAAAGATTCACTGAAAAAAGCAGGAGCAAGGTTGTGTGTGTCAAGATCTAGAGATAAGGCTTCCTCTGCTTCTGCCAGGAACAATCCTGACTTTTTCCAGATTGTTCATCAAATATCGAGGCAACCTTCCTGTTGATAGTTGACGTTTGCATCTAAGTTGTCTTCTCTGTCTGAAAAATATGTTGCAGATGTTAAAATACTGAACGTGGCTTATAGTGGTGTCACTTTAGAATTTGTGAATTTGTCAGCCACCTGTGATTTCAATGTGAGTCTATGGCCATAAAACACTTTCAATAAGTTAACTAGCAAGTCATTAAAGGGTGTACCTTTTAAGGACACCTTTAAATAAATTGTTAATTAATTTTCAGGGGTACAAGTGTAGTTGGAAGTGCTCTTTATTCTTTTTCTAGTATTGAAAATGTCTGGTTCTTTCTATTCTATCATCCACTGGAAGCGTTGCCATGATAATGCAAGAATAACTGGGAGGCTTGTTCGTTGAGGATGTTCCTTCGCACTCCAATGATCAAGCTTGCATCCTCCTTCATAGACCCTGCTATGCTGCTTCTACGATGTATGGTGACTCACACTGGAAGGTGAGTGCTCCACCACGGATGTATATGTGATATCAATTGGTGGTGGTCAAGGCATAAGTGGAAAATGGCTCGGGAAGAGGCCAAGGGTTTGATAAAGCATCTCCTCTCACAGGGGTGGGAAGCGCTGCTCAGTGCCATCGAAACTCAACCCAGAGATAACAATCACCCACCCTGAATGAGTGTTTCATGGACATGTAACTTTACTGACCTCTCCAACTGCCCTTGACTGGGGGGCGTGGTACCCATCGTAGATGCACAATGCCTGTGCATTGCCCCAGCGCCTCTGTACTGCTCATTTCCTCATGCATATACACACTCATGTTTAGTACACGACTTCAGCTGCCCTTCCTGCTCCCCACTGAGCCACCCAATTCTACTATTGCTCACAGTACTCCAAGACCTACTTGTCCTTGTGAATGGTTTTGTTTTGTTTATCTATTTCCCTCTGTTTCCTGTGCCTCATTTGTCAGATTTTTGCAGGCAAATATTCGGAATGAACATAACTCTATCAGAGTATTTATTCCCTGGTTAATGGTTTAGTAGCCAGTTCAAGTGTTCATAAATGCTTATGTTTAAGTTATATATTGTTCGCATTATGCTTTATTAAATTTATCCCACGCAATACAGAGATGTCTGCCTTGAATTGTTTGAAAACTCAAAATTCAATAAAGGTATTTAAAAAAATGCAACTAATACTTTAATGTCCTTTTTATTTGACTTTTTATCCAGCCAGAGGTTCCTCTGCTTTGCAGGTGTAAGATGGTCAATTCCGATTCAGGATACTATATTTTTGGCCAAAATTCTTCCACAAGATCTCAGCTGATCTTCTATTGGGGATGTCTATGTCAGGGGTGTCTGGGGCCATGCATACCTTACCAACATGTTGGTCAATACATAGGGCAGTAATAACAGTAGTGTTTGCAAATAGCAATTTTTTGTGATTCGATATTTGGTAATCGCAAAAACTAGCGTGTTGAACACTTTTTCAATTCCTAGTAGGTCGCAAAAAGACCTACCTCATGAGGTGGGTCTCAGTTTGCGACCCATTGGGAATTGCAAAAATCACAGGGATGGTTACCTCATGGGGTCATCAGATCACCAAGCCCATGATAGCTTTTAAATAAAGCAATTTTTTAAAATGCAGCCCGTTTTCCTTAAAGAACAGGATGCATTTCGCAAAAAGGAAAAGTTTGCTATTCATGTTTTTTAAGAGCGGACCACTGCCTGCTCTTAAAAAATATTTTCACAACCATTCTCGAAGGGGAGGTGTCCCTTGGGGACCCATTCCCATTGGGGAATGGGTTACCACCAACTTCATGTTGGTGGTAAAGTGCAAATGTTTTGCGACTGCATTTAAATTGTAAAACATTTGTGCATACCATTCCGTTTCGGTATTAGGAAGGGATGCCCACAACAAGCTCCTTTTAAATACAGAATCGCAAAACCCAAATTGCAATTCAGTAACATTTTACTGAATCTCAATTTGGGCTTTGTACCTCCGCAAAAGCATTTTTTCGGTCACATATGACCCGAATGTGCGATTTGGGCCATTTGTGACGGAAAAAATGCTTTGTATATCTGGCCTTTGTCTCTACAGCAGAGTCCATGGATACCCTGGACGTGTGTAGTCTGTCATTCAACTTAGCTGTCTCAGTGCTTAGCTTATTTTCTCGCTTTGCATCAGGGGTGGGAAATGACTGTAAATCAGTTTCATAAGCGATTAGCATTGGCTTGCACAAATAAAATGATTTTATAAGACTTTGAAATTGATCTGTATGTACTTCTGAGATAATGCTTATTAGATATCTGTGGACTTCTACATGGTTAGTGCCATTACATGTTCACCATGAAATGTATAATACCCTTGCAGTGAAACCTGCAACATTTGCAGGATTTCCTGAATTCCTACAGGACCACAAAAGTCTTGGGGATCTTGGCTCCCATTTTGTTTCCGTTACCTGGCATATCATGTCCATCCCCAAACATATCATTTGCCTCAAGTTTGCAGTGAGCTTCATTAAGCGCTGTAGAATGATGATGCAGGTCAACTGTAACTGCATAACATGACATTCAAAAACTCATCACAACCTAGGTTTAGAATGGAACTTTTATTAGAACATTAGAATGCTGGGCACTCCATTGAAAACAACGGAGAGCTGGTAGAAGGCCGGAGCTCTAACAGTACAATGTTTTTGTTCTCAGCTGTTGCTGTGAACAAACTCCTCATGGAGCCCAGGGGTATTTCAACGCCCTTTGGCTCGGTGAGGCCTTTGTTTTATTTATTAGAACATTCTGCCCTCTAGTGGCAGAATGTTCTAATATCCTTATAGCCCTCCGTAGCTTGTCCATACTGGCATTAAAGTCCCGCTCCCTCGTTAGAAGCTCAGCCTTTAACGCTGGAGTGGACCTTTAATGCCAGAATAGCCCACTACAGCAGGCTATAAGGCTATAATACATGTGACTGTTGTGGGACTTTTGTTTTTCATGGGCCAAACCATTTGCCAAAAAGAAACCTAGAATGCTCTCTGAGAGCAGAGCTGCAACTGCATACTAAGAATCCACTATGATGAATCAAAAAAAGATACACAGAAGCCAAAATAGGAAATGTGTAATAAGTCTTGTTCACCCTACTAGATGTGAAAGGATGAGTACTTATCCACATGCCACTTTCAGCCTTCTAAAACACATGCAACTAGCCCTTGGGAATGCCTAAACAATGGAAGTCTTGTACATCTTAAGAGTGGTGCTAGTTAGAGATCAATGAGAGGTTACAGTTTCTATTGTTACATCATCACACTGCCCCACCAAAGTTTAATCTGACCATTGGAATGTTGGGAGCTCCATTGAAAACAATAGAGTGCTCCGGGCTTCCAATGGCCTGCAGAAGCCTGGAACAGCAACATTCCAGTGCTGTTGTTCACAGCTGAGACTTTGTTTTATTTATAAAAACTAACTGCCCTATAGTGGCGGAATATTCCTATAACCCTCTGCAGTTGAGCTATACAAGCATTAAAATCTCACTCGCTTGCTAAAGACCCTCGCCTTTGGCTCAGTCCTTTATTTAACACTGGAGCGGGCCTTTAATGGCTGGCGTAGCCCGCTATGGTGGGCCATAAGGCTACAATAGCAATATTAAGAAAGACCTTTATTGCGTATTCATGCTGGAGGGGCGGCACAAGAGAAAATACTTAATTTATCAGCATTTGTTAGCATTTACACAAAAATCATCGAAAAATAATTGAAAAATCAATATCATCACCATCAAACTGCCATTTAGAAAAGGCACAGCAAAGTTAAACTTACATATTTTGAGCCCTGCTAATGGCATTTACACATTTTTATGATATTGTCATCAGCAGACACAGCTTCATAAGCAGGAGGTTGCTTTTAATAGAGTACATGTAATGAAGTGCATTGCCATATATTGAAAGTAAGCCATTGTCTATGTTTGGAGAGCCTGAAATAATCTCAGTTTACTCAACAAGAAAAATTGTATTGTGGTAGAAATTCAGCTGCTGGATTCTATTTTGTACTTAGAGTTTTAACCAGAAATTGTAGGATTTTTGTGTATCACAAAACTCTAAATTAGGCCCTCCATGCATAGGCAATGGCTTAATTTCATTATATGGACAAACTCTAAATTAGGCCTAGCAAACTCTAGAATCAACATCCCAGTTTGATCATTTACTTGAGGCAACCTTTCTTTATATAAATACCTTCCTGTCTGATTACTGGGCAACACTCACTGACGTTTCTTATCTAGTGTACAATTTTATTAATCTTCTTCTCATCATTTTTCTTTACTATTCCCTTCAGTATTGGCATAAGCCTTGGTAATCATATCACTTCTATAGAGTCTAGAATCATTTCTATATAGTCTAAAATCCTTTGCAAAATACGGGTGAGCCACTTATTGTAGTGAGAGAGCATAGCTTATATAATCTATATTAATATGCAAATGCTTATAAACTAATGTGTAATAATGCCGCATAGAAACTGTAGTAATGTATTTTGCTTAAACGTGCACCTGAAATGTGACCACGGGGAGTGGCCGCCAATGTATACGTGTACTAATGAAAATGACTAATGTTTATAAATTCTTGCATTAGACTTTGTTTTGTACTAATTATTAATGATTATGTTATTAAAGTATGCTAAATAAAATTGTAGGCCTTAAGTTAGCATGAGCCGAAGCTTAGCTGCCTGGCTCTCATATTGAATGTGTTTTTCTAACGTGCAGTGTGCTGACTCGCAAAAGGACATGACCTCTTGTTTTCTTCAACTAGAAGCTGAATGTAACTATAGTGGATCCGTTCTCACGAAATTCATATTGCTTGTAGAAAATGTTTAGTTAAAAAGCAACAGCGTAGATTAGTATAATGTACAAGGTCGCTCAAACCGGTACGGACAATGGAGCTACTGACCAAAAGATGTGCAAAGAATTACAGAAGGACGAAATCATACCGGAGGTGCTACCTCTGAAGTCGTCAAACATATGGACCAATGAAATGTCTGTAAAATAATATGGGGTGAAAGATTAATGACATAATCTGTTTTCTAATAGGGTAAAGATAGTGGGTATAACCATGAACCAATGAAATTTTAGGGGAATAAACAACGAAAAATGGATAAAAACCCATGACAAGGGGAGCCATTTAGATTGGTTAGGGAGATGCTGCTGATTTGATCCAGAAACTTTGTCACTCTGTTTGGTGACTTATTTGGTTTTGCTTAAACCATCCTTTTCCTTAGATTGCCCATTTACACTTCACCTCCTTATGAGGGAAGTGCCCCTTTTTGTCCCCGAGCTGAGTTTTGACGGATGGCGAATCAACTGATGTCCTGAAGACGAAGACTTAACCTGAGTGCTGACCTAAACCTTGGAGGGTAACTATGACAATGAAATTGTGATTTGTCTGTTTGCTTTTCCTTTCTAGGTACCAACTGCTTACTTTTTGACAGAAACCATAGCTAGATGTTTTCCAAATTGGTGTTCTAAATTATTTTGCATGAAACCCAACGTGCTAATGCTAATCAGTGGGTAGGACAGGGGTTCACTAAACTGATGCAAATAGACAAACGACAGAAACGATGCTTTGTGAACTGACGCATTAATGACACTCTGCTAAAGTTGATCTATGTTCTGATGTTTGTGATTCTTGCCTTAATGAAATCATATCAGAGTTGCCATATTGTGACTATGCTATTGTGTTTCTTGGTTTTGAGATTAACACATCTGCTTTTGGAATTGTAAACCAATAGGGAATAAACCTCACAAAAATTCTACTAAACTGGTGTGATTATTCATGACTGCAAGGTCATGGTGGTGTCTTGAGTTGATTTAATGACTTTGACTAAAGTGAAATGTATTGTGGTTATAAATATTGATGACATTATTGATGTATTGATTGATATTTTGATTCGCTATCTCGTCCTAAGGTGTCTCTCAACTGGATCAAAAAATTCATTGGCCTAAAACGAGTCCTAATGTGTAATAAATTATCATAGAGGGACGTGTTAGCAGTTTCATGAGCTAGTACTTCATATTGGCGTATGACTTTATGTAAGGGGTTTAAAATATCACCACTAAATCTGAAACAGTTACTTTATTTCAATGAGGGGTACTATGCTGCGGTTACTGCTGCCCCCGGCTTCTTCTTTCTAACTAACCACTTCCTTTTGCAAATATTTCTGTAATGATTTAAAGAGGTTTTCTTCAGCCATCAACAGTTGTGTTTTCTGTTTACAATAAAAAAATAATCATGTCATGATCCAAGACCAAGTATGCTAACATGTTCAACTTCTCTGCTGATATTCAGTAACGTCCACTCTGTGCATTTGAAAAAGCATTTGTTCTGCAAGTGGCTGAACAATATATTGGCCTATTACTCACCAATAAGAAGTCATTCACACATTCATTGAATGTGGCTTAAAAATATTGGTATTTTCTAAACACCACTGGGCATCAAGTTCAGATTGTGTTGAGTCAAGACAGGACCTTATCTTTGGTTTAGCTCCAAAGCCCTTACATAATCTGATGAGGAGGAAACACCATTAAAAGTTTCTTATTATCTTCTCCACCATTAGAAACGAGGGGCAGTAGGTCCATATATTCCCACCAGTAATCACATAAATTCTAGCAACTGGTTGCTTTTTCTTTAAGTAAGGAATGCCTGGCCCAGAGTTATGTTTGTAAACTACACCTAAACGCAGGTCCCACGAGCCACATGGATTATGGAGGTTCGATGTTATCCCTATTCCTGCTAAACATGGCTTATGCAATGTGTTTGAATGGGCAGCACCATCTTGCCAACTTTCCTTGGAGAGGCTGGCATGTCCATAATTGATTATATTTTCACAAATAGGAGCTTTCTTGATCACATTGTGGATGGTGTGGTCATACCATTACATACAGTGCACAAAACCCCCTCTCCATCACGCTGGCATACCTGAAGCCTGGCCCTAAGGCTGACGCCATGGGGGCAATAACTTTCTTTACCAAGTAGTTATGAGCTTAGGCTAATCTGGAAGAATGTCAGTTTGAATGATTCCTTGACCTCCTGAGTATGCTCTTTGCCTGTCTCAGATTGGATTATGGCTCAACCAGTAGAGTTGGTACTTTTGTTGCCATAGGAGACACTATTAAAACATGTTTCTTGAAGCACACCATTAAGTCTTTGCTGACTGCAGAAACCTGCTTTGAATGGGCTAGGGAGGCTTACAGATGTCTGCATTGTGCATTAAGAGCCACTCCTAGGGATCCTGCAGTAATCACCACCTGCAGAATATCGTATAAACAGCCTATCAGCAGAAGGAAGATGGAACTTAGGGAGGAAGTGTGGACCACCCTGACTTTAGCCTACAGAACTAAGAATTCTTACCTGTTTTAGCACATTGTTAATAATAATAAATGTATCAAATCTTATTCTAACTCCGTATGCACCAACGTTAGCGCAGATGCCTGTATGGATCACTTTAAACTAATGTAGTACACATCTGATTCTAGTAATGGGGAGTCAAACCTGGCCTGCCCACGTTTCACTAGTCATTCAATTTACAGTGGACGAAACCACAGAAACTTTACATGATAGTCCAATGTACAAAACCCCTGGCCCAGATGGAATACATATGGATCTATAAAAGTTGGAGGTGGACCTGTGGGCACCTCCTCTCACAAACTATGCTAATAAAGTGATTAAGATTGTTTTTCCCAAGACATTGCATTCCGCTATCATCGTCCCCATTTTTTTAAAAGGGAACAGGGAGTCCCCTAGCTGCTGTAGTCCTTGGTGAAAGTTATTGGCAGGGTCATTCTCAATAGAATCATAACATGGATAACTGACAATCATAATATTTCAGATGTCCAATATAGCTTCAGACATAGCCACTGTCTTAATTTACAATTATTAATCAACAAATACACCTTGGCCAAAGGAGGCGTCATCCATCTCACGTTTATGGATCTGGCTTTTGCTTTCAATAGTGTGGTCAGATCCAAACTCTGGGCAGTGTTGGAATCACTGGGACTCGAAGCTAACTTGGTGTTCTTACAAGCTCTTCATTCCAACCTTAGTGCCTCAATTAGATTTGGGCTGAATGGTGAATGTACTGAGAGCATCGGTCAGGGTCGAGGTGTATTGCAGGGCTGAGTTTTGGCCCCAATTCTATTCCTTCTTTAAAAAACTGAGTCCACCTCTAGCTGCCAAGGGGGAGGACATGCCAGTTGTGAATGGCAGGAGTATTCCTGTCCTCTTATACGCTGATGACGCTGTGCTAATTTCAAGAACATCTAATGGATAGCCTAGGTCTAGTCACAAACCTTTCTAAAGCCTTTGTCATGGCCTGTTGCCTTAAAAATCTGAAGTTACTCTGTCTCACACTTTAGAGAAACCCAATTGGCAGATCTCATGGATTCCCATACCTGGGGGTAACCTTAGACTCTAGGGGGACTTGGACTCCTTGCCTGAAGCAGGGAAGAATTATGTTTTATAGCTCAACCGGTATCTTTTCAGTCTGGCTTCTACAATAGGCACCAAGCCTTTAGCCCCTCTCGTTTAGATTTACAAAAGGAAGTGCGTACCCACCGCCACTTATGGTTTTGGCTTGTAGGGCTTTAAGACAGTTAAACATTTGCAGAATGAAGAAAACTGATTTTGCAGGTGCAACCTTGGTGTGTCGCACAGGTCACATACATACGCTCTTCATGAGGAGCTGGCTCTATCGTACTTAGCCGATTATCTCAATTTGGCACAGCTAATGCTATGGTGCTCAATCTGGCAGACCGTTGAGGCCTCCTTGACTAGGGAAATTATCAGGGACTGCTTATCATGTAGCAAAGGCTCTTTTATCCCCTGGTTCAAGTACAAAATGGACACCTTCACTAAGCTAGGCAGGCAAGACCTTTTTTACTTGCCTGCCAACATCACTGTGAAGGACAAGAGCTGGATCAGGCATATTGTCAGCGAACTTAGAAGAGGGGAAAGAGAACAGTTTGAGGTGAGGAAGCCCGCTAATAGAGAGTACCTGTAGGTGTAAACTATTAATGGGATGGAATCGTATCAGGGGATGGCCCAGAATAGCAGAGATGGGGTATTATTAGCCAGATTTTGGTTGGGCCAGCTCAGGTGCCAGCTTTCTTTCCCATTAGGTCAGTTTGACCCCAAATCCATTCTGGTCTGACCCTGTGATGGGCACTCCCTGCAGAAGCTGGCTCATTTTGTCTTTTCGATGGATTTAGGCCCAGATCACTGTACTGGGGGTGAATGTTTGACAATGTTCAGCATTCCGTCCATCACATGTTGTTTTTGCTTTGTCGCCCTAAGTGGGAAGGGTATGCCCAGACGTGGGTCCCGTGCTTCCCATGCCACTGGATTCAAGCTAGCCTGGCTGATGAGGGGTGAAACCCCGAAACCGGTCCCAGGATGCTTGTTTCCAGTCCAGGGAAGACCTGGCCTAGCAGTTCGGGCTGGACTGTTCCCATGGGGAACAGGGTCAAGACTGATTTGCATATGGCTGGGTCCAAACTGGAATGGCATGGGCAGCAAAAAAACGATGGATTTAGGCCCATATCACTGTACTGGGGGTGAATGTTTGACAATGTTCAGCATTCCGTCCATCACATGTTGTTTTTGCTTTGTCGCCCTAAGTGGGAAGGGTATGCCCAGACGTGGGTCCCATGCTTCCCATGCCACTGGATTCAAGCTAGCCTGGCTGATGAGGGGTGAAACCCCGAAACCGGTCCCAGGATGCTTGTTTCCAGTCCAGGGAAGACCTGGCCTAGCAGTTCGGGCTAGACTGTTCCCATAGGGAACAGGGTCAAGACTGATTTGCATATGGCTGGGTCCAAACTGGAATGGCATGGGCAGCAAAAAAATGATGGATTTAGGCCCAGATCACTATACGGGGGTGAATGTTTGACAATGTTCAGCATTCCGTCCATCACATGTTGTTTTTGCTTTGTTGCCCTAAGTGGGAAGGGTATGCCCAGACGTGGGTCCCGTGCTTCCCATGCCACTGGATTCAAGCTAGCCTGGCTGATGAGGGGTGAAACCCCGAAACCGGTCCCAGGATGCTAGTTTCCAGTCCAGGGAAGACCTGGCCTAGCAGTTCGGGCTGGACTGTTCCCATGGGGAACAGGGTCAAGACTGATTTGCATATGGCTGGGTCCAAACTGGAATGGCATGGGCAGCAAAAAAACGATGGATTTGGGCCCAGATCACTGTACTGGAGGTGAATGTTTGACAATGTTCAGCATTCCGTCCATCACATGTTGTTTTTGCTTTGTCGCCCTAAGTGGGAAGGGTATGCCCAGACGTGGGTCCTGTGCTTCCCATGCCACTGGATTCAAGCTAGCCTGGCTGATGAGGGGTGAAACCCCGAAACCGGTCCCAGGATGCTTGTTTCCAGTCCAGGGAAGACCTGGCCTAGCAGTTCGGGCTGGACTGTTCCCATGGGGAACAGGGTCAAGACTGATTTGCATATGGCTGGGTCCAAACTGGAATGGCATGGGCAGCAAAAAAACGATGGCTTTAGGCCCAGATCACTGTACTGGGGGTGAATGTTTGACAATGTTCAGCATTCCGTCCATCACATGTTGTTTTTGCTTTGTCGCCCTAAGTGGGAAGGGTATGCCCAGACGTGGGTCCCGTGCTTCCCATGCCACTGGATTCAAGCTAGCCTGGCTGATGAGGGGTGAAACCCCGAAACCGGTCCCAGGATGCTTGTTTCCAGTCCAGGGAAGACCTGGCCTAGCAGTTCGGGCTGGACTGTTCCCATGGGGAACAGGGTCAAGACTGATTTGCATATGGCTGGGTCCAAACTGGAATGGCATGGGCAGCAAAAAAACAATGGATTTAGGCCCAGATCACTGTACAGGGGGTGAATGTTTGACAATGTTCAGCATTCCGTCCATCACATGTTGTTTTTTCATTTTGTCTTTTTCTGCAGGATTTTATTGCTGTTACCTCAGAAGTTTCTTAATCCCGCTGATTGGGGGGGATTCCTTTTCCAGACACATTCCTGCACTCTTATTTCTACAGTTACTTAGCACTCCCAAGGTCAGCTTAGATGTTGTTTCTTTCCTTTTACACCCACTTCACCTCAGGCACTCTTTACTGTTTTAGTAACTCCGAATGTATGTGCCAACTTAGTGGCCCAGCTTGAAGTTCTTATTGATTTTTATCCACAGAGGATCGCCCAGCTTGCAAGTGGCACTTAGGGCCTGAGTTATGAAAAGTTAGTGCTGCCTTTGCGTCATTTTTTTATGCAAAAGCGGCACAAACTTACAAAATATATTTATATTTTGTAAGTTCCTGCCTCTTTTGCTTACAAAATATAAATATATTTTGTAAGTTTGCGCCGCTTTTGCGTAAAAAAATGACGCAAAGGCGGTGCTAACTTTTCATAAATCAGGCCTTTAGGTCTTTAGTATTGAACTGCAATTCTACTATGTTGGCTAACTATTATGCTACTTTTTATGCCATTAGTGGAGAAAACGACGACAGTAAGGGTGGTTCTGTTTCTATACTGGTGTTCATTGTCTTTTAACCTGCACTCTTCACTTTTTAAGAGATCCTTAAGCTCCCTGCAGGATATGCCTGATATGTTATAAAAGCCTGCATTTTGATATGAGTACTTTCTTATGCACTTGATTTATCATCTAAGGTTTTATCATAATTTTTATATGTTCAGGCTTTTATGATCTGTCCCATAAATGAAATTTAGTTTCAGATGACCAATCAAATAGGACAATCAAGAGATTATATTCCAAAAATGTAAATGATGTTTCTTTTTTGTGGCCCAAAATAGACCTGTAACATGGCGGACCCTTCTATGAGGTTTGTGTTGCTACGTCTAATGTTGTGTGAGCCCAATGCTGGCACGTTGTAACCTGCACCTAACCCTCTGTGAAATGTGTTGTCCGTATGTGCCTTATTTTATGTAATAGCTCTTGAGGTTCATGTACTTGATTTTATGCTTGTTTTATAACTGATGTGTTGGTGTACTTTTATGGTTCATGCGAGCCAAATAAAGTAAAGTGAAGTAAAGTAAGGTAAAGTGGGGAATGCTGGTTAGATGACGGTAGCGTGCCCCTCCTTCATGATTCAAAGATGGTGTAAAATTCTGAACATTTTTCTTGTGGCCTCACCAGAGGCTTATATTTTTTTCTTTTTGAAGGAAGATTAAAAATGCTCCCCCACAAAATCCATTCAGCGCTGTATTAAAATAAGAGCCTATTAAAATATTACCTGTATCATTAGCATAAGTCAGGCACCAGCTTACCCTGAAGACTGGCACTTTTCTTGAAGGACGCGCAGAGTTCAAGTCCATTCCTCCCTGGCCCAGCCTAGTTCAAAAACAGAACTCCCTTGGAAGACTAGGCACCTTTGTCTGGCTGTAAAGGATCCCAAAGTAAAGTACCTGAAAAGGGCTTTAACCCCTTAGCTGCTGGGCCTTCCCAAGGCCCCCCCCAGGGCCGAGTCCTTTTTTGGCAGTTTGGGGTAGTTCGCACTTAGGCCTTCATAACTTTTTGTACACATAAGCTATCCACGCCAAATTTGCCTCCTTTTTTCCAAACTTCTAGGGATTCTAAAGGTACCCGAGTTTGACGGTTCCCCTGGAGGAGACCAAGAAATTAGCCAAAATACAGCACAAATTTCATTTTTTTTTCAAAAAAATGGGAAAAAAGGGCTGCTGAAGAAGGCTTGTGTTTTTTTTTCCCTGAAAATGGCATCAACAAAGAATTTGTGGTGCTAAAATCACCATCTTCCCAGCTTTCAGGAACAGGCAGACTTGAATCAGAAAACCAAGTTTTTCAACACAATTTTGACATTTAACTGGGACATACCCCATTTTTACTATTTTTTGTGCTTTGAGCCTCCTTCCAGTTAGTGACAGGAATGGGTGTAAAAGCTAAACATTTCTGTAAAGTAGACAAAATTCTGAATTCAGCAAGAGGTAATTTGTGTAGATCATACAAGGTTTTCCTACGGAACATAACAGCTGAAATAAAAAAATATTGAAATCGAGGTAAAAAAACCGCCATTTTTCTCCATGTTTTACTCCGTAACTTTTTCCTGTGATATCAGATTTTTTAAAGCAATATACTGTTACATCTGCTGGACTCTTCTGGTTGCGGGGATATATAGGGCTTGTAGGCTCATCAAGATCCCTGGGTATCCAGAGCCAAGAAATGAGCTACACCTTGCAATGAGTTTTCATTGTAAACTGGGTATACAGCAATTCATTTGCTGAAATATAAAGAGTGAAAAATAGGTATCAAGAAAACCTTTGTATTTCCAAAATGAGCACAAGATAAGGTTGATAAGCAGTGGTTATTTGCACATCTCTGAATTCCGGGGTGCCCATATTAGCATGTGAATTACAGGGCATTTCTCAAATAGATGTCTTTTTTAAACACTGGCTTACATTTAGAAGGGAGAAATGTAGAAAAAGACAAGGGGCAATAACACTTGTCCTGCTATTCTGCATTCCCCCAAGTCTCCCGATAAAAATGGTACCCAAGTGGGTCCCGTGCTTCCCATGCCACTGGATTCAAGCTAGCCTGGCTGATGAGGGGTGAAACCCCGAAACCGGTCCCAGGATGCTAGTTTCCAGTCCAGGGAAGACCTGGCCTAGCAGTTCGGGCTGGACTGTTCCCATGGGGAACAGGGTCAAGACTGATTTGCATATGGCTGGGTCCAAACTGGAATGGCATGGGCAGCAAAAAAACGATGGATTTGGGCCCAGATCACTGTA
Source organism: Pleurodeles waltl (assembly GCF_031143425.1). Classification (NCBI taxonomy): domain Eukaryota; kingdom Metazoa; phylum Chordata; class Amphibia; order Caudata; family Salamandridae; genus Pleurodeles; species Pleurodeles waltl. The sequence goes on along the minus strand of NC_090444.1, from coordinate 619,213,831 downwards.
CTGGAGGTGAATGTTTGACAATGTTCAGCATTCCGTCCATCACATGTTGTTTTTGCTTTGTCGCCCTAAGTGGGAAGGGTATGCCCAGACGTGGGTCCTGTGCTTCCCATGCCACTGGATTCAAGCTAGCCTGGCTGATGAGGGGTGAAACCCCGAAACCGGTCCCAGGATGCTTGTTTCCAGTCCAGGGAAGACCTGGCCTAGCAGTTCGGGCTGGACTGTTCCCATGGGGAACAGGGTCAAGACTGATTTGCATATGGCTGGGTCCAAACTGGAATGGCATGGGCAGCAAAAAAATGATAGCTTTAGGCCCAGATCACTGTACTGGGGGTGAATGTTTGACAATGTTCAGCATTCCATCCATCACATGTTGTTTTTGCTTTGTCGCCCTAAGTGGGAAGGGTATGCCCAGACGTGGGTCCCGTGCTTCCCATGCCACTGGATTCAAGCTAGCCTGGCTGATGAGGGGTGAAACCCCGAAACCGGTCCCAGGATGCTTGTTTCCAGTCCAGGGAAGACCTGGCCTAGCAGTTCGGGCTGGACTGTTCCCATGGGGAACAGGGTCAAGACTGATTTGCATATGGCTGGGTCCAAACTGGAATGGCATGGGCAGCAAAAAAACAATGGATTTAGGCCCAGATCACTGTACAGGGGGTGAATGTTTGACAATGTTCAGCATTCCGTCCATCACATGTTGTTTTTTCATTTTGTCTTTTTCTGCAGGATTTTATTGCTGTTACCTCAGAAGTTTCTTAATCCCGCTGATTGGGGGGGATTCCTTTTCCAGACACATTCCTGCACTCTTATTTCTACAGTTACTTAGCACTCCCAAGGTCAGCTTAGATGTTGTTTCTTTCCTTTTACACCCACTTCACCTCAGGCACTCTTTACTGTTTTAGTAACTCCGAATGTATGTGCCAACTTAGTGGCCCAGCTTGAAGTTCTTATTGATTTTTATCCACAGAGGATCGCCCAGCTTGCAAGTGGCACTTAGGGCCTGAGTTATGAAAAGTTAGTGCTGCCTTTGCGTCATTTTTTTATGCAAAAGCGGCACAAACTTACAAAATATATTTATATTTTGTAAGTTCCTGCCTCTTTTGCTTACAAAATATAAATATATTTTGTAAGTTTGCGCCGCTTTTGCGTAAAAAAATGACGCAAAGGCGGTGCTAACTTTTCATAAATCAGGCCTTTAGGTCTTTAGTATTGAACTGCAATTCTACTATGTTGGCTAACTATTATGCTACTTTTTATGCCATTAGTGGAGAAAACGACGACAGTAAGGGTGGTTCTGTTTCTATACTGGTGTTCATTGTCTTTTAACCTGCACTGTTCACTTTTTAAGACATCCTTAAGCTCCCTGCAGGATATGCCTGATATGTTATAAAAGCCTGCATTTTGATATGAGTACTTTCTTATGCACTTGATTTATCATCTAAGGTTTTATCATAATTTTTATATGTTCAGGCTTTTATGATCTGTCCCATAAATGAAATTTAGTTTCAGATGACCAATCAAATAGGACAATCAAGAGATTATATTCCAAAAATGTAAATGATGTTTCTTTTTTGTGGCCCAAAATAGACCTGTAACATGGCGGACCCTTCTATGAGGTTTGTGTTGCTACGTCTAATGTTGTGTGAGCCCAATGCTGGCACGTTGTAACCTGCACCTAACCCTCTGTGAAATGTGTTGTCCGTATGTGCCTTATTTTATGTAATAGCTCTTGAGGTTCATGTACTTGATTTTATGCTTGTTTTATAACTGATGTGTTGGTGTACTTTTATGGTTCATGCGAGCCAAATAAAGTAAAGTGAAGTAAAGTAAGGTAAAGTGGGGAATGCTGGTTAGATGACGGTAGCGTGCCCCTCCTTCATGATTCAAAGATGGTGTAAAATTCTGAACATTTTTCTTGTGGCCTCACCAGAGGCTTATATTTTTTTCTTTTTGAAGGAAGATTAAAAATGCTCCCCCACAAAATCCATTCAGCGCTGTATTAAAATAAGAGCCTATTAAAATATTACCTGTATCATTAGCATAAGTCAGGCACCAGCTTACCCTGAAGACTGGCACTTTTCTTGAAGGACGCGCAGAGTTCAAGTCCATTCCTCCCTGGCCCAGCCTAGTTCAAAAACAGAACTCCCTTGGAAGACTAGGCACCTTTGTCTGGCTGTAAAGGATCCCAAAGTAAAGTACCTGAAAAGGGCTTTAACCCCTTAGCTGCTGGGCCTTCCCAAGGCCCCCCCCCAGGGCCGAGTCCTTTTTTGGCAGTTTGGGGTAGTTCGCACTTAGGCCTTCATAACTTTTTGTACACATAAGCTATCCACGCCAAATTTGCCTCCTTTTTTCCAAACTTCTAGGGATTCTAAAGGTACCCGAGTTTGACGGTTCCCCTGGAGGAGACCAAGAAATTAGCCAAAATACAGCACAAATTTCATTTTTTTTTCAAAAAAATGGGAAAAAAGGGCTGCTGAAGAAGGCTTGTGTTTTTTTTTCCCTGAAAATGGCATCAACAAAGAATTCGTGGTGCTAAAATCACCATCTTCCCAGCTTTCAGGAACAGGCAGACTTGAATCAGAAAACCAAGTTTTTCAACACAATTTTGACATTTAACTGGGACATACCCCATTTTTACTATTTTTTGTGCTTTGAGCCTCCTTCCAGTTAGTGACAGGAATGGGTGTAAAAGCTAAACATTTCTGTAAAGTAGACAAAATTCTGAATTCAGCAAGAGGTAATTTGTGTAGATCATACAAGGTTTTCCTACGGAACATAACAGCTGAAATAAAAAAATATTGAAATCGAGGTAAAAAAACAGCCATTTTTCTCCATGTTTTACTCCGTAACTTTTTCCTGTGATATCAGATTTTTTAAAGCAATATACTGTTACATCTGCTGGACTCTTCTGGTTGCGGGGATATTTAGGGCTTGTAGGCTCATCAAGATCCCTGGGTATCCAGAGCCAAGAAATGAGCTACACCTTGCAATGAGTTTTCATTGTAAACTGGGTATACAGCAATTCATTTGCTGAAATATAAAGAGTGAAAAATAGGTATCAAGAAAACCTTTGTATTTCCAAAATGAGCACAAGATAAGGTTGATAAGCAGAGGTTATTTGCACATCTCTGAATTCCGGGGTGTCCATATTAGCATGTGAATTACAGGGCATTTCTCAAATAGACGTCTTTTTTAAACACTGGCTTACATTTAGAAGGGAGAAATGTAGAAAAAGACAAGGGGCAATAACACTTGTCCTGCTATTCTGCATTCCCCCAAGTCTCCCGATAAAAATGGTACCCCACTTGTGTGGGCAGGCCTAATGCCTGCGACAGGAAACGTAACATGGACATATCGCATTTTTACACTGAAAACTGACGTGTTTTTTGTAAAGTGCCTAGCTGTGGATTTTGGCCTCTAGCTCAGCCGGCACCTAAGGAAACCTACCAAACCTGTGCATTTTGGGAAACTAGACACCTTGGGGAATCCAAGATGGGGTGACTTGTGGGGCTCTCACCAGGTTCTGTTACCCAGAATCCTTTGCAAACCTAAATATTTGGAAAAAAAACACTTTTTCTTCACATTTCGGTGACAGAAAGTTCTGGAATCTGAGAGGAGCCACAAATGTCCTTCCACCCAGCATTTTGCAAAGTCTCCCGCTAAAAATGGTTCCTCACTTGTGTGGGTAGGCCTAGTGCCAGCAACAGGAAATTCCCCAAAACACAACGTGGACACATCACATTTCCCAAAGAAAAGAAAGACCTGAAGAAAACAGACCTGTTTTTTGCAAAGTGCCTAGCTGTGGATTTTGGCCTATGGCTCAGCCGGCACCTAGGGAAACCTACCAAACCTGTGCATTTTTTAAAAACTAGACACCTAGGGGAATCCAAAATGGGGTGACTTGTGGGGCTCTCACCAGGTTCTGTCACCCACAATCCTTTGCAAACCTTAAACTTTGGCCAACAAAACACTTTTTCCTCACATTTCGATGATAGAAAGTTCTGGAATCTGAGAGGAGACACAAATTTATATTTATATATATATATATATATATATATATATATATGTATATATATATATATATATATACACACATATCTATATGGATAAATATATCTATATAGATATATATATATATATATATAGAGAGAGAGAGAGAGAGAGAGATAGATAGATATAGATCTATGTATATATATATATATATATATATAGATCTATATATATTTTTTTAATAGCTGTATGGTTTCCCTGTCGCCATAGTGACCCCTAGGGAAACCATATAACTATTTTTAAAAATGATTGCCTCCATAGGATGTTGCCCTGCTCCCGGGCGACTCCGTGTCAATTTCTTTTTTTTTTCAAATGGCTTTTTAAAAAAAATATGTTTTAATCCGGTGGGGGAGGGGGCGCAATCGGGCGCGATGGCACCCCCCAGGGATAAACCTACCTTTTTTAAGAAAAAGAAATCCCCGGGGGGTGACCGTTTGCCGAGGGAGCCGACCCCCCCAAGTGAAATCCCTGGTGTCTAGTGGGGTTTCCTAGCCCTAGCTGCACAGCGATCGAGGAGGGCCAGGAAACCAGTTCAGGAGGGCCTCATTTGAAAGGGGAGAGTCCCCCCTTTCAAACGAGGCTTCACGAACATCGGGTAGGCCTTTTTGGGCTGTTTTTCCCTTCAGAGAAGGAAGCGGCTGCAAGGCTGCTTCCTGCTCCGATGGAGAAAACAGATAGTGACGTCACAAAGGGGCAGGTAAGGGGGTGGGGGGAGACACTGAAGATCTTCTGTGTCTCCCAGGGTATTTTTTAAGAAATATATGCCCCCGAGGATTTTTTAACCCCCTCCCTGGTGTCGTCCACTGGTCATGACCCGCACCAGGGAGGTAGCCACAAGAGCGGTTAATATGTTCCTGGTTGCTGAACTGTGGGGTACGACTCATTTCAGTGTTAGTGGGAGGGTGAAAGATGGATGGCCCAACCTCTTCCAGTCTCTCTTAGGCAGCCACTTAACCCTTGCTATGTTCTAGCTGAGCATGAAGCTTAAAAGCTTAACAGTCTAAGCGCAGCTATGGTCACTCTTGTGCCCTCCTGGTCTGACACTAGAAGGTTCTAATGATAGGTTGAAATATCCTCCATAGGCCAGGGAGGCTGACCCAGGTGTCTCCTGAGAATCAGAATCACGTTTTTTATTTGGCACACTGAGGTGTTCCCAGCTCTGACTACACTTGTAGCCTTCAAACGGGCAATTAGATGAGGATGGGTGAAGCACCTAATCTTCGTTGAGAAGACAGGAATAACAATAGAGGGATGGAGGGTGTGCCAGTTTGAGCTCTGTTTTTTATTCAGATGCACTGCTCATTCAATTTCCATGAGTGCTTATAAATCATTCTACATCATCTTGGCCGGAGGTCATCAGAAAAGTCCTTTGCTTGGCAACGGGCGAATACCCCTCCCCTGAGTGCCCAGCTGCAATGATATCAGGATGCCTGATACTGATTTTTGGTAATGGGAGGACACAGATCATGCATGTGCTCCAGGTCCTAGCCATGTCTCACCAATTGTTGTATTGTTTAGGCAACGAGCGGAACCTCCGAGTACTACCCTAGTGTTTTGAAAAACTACTGCCTTCCCCAAGGAGTTAAGTGTGGTTACAGAATACCTCCTTCCTATGACTTAAATGAGCACATGGGCAGATAGCCTGATCGGTGCAACCGCAATCCTCTCACATCTCACTGCAGGAATCCACTTGCCAGGATCACCCACTGGACCTTGCTCCCTCTAAGCTTTCTATTCCTCCTCACAGGATTTCTCTGGTCTTGGAAGGAAGGCAGACACTGATGCTCCAGACTCCAGGGCAGGTGGTCTTGAGTTCTCTTGGTGACAACCCCTCACCTAGCTGGGAGACCGGCAGACCTTATTCCCGAGTTCTGGTCACACAAGGCAAACTCTTCTTGACCTTTTCCACGTTGACATACAGCTCTGGCTGGCTGCTTGATGGATGACAACTTGGGAGATTCATGCTCCTCTTTTTAAAATCCATTTCCAGACACAAATATATTTTACATTATCTCAGTCTTTGAAGTTCAGGTTGTGGGCTGCATCCTTTGAAGTGCCAACTCTTCAGTCCTGCCCTTTCATCCAGGAGGCAGTCTGTAATGGCAGTAGTGACTCCCCAACACAGACCGTCGGAGTGATTCAAGGATCACACCTGAAAGTCAGTCTCACTGATGCACACCTACCCAAAGGTTACAAATGGGTCTTGGCCATTAATTAACGCAATGGCTTATTCTATGTGTGTTGCCCACAATATCAACATTTCCAAAGGCATGCCAATCTCAATTAAGTTCTCCAGAGGTATATGTGGCTCCATCAAGCTGCTCCAGACTACCTATACACGTGCCTTTCTGTCCATGGGTGCATTATAATAAGAAAGCTTATCTTTTATGTAGCCTATACGGTCTAGCCCATCATTGTGTGTGCATGCTAATGAACTCGGGAACAGAGGCTGGCTTTCCTCTAGTTTGTACCAAGTAAACAAAACTAAGGCCTACAGTACGAGTGACCTAGTATTGGGCCTTCTGGAATTTACTGATATAATTGGCACCAGTATTTCTAGGGAGGGGGTTTACAGTGGACTCCTGGGGTACTTTGAGAGTATCCTCAAAAATGTAGATTTAATGAAATTTCCGGTATATGGCACCTGAATCCCGTCGAGTTACATAAATCTCAAAATTTGTCGAGATACATAAATCTCACAATTCATTTGGGGCCAGCAACTCCCATTACCAGCCCCATTCGGATTAACTCGGGACTTGCAGCGAGTTTCTAAAGTCTCAGGATGTTTCTCCTCTTAGAGACTGGCTGTCTGCCTGCCCCCTCTTTGGCCACATGCTTGTGTCACAACACTGTGAGAGAAGCTCAGGGCAAATGACGTGCACGACTTAAATATCTGAGCTACAGAAGGACTGCATTTCAGTGAACATGCCGAACTAGTGCAAAGGGGTGTGTCTGAGGCAGAAGATTAATTAGTCCATTTTGTAACAAATCTCAGTAAAAACCCACGATTTACCTCAGATTTGCCCATCAAGGATTCATTGATCACGTACTGACTTTGTAAACTGTTGCCTATTAATTAAACCATCACCCTGATTCCACATTCCTCTTGGTCCCCTCGTGCTACAAACCAGATTCGCACTTTTAATTGTTTCAAAGTTAATATGATATTTATTAAGGCTTTGCAGTGCCTCACCCAATTTACTTTTCATGAATTATCATCATCCCCTGCCCAGTACAATTGTGCAATTCTTCTGTAAATACATAAACGGAACGACACCTTCCCAACTCAGCAAGTAACATTTCAAATCCAGCTGCCCCGACCACACTGTGTCTACTTTTTTTTGTTTTATTTTTCTAACACACATTTTTCTCTTGTGACTTTTGTCCACATCCGGATCTCGGTATTGCATGAGAAGATTCCCTTGGGCTGAAGGTCAGCAAAGGTCACACGAACCTCTGATACCGGTACAAAGAGTAGCTTTATATAGACAGAATGCAGCAACAGCACATGGACCAGCCCCAAGAAAAGCAATACATGCCCAGAGCCTGCTGTTTTCTGTCCTGAGAAGATATGTATTTTTGAAGTCTCTGAACAGTAATTAATCTATGGCGAATGCTGGATACTGTGTGTGGAGCAAAATTCGTTCCAAAGTAATCCTCATACAAATCATTGCAACAACATACTACAACTTTACTTAGAGGAAATAAGATTAGATAGACAGTAGAAAAGCATGTTGTTCCAAAAAGAACTTAACTACACCAACTATATAGACATATTAGATATTACTTTGTGATCTACCAAAAATCTTTACATCAAGTTATAGTAAAAAGAACAAAAAAGGTTAAAAAATAAACAATATATGATTCCATAGACTGCGTCCCTATGTGAGTACTAGAAATTTAATCTGCACCTAATTTGTTTGAAACAATAAACTCTACAAGTACACAACATACAGAAATATTTACTAAGACGAAAGATGAGTATTGTGTATCAAAAGAAAGGCCTACCTGAAGTAACGGAGGCCCTGATATAAAACAGCTGAGCGCCATGTCATTGTTTTGACACAAAGGCGGCACTAAGGTAGCCACTTTGTGACCCTTTGTGCTACATTATGCGTGTGCCAGGCATAATGTATGCAAAGGGGGCATTCCCCCATTAGGGGGGCCCAAAAAATGCTGCAAAGAAATCACAGAGATTTCTTTGCTTCATTTTTGTGGCACTTTTAACATCTTCTTAGAGCAGGTGTTAAAAGGGGGCACACCCTTGTTTACATTGGGCCCCTATGTACTGGTCAGGGTTAGCGCCAACATTTTGGCGCTAATCCTGAACCGTACATCAATAGCGACAACAATTTTGATGCTATTGCCCCTGCAATGCCCCATAGTGCACCATATCTTAGATACGGTGCACACTTGGTGAAGGTACGGGGGTGCTAAGGGATGCGAGGAAAGTGGCGCTGCTCCTGAGTGCACACAATTCCAAAGCATGGAACATCAGAAGGTCGCACATGATCATCTTTGTTTTATTTAACGTAAAGGTAGTGAATGTCCCACCAGTAGCTGATATGTTGTTTCAGCTCCACCCAGAGAGCAGCTGGCACACTGTAAGTGGATGAACTCACTGATATGGAAGACTTTGACATCACTAATAGATGGAAAGCCGACTTCACTCATAAGTCACCAGGAAAGGCCAACAAAAGCTATAATACTCAGCCCTCTTCACCCAAAACCCAACCACTACATTATGTTTTAAATCCTACCTTTGTGTACGCTCTGCAGTGTGGGACTTGTAGTTTCACATTTTCAGTTAGAAAAAAGGACACATTCGTCTTTACAGAAAAAACAAAATGTGATGGATTCATTATGTGCTTACCCGAAAGAGCATGTAATTGTGCGGACGGGTATGAACTACAGTTATTTCTAATCAGGGTTAGGAAAGGGAGCTGTCCCTCTATGTTTAAAAATCACTGCAGATTAATCCTTAATCTGCAGTGGTTTTAAAACATAGAGGGACTACTGCCACTTCCGGCCCCGTTTGGAAACCACTGTAGAGTATGCAGGGCGCCAAGTGGTATTAGGCTTTTCTATTTTCTTAGCACATAATGCATTCTCGCATCCATTTTTCGATGTCAGGATGCATTTTGCGCTAAGAAAATAGTGCCAAATGCCCACTGTTCCCCATTGTGGAATTCTGCATAATCTTGTGGAATTTTAATGTAAGTCCATTGAATTCTGATTAATCAAACTCTGCCAATTCTGTTCATTCCTAAATAACACACAGCATAGCGCCACTTAATTTTTCTGGAGGTGACATCAGTTTCAAAGTAACTCTGTATTGGTTGTTGGGTTGGTGAGTGTTAGCATTGTAGCCCATACTCTTACTTAACTGACAAATAGCTCCAGATTGTGTATGACCTGTTCAGTTAGCCATAGCTTTTTTATCATTTCAAACTGCATTTTGTGACAGGCCAGAGCTTGTAGTCTAGGTTATAATGTAAAACCTGAAACTACATGCCCCAGAATCCACATGTGGGAAACTCATTATCCACATTCAGAAAACACCACAGCAACATTGCTTCAGTATTTGGTCAAAACAGCATAGAAACAGATATACCCAAAACAATCAATACATTTAAACGCACAAAGAAAGATATTACTGTTTTCAGACATACACACATATCACCTTTAACATTTACAGTCTAGTCTCTCCTTTGATGCAGGTCTGGGCTTTGAAATCCCAGAGTAAAGCCCACTTCCCAATATATAAATCCTGTATTTCTGAGGATGCTCTAACCCAGAAAGCCAGTGGCTCAATGGATAGGCTGAATAACTGTAGGTACAGAAGGGACCCCAGTCTCATATCCCATCATAGTACACCTGTCTTGACATTGTCCATGGAACTCAGACTGCTACTCTGGGTTGAGTTATAACAGTTTTGCCCAGGCCTGGAACTCAGGATAAATTTGCATTCATTCCTGGACTTGGAACATGAGGCTCCAGCCAATTGAGGTAAATGCATTCTCAGCATCAAGGAAAATAATCACCCCTTGGTCCTCTAGCCCATTAACGCGACACAGCCAGTCACGTAGCCTCCTTAGGTTCAATCATGTTGACCGATGGAACAAACAGCCAGAATGGTCAGGGCGGACAAGAAGTACACCAGGAGTCTATTTTGCCAATGCTTTTCCTTGAAGTTTGGTCTCATTATTCAATATTGACAACATTTGGTAAGAGGAACACTTTGAAACTGGCTTCCCTGATATGGATATAACTACTACTATTGAATGCCATAATTCTGAGAGCATTGTCACAACTTCTCTACCCTCTTTCAGGAAAACAATTAGGCATTAATGTTTTCCTTCCTGCAACTATACAATTGCCTTTATGAATTCTTCCGAAGACATAGGGCCTGATTTCAACTTCAGCGGAGGGGATTTCTCTGTCCCAAATGTGACGGATATCCCACCCACTGTATTACGAGTTCCATAGGATATAATGGACTCATCATTCGGCGGGCGTGATATCCGTCACATTTGGGACGGAGTAATCCCCTCCACCGAAGTTGTAATCAGGCCCATAGTTCCCTTAAGGCCTTTGCTCAAATCAGCAGTCAACTTTAGCTATCCAATTCATCAAGAAGGGTTAACATCTTTAGTTCCGTACAGTTCCCTCTAGTCCGCTGTATGTTCCAGTAATAGTCAACAAATGTCTGAGAAATATCTCCATCAGTTCTGATTGCTGTCTATTCTTCTTCAACTGTGTCCTCAACCCATTAGCTCCCTTTTTCCTTTAGTTAAGCCATACTCTCCTATGGGTTGTAACATTTTGTATTTTAGCTGATTCCATCATCTTGTCATAGTATTCTATCTGGCTCAGTTCGAAAATATATGTCTGTGGTTAGAAATTTGTTGCTCTGTCTTCAGGGCATTATTTTACAATTCCCTTACTCAGACCCTATTATTTTACTTTTGCCCAGGTTCTAGCTTGTACCCTACCTCTAAGCACTGCCTTGTTTGTGTCCCATGAACTGAACTGACCCTGTGTTATTCTTGAAGTATTTTTTTATTGTATTTATAAATAGTAATAATGTTGTATTATTTTGCATCTCCCATGTGTTCATTCTTCAGGTGAATCTTCCTAGCCTTTCATTGAAACCCTTTCTTAATTGGAACAGGGTTTGGTGTGAGATTCTCCCAGCAAGGTGGTCCACAATTTTGATCTGTGGGGCCTCAGAAGTTTAAATAAAAATGTAATCTAGCCTGGTAAATGATGTGTGGACACCTGGCAAGTATGAGTGCTGTCTCCCAGATGCTCCGTTTGACACATACAACTTGTCCCAGAGGTGTTGTATAAGGCATCCGGATTGTATCCACATGGTCTGCCATATATGAGCTAAAGGTCCTGTATATGTTCAGGAATATCACCTCTTTGAAATCACCCCATATAATACATATTAGCTGTTAGCTCCAGCATTAACAGACCCAATTTGTTTAAGGTGTGTTTATGCAGGCTTCGAGGGCATTAATTCTAAAAACTGTGTGTGTTGACCAACATCACTTCCCATTTAGCTCTGCTTAGCACCCATTTGGATCAGATCAGATTTTGAAAATGATGAACCGAATTGTGTATTGCGGAACAATTACCACTCCTCTTGACTCCTGGGTGAAGAATGGATGCTCAAGCGAGACATACCAGTTGTATCCAAGAACTGTGCATTTCCACCAAAAAAGGTGGTTTCCTGAAAGAGAATTGAATCAGGTCCCTATCGTTTGATTTACTATGCAATTGCTCCTCTATATAATTTTCTCCCAGTGCATTAACATTCCAAATCAGTACCTTTATATGCATCTTATCTTCTGTGTTCATACCCACGTTTACTACTGGGGCAAAGTTAGTACCCTGCCTCCTCCTTCCATCATATCCCTGATGGGTCTGTATGGGGCAACACTCCTGAGTCAACCTGCGTCTTCCTATTCCCAGTTTATAATGTGACTATTGCTCAGATTTGTAAACCCTAATCATAACCCAATCAGAATAATAGGTAACATAACTTCCTATATCCGCAACCTGACTTTTCCAGTCATAGAACTCTGTACTACTGCACCGTACCATAGGCAGGGTCAGTCAACCACCCCTAGATCCAAAAGTTCTACTAACTTAAGATACAACAAAACCTTGCTATACTGTGCCAAGTTGGCTTTTTCTCCATCAGTTGCTTATTCATGTCTCACCTGCATACAAAACTACTTTACCATGAGTCACGTTCCTTCACAATTGTTGACTCATGTTTATTGTTGACAGTATTGTTGACAGTATCAGCCTCCAGCCTGAGGTTCTTGTGTTTAGTCTGTCTCCTGGTCCTGCTCCTTTTGAGCCTTTATAGGTGATTTAGGTGATCGCCTGTTATCACCAGTTGCTCCTCAGCTTGATGTTCAGCAGAGGGATAGGAGATATACATCACTCATGTAGTACTGCATGTTCTTGTTCTAGGTCTAGTGTATTTCCACTCATGTCATCTGATGCATTTTACTCAGAAGGCGGACGTTTCCTTTGTTCTGCCTCTCAGTCATATGCCTTCTCTTGGGTGTCAAAAAAAGATGACCTTGGATTTATGTATCACCTTCAATGTGGCTGGCTACAGCAGCTTGTAGTCCAGGCTGATTGCCTCCATCTTATTTTTTACCTCATCTAAGAACCGTTTTCATCTAATCCAGACTGTAAAGATGATGTGAGACATCTCATATATCACCCTACACTGTCATAATTAGTGTATCAGCTTTGCCTTTATATTTGAGTAAATTTGCAATTAAAGAGTGAGGAGCTGCTAACGGTAGGACAGGGATACAGGGTCAATCACAAAACAGGAGGAGAGTACACTCATCAGAACTGATATGAAGCCACTTCTTCGTAGCGTATGCCCTCTCTCCACAGGTTATTGTACCATGCTTGTCCTTTCGGGTCTTTTACTCTCTTTTCTAATGTGCAGCAAGTTGATACACCTTAGCATAGAGTATTTGCACAATCTTCTAACTCTCATGCATGCCCTTTTTTTTCTACCACTCCTAGCATATTTCTAAAGTCTTGTCAGAGCAGAGGGACATCCTTTCCCACTTCCCCTCTTTTTATTTCCAGGGCTTTTCTTGTGTTTACAAGTGCTTGCAGGATTATGCTTGTTAAAAATGTGTCACTGGGAGTGTCTTTACCAGGCATGATGTTTTGTATTGTGAAGGCCAGCTGTTGTGAACATCCTGGCATATTTGTCCATATTTCTCTGATTCCGTAATTATCCGGTTTAGTCTTTCAACATCCTTATCTCAATTCTGTGGAGCTTACCCTTTTTAGTAGCCTTTAGGGTCCTGTAGAGTTATTCTGGTGAGCTGCTGAATATATCACATTTGTTGCTAGCTCCCCTCCCCCCCGTGCTAAGCTTTTTTGGGGCTATTTGGGGTAGTTCATGCTTAGGCCTCCATTCCTTTTTGTCCACATAGGCTATCCACGCCAAATGTGTGTCTTTTTTTACCCCACATGTTGGGGATTCTTTTTTTTGTGTTGTATTTTCTTTTTATTGTTAATTGCATCATATTACATAGTATAGTGAACAGTCTGTTAACCTAAGCCATTTCTGTTTCCAATCAGGTTTTCTCATAGGGAAGATAACAAGTACAGTTTTACATTCTATGAGTCATTATCAATACACATGTCTGTTTTTTCTAGGCATCATACATGTACAATTGTTATTTTATATCTCTCTTGTCTATTGCTATGCCATTTGCCATAGTTGTGGCTTTTTTCTTATAATAATGCATATACAATCAGAGATATGGTAAACGATTCAATGAAACCAACTTATAAAAGAAGAGGGAGAGAACAAAAAAAAAACAAGGATCCATTTGCTCCATGATGTCCTCGTTATACAATTCTACTGTAATAACAGTCGTGGTCAATACTAACCAGGTGTCCCATTTGCCATCTCCTTGAGTCTCCCTGGAATATGCTGCTAGTCCATTTAAAGAGTGTGAATCATAATGTTTTGTGATAAGGGTGGGATACGGTCAAGGGTAGTGGGGGACCATTAGGAGTGTATTGAGGGATATAAAGAAAAGTAGTGATTAGTGTGGGTTATGAGAACGGGGGGAGGAAAGGAGGGGGTGGCGGGTGAGGGGGAGAGGTTTCTGGGTAGGAATCTAAGTGTATAGAAAATGTAGAGTAGGGAGGGAGGGTATGGAAGGGGTAAGGGGAGAGAGGGCGTATATATGGATTGCATTAGTGTCCATGGTGTCTAATAGGCAGAAGAAGAATAAGGAAGTGGCAACGATAGTAACAATAAAAATCACTGTAATAATAATGATGTTAACATTAGTAGTGACATTAGTAGTGATAGTGATAGCGATAGTGACCAAGGGGAGGGGGCCGTGTGAATTCTAAAGGCAAATCATTATAGTGGCTGCTTCCATATGAAGAGAAAAATATAGCCAGACTATAAAGTGTTATAAGATGTTTTGGGGCAGGGGGGTGTGGTGGGGGGGGAATGGATCGGGGAATGACACGGTGATATGAACATCAATAGTATGTATAAGGATTGGGATATGAATAACGGAATAGGTTATGCCAAAAAGGTCAATGAATAGTGGATGGTGAGGAGCGGTTTTTATCATAGGTTATACAGTAGCTTTCTACCTTTCTACCGGGGGGTGGAGGGGGTCATCTGAGTCCAGGAGGGGAGGGATGGTGTGTTAGGTGTGGGTGGATGTACCTGCATGGGTATGATAGCAGGAATGGTATATTCCCACTACGTGGTATTTTGTGGAGTTCTCTAGGGGTAATCTGGTCCTAGTGTCCGGAGATGAAGGGTGACCAGGTCTGGAGAAACACCTCCGTTCTGTCCTGTAAACTGTAGATAAGTTGTTCGTGTGTGGCCGCTTGGTACATTGCTGTCAACCATTCATCATGGGAGGGGACGGTCGGTGCACGCCAGTGTCTAAGGATGCATAATTTGGCCGTTGCTAGCGCGGTGTGTAGGAGTCTACTTTGAGTTTGTGTGATCTTATGGAGTTCTCCCATGTCGTGTAGCAATAGAAGAGATGGGGTGAGGAGTGGTGGGAGGGGTAGGGATTCTCAGAGGGTGTTTCCCACTGTTCTCCAAAAAGGTTGTACGGCTGCGCAATCGTGTAGGATATGGAGTAAGTCGCAGTTTGTGTGTGGGCACCTCCAGCAGTTTGCATGGGGGAGAAGTCTTGCCATATGTAATTTTTGTGGGGTCCAATACCAATCATGTAATGTCTTAAAGAGGCAGAATTTCAGACGAGCCTCGCGTGCTCCGCGGTCCCTGGCTTCGATCAGGTCAGTCCAGTCCTCCAGGTCATATTCAGTTTGTAGGTGCGTCTGCCATTTGTTTTTGAGGGAAGTCAGGAGTGGGAGTGAGAAGAGGTGGCGAATCAGCAGTGCCTGGAGTCCCGATATCGCACCCTTCATCTTCCCCCATGTCTCTAGATAGTGTAGTATAGGAGAGCGCGGGAGCTGTCGGGGAAGGGCACCTAGTCTCTGTTTAAGACAATGTCTGAGTTGGAGGTAACGCCATGAGTGGTATTCCGGGAGGTTGAATTCCACCTGTAGGTCCCTAAAAGTTTTCCAGGTTTCCCCTGATATAAGTTGGTCCACTCGTCTGATGCCTCGTTGACCCCAATCCTTCCAGGTAATAGTTTTCCCTCCGATTTGGAACCCTTTGTTGCCCCACACAGGAGCCCTGTCATGTAAGTGGGGGTCTATCTTAAGGAGCCGATGTACCCGCTGCCAGGTTTTCTTCATGGCTCCTATCATAGGATTGGTGGGTCGGAGGCATTTTTGACTCGTATCGTATAATAGCTGGAGGCCGTAGGGGGCCCCTATAAGGGCTCGTTCTACGTCCACCCATAGCGGCGGGTTATTACAGTCGGGAGTAGGAGGGCCATTTGTGAAAGATGTAACGCCTACGAATAGTGTTCGATCGAGGGAAGGCTTAGTCCACCGCATTCCCGACGGGCTATCAAGGTGGTTTTGGGTAGTCGTGGGCGCATGGATCCCCAAGCAAAGGAGCGGATACAGCGGTCTATCTCTCTTAATACAGGTAAGGGGATCTGTAAGGGGAGCATGCCTAGGACATATAGGAACCTCGGCAAGGTTACCATCTGCACCGCCTGTACTCTGCCCCACATGGAGAGGTTCAGTTGGCCCCATTTCTCAAAGTCCCGTTTCATGGTATTGATCAATGGGTCTATATTGTTTGACACCACATTGACCAACCCTGTATTTACGTCAATTCCTAGATATCTTAGTCGGGAGTGTTTCCATTTAATCGGTAAGCCTTGTATGGAGGCACTCACTGTGACTGGGGAAAGTGGTAGAGCTTCGCACTTGTCCCAATTGATTCGATATCCTGATATGCATTCAAATTCCGTTAGAATCTCCCTCAGGGCAGTGAAGGAAGTGGGCAGGTCAGTGAGGGTAAGTAAGATATCGTCTGCATATAAATATATGTCAGATTTTTCGCCTGGTAGCGGGATTCCTGATATGAGGTTGGAACTACGGATGGCTGCCGCCAGAGGCTCCACCGCAAGTAGAAATAGGAGGGGTGATAGTGGGCATCCTTGACGTGTCCCTCTCCGGATCTCAAAAGTGTCCGACAGGAACCCCCCACAGTTTACCTGTGCTGTCGGGGAGCCATATAGGAGGCGCACCTTGTTAATGAAGCCTTCTCCTAACCCGAAGTTCAAGATTTCGAAGAGGTACCACCATTCTATTCGGTCGAACGCTTTCTCGGCATCCAACGAGAGGGCTAGAGCTTCTTCTCGTGTATCGCGGGCGGCCCAAATGGCATGCAAAAGTGTGCGGAGGTTATTCCTGGAGGAGCGGCCCGGTACAAAGCCTACTTGGGAGTGATGGATTAACGAGGGGATAACTTTTTTAAGGCGAGTGGCCAGTATTCCCGCTAATATTTTAATATCTCCATTCAATAAGGAGATAGGGCGATAGCTTCCGTTAAGAAGTGGGTCTTTTCCGGGTTTCAGCAAGACTGTGATAGTGGCTTTATTAGACATAGGATGTATGGAGCCTTCCCTTTCGGTCCCTTGAAATGCCTCGTATAAGACATCTACAGTGTCGGTTCCCGTCCATTTATAGAATTCAGATGTAAACCCATCCTCCCCCGGTGCTTTGTGATATGATAGATTAGCTATTGCTTGTTGTATCTCTTCCTTACTAATATCCCCTTCTAGAACAGCCCTGCCTTCATCTGTAAGATGGGGGATGTGCGTCCTCTGCAGGAATGCGTCTAAGCGGGCAGTGTCTTCCGATGTTTCTGAGGAATATAAAGTTTGGTAGTACCGGCCGAATTCTTCTGCAATCGCCTGGGGGTGTGTAATGAGTAAGTTATCCTGGGTGCGTAGTGCCGGTATAGCAAGTGCTGTTTCCCGTTGGCGTAGTTGGGCAGCCAGTAAGCAGCCCGCTTTCTCTCCGTGCTCATAGTGGCGTCCCTTCAGCCGTTGTAGGGCATATTCTGCCTGTGAGGTGTAGAGGGTGTTAAGCTCCATTTTAGCCTGTTCTAGGGAGCGGCGATTGGAGGGGGTGGGTTGTTGTGTGTGTTTCCTCATGGCCTGTGTTATTGTGTCTTCTAGCGTGTGTTGTTGGGCCCGTCTATGGGCATTGGAGATAGCTGCATCTCTCATTAATTGCCCTCTGATAGTTGCTTTCGCCGCAGCCCAGAGAAGTTGTGGTGAGGTCACTGAGCCTTTATTGTCCTTCAAGTATGTGGCCATATGGGTCTTAAGTTGGTCCTTCCCAGTCGGGGATCGGTATCTAGTGTTAGGGAGGTGCCAGGGTTTACGGCCGGGTGTAATCATTCCGAGTTCCAGGGTTATTACTACCGGAGAATGGTCTGATAGTGCGGCTACCAGTATTTCAATTGACTTAACCGCTTGTAGTATTCTATGATTAAGTAAGACATAGTCTAGCCGTGACTGGGTCCCGTGGACTGAAGAGACAAAAGTATATTCCCTATTGGAAGGGTGTGAAAAACGCCAACAATCTATTAGGCCATGATCTGAGAGGATGTCTTTGAAAACGGCTCTATCTGCATTGTTACCCGCGTCAAGACCAATTGATCGGTCTAGAATGGCATCTTGGACTATGTTCCAGTCCCCCCCAAGAATATATTGTGAGGCACCTATCTGTGTCAGAAGACGGTTGAGGGAGAGGAGAAAGGTGCACTTCGAGCCGGTGGGGGCGTATATGGAGCCTATGCATATTGTGGAGGATCCCACCACTAGCTTAGCCAGTACGTAGCGTCCCTCTGAGTCATGCCATGTTTTAATTAGTCGGAATTGCAGGGAGCGACGCAGGAGTATTGCCACTCCACATTTTCTTCCCGTTCCTTGTGTACCTGCCAACATGGGTGGTGTTCCGCTGTATATTACTTTTCCCACCCAATCTCTACGTAATTTCTCTGATTCCGTCGAGGAGAGGTGTGTTTCCTGTAGTAGAGCAATGTCGGTATGTTTGGAGCGGAGATAGGACAGTATCTTCTGTCGTTTAATATAATGGGTCATGCCGTGTACATTCCAGGACAGTGCCGTGAGTGGGGTTGTCGATCCCGAGGGCGCCGGGTGTGTCATGGTTTATGGTGTATTGAATATGTTATGGTCTGTGTGGTGGGACCAGGAAGTAAGTAAGGACTGGGCTGAGAGGCAAGGAATATGGATTTCTTGTTCAGTTAGGCCTTGGGAGGTTTGGAGAGTTCCCCTTGGTCACAATACGAAAAATATAGAAGAGGAGGGAAAAGAAAAGAAAGGTAGGGAGGGGGATGGAGAGGAATAGCGTGGAATGTGCAGAGAGAGACGGACAACGATTAAGAATAATTGATAAAAGTGATAAAGAATAAATAGGAAAAGGAAAAAGGAATAGCAAATGGAAATTGGTCAAAGGATGAAAACACTCACTACTGTCTAAAACCTTCTAATCTGCGGGTCTAACCTGTAAGGCCCGCGCGCCGGTAGGGTATTATATCAATGGGGCATGATAAGGGAATAGATGCTTCGTTCCTGGTATCATGGGACCTCCCAGGGGGGTGAGGGGGGTGGGGCTTCAGTCGTGTGGGTGCATAAATGGGTGCATGAAGTGCCGGGATGGGCTGGGCACGGGCCCGGAGTAGATGCTATGGTCCAAGAACGAGGAGGGAGGGGGGGAGGGGGAGAGGGACAGGCCCGGGCCATGTGCCACAGGACCTCCCGCTACACGTTCTGTGCTTATCATCTGTTAAGACATCTTAGAATATGAGAATTCTTAGTATCTTATGATGGCCTGCGGTGTTGCATTTTGAGTGTTCGTCCGGGAGCATGCCCCTTGTGGTAGTCTTGGAGCCACATGACCCCGAGTTGTGCTAGTCTGGTTACTCTCTTCAGTGCGATTGTTATATGCCTGAGAGTTAACTGTGCTGTTCTACAAGTATGCCTATGTGTTACATTGTGGCAATCAGTATTTGATAAATGTGTTTTTAGTAGGTCCCCACTCCCCTATTGGGTGAGCAGCAGATGTGGTGAATGGGTATGTCACTTATCTGTCCCAAGGTGAAGAGTAGATGTTCTAGAAGCGGGTCCGGATCTCCAGGGCAGCTGTCCTACTGTGGGTTTAGTGTTCAGCATGCTGATCTTCTGATGTTGGTTTCAGGGGGGAGCGGGATTTGTCTCTGCCCGTGTCTTGAGTGTGATCAATCACTGCTTGCAGGATGTGCTCCCGGGATTCCTGTGTCTTTGGTGACCGATCATATCCTCGGCCTCTTTTTTGCAAAGGGGGACGGTGAGTCTGGGGCCATGGAGTTGACAGACTAATTGCAGTTTCTGTATGCGCCGCTGGGGAGTCCGGACAGCCGGGGGCGGTGTCCATAGATTGCGGGGTCACACTATGTAGATAAGCGCTGAGGTCCTCGGGGTCAGTGAAGTCTCTGGATGCGCTGTGGTGTGTGATCCACATACGTGCTGGTTCAAAAACCCAATACTTGATGTCTAGAGATCTTAGTTGCGGACGTAGGGCAAGAAATGCTCTTCTTCTGTCATTCGTTAACCTCGAGAAGTCTGCTGCCACTCTGATTTCGTGTCCGTCCAGTGATATCGGTTGTCGTGCTTTAGCTGTTGAGATGACCAGGCGGGCTTGTTCATGGCGCAGGAAGCATGCGATGATAGGGCGCGGTTTATTTGCAGACGCTTTGTGTGAAGGACCAATTCTGTGCACCCTCTGAAATTCTGGAGGTGGTGAAAACTCTATGCCGAAGTGGTTGGTAAGCAGTGAGCTAAGAAAGGTTTTGATATCAGATCCTTCTTTTTGTTCCGGTATACCGAAAAAGCGTACATTTTCTCTACGACTTCGGTCCTCCAGTTCAGTAAGTTTAGCTCTGAGCGACTTTAGTTCTTCTTCCTGATCAGGGGTTGTCGCTATATGGTCTTCTACTGCCGACAGGCGCTGATCTAGGTTATTTGCTGTTTCTCTGAAGCCTGCTATATCAGCGCGGATTGAGGAGGATGCTAAAGTTAAGTCTGTTATTTTTAAGTCCATTGCCTCCAAGCATCGTCCAACTGAGGCAATCTCTTGCAGTATACGGTCTGTGGCGTCTAGTGCGGGTTGATCTACCGGGGGAGATGTATGCCCCTGTGATGCCGTTTGTGCCGTCATAGCTTTGGGTTGAGCAATGGCTTCCGAGAATAGCAGTTGACGAGAATGTTTACTTGCGGTCTTGTCGTTGGGCATTGTTCTCAAGGGGTGGAAATCAATTAGGAGATATTATTTTAACAGCTAGCACTTGTAGGTCCACGGAAAGTTTCCTCGACTTCCAAGGATGGGTCAGACCTTGGAATATAGGATCTGTTGTGGTCTGCTAAGCTTTAGAGCGTGATCTATAGAGGATTAAAATATGCTCAGTTTCTGATAGAGGTCCATTGATATAAAGCTGAAGAGAGATCAATGAATTTTGAGTGTGATGCAGCGTGCAATAGGGGGGGGGGGACCTTGTCTATCTTTTATTTTAGATCAGTCTCTTATTGTTTAGTTGGAGGGTCAGGTTGCGTAGTGCGACACGTGTTGTTCTACTCTTCTTTCTTCTTCCTATTCCGGTTTTCCTCCCCCTTCTTTGCTTCTTTATCGTTCCTTATGTGAGAAATCTTTGTCCCTCTGTTGCTCTTTGAGATCCTTTCTCTGTCTCCCTTTTGTCTCCCTTCCCCCTTTTCCTCTGCCTCCCCTCTGGGTGTCGTGGATATTCTTATTCTTTACGCGCTAGGTCATAAACGAGGGGGGGGGAGTATGTCCTTTATTTGCTGCTGGTGGTGTCGCTAGATAATGTTGTTTGAGGGGTCTCACCGTCTCAGCGTGCGGTCTCCTTCAGGCACTATTTAGTCCTCGTGTGATATTGCTTCTTTTCCTTTCTGCCGTGGTCGTCATGGTCGTCCTCAGGCCTAGGTTCCTCAGTGATCCATCCTCCTCGGGGTCCCCTCTCCCTCCATCCGCATGAGGGGGCAATGCGGCGCTCCAGCGCCCGGGGAGCTGAGGCGGAAGAGGGCCGATCCGGGCGCCTCTCTCGCGACGCGTCCCGGGCCCGTGTGGCACTGCACCTTAGTCCGCGGCTCCGCAGAAGCTCGTAGGCCGCATTTGCTCTCGCGTCTCCGGGCGTGTCTGCATTCGCTCTGGTCCCACAACTTTGCCCCTCCGGAGGCCCCTTCCCTCCACCAGCCGGGAGGCCACACTAGGGGTCAGGATCGCAGGGGGAAGACCCTCTGTTTGCCAGCTTGACCTGCCCGGCGCGCGGAGATCTTTTCTCAGGCGGCCATTTTCTTCGACGGCCAGACCACGCCCCCATATTGGGGATTCTAAAGTTATCCAGGGTTTGTGGATTCCCATTAAGAGGACTGAGAAATTAGGCAAAATATAGCTAAATTTTGGGTTTTTGGGAAAAATGGGAAAAAGAGCTGCAGAAGAAAGTGGCTGTTTGTTCCTGCAAATGGTATCAACAAAAGGTTTGTGGTGCTAAAATCACCATCTTCTCAGCTTTCAGGAACAGGCAGACTTGTTTAACACAGTTTTGGCATTTTACCTGGAGATAGCCCATTTGTTTATTTTTTTGTGCTTTCAATCTCCTTTCAGTTTGTGGTGGAAATACATGTGAAACCCATGGGGAGCCCGGAAAGCTATACATTTCTGAAAACTAGCCAACATTCGGAATTCAGCAAGGGGTAATTTGTGTAGATCCTCCAAGGTTTTCCTAAAGAAACCAAGTGTTGAAATGAAACAATTTAGAAAATTAGTAGGAAAAAACTGGCATTTGTGACAACGTTTCCATTTCTAACTTCTCATCATGGTGGCTGATTTATAAAATGTACATACTATTATATCTGCTAGACCCTTCTGGTTGTGAAGATATATAGGGTTTGTGGGTTTTCCAAGAACTTGAGGTACCCAGAGTCAATAACTGAGCTCCACCTTGCAATGGCTTTTTATTGTGTACCAGGTATAGAGAAATTCATATAGTAAAATATAGATAGTAAAAAGTAGGTATTAAGGAAATCTATATCTTTCCAAAATATGGAGTTTAGAAACAGGATTATTTTCAAATCTCTGCTGAATTTGTGTGTACCCATATTAGCATGTGTATTTCTCAAAATAACTTAGGGAAACCTAGCAAATCTGTACATTTTTAAACCTACACAGATAGGGACATCCAGGGCGGGGTGACTTGCATGGTCTCATCAGGTTGTGTAACCCAGAATCCCTTGCATACCTCAAACTTTGCCTTAAAATAATACATTTCCTCACTTTTCTGTGATAGAAAGATCTGGAATCTGTGGGGAACCACAAAATTCCTTCTACCCAGCATCAAACCAAGTATAATGGGAGTCCTTGAGTGGGGCCTCCTATTTACCTCTGTTGGATCCGTTCCTGTCGCTGGCACTAGGCCCAACCACACAAGTGGCATAGCATTTTTATCAGCAGAAGTGGGGCAAAGCTGGGTGGTAATAATTTTGTGGATTCTTGTGGATTCTGTAAGTTTTCATTATGTAAATGTGAGAAAAATTTGTGGTTTTAGTCAACATTTGAGGTTTACAGAGCTTTGTTGGTAAGACAGTGGTGTGGGGTGCATGTGAAGCACACAACATTGGATCCCCCCAGATGTTGAGTTTTCAGAACTGTCTGGGTCTGCTAGGTTTTTCTAGGTGACAGCTTACCGAAGCTCAAAAAGTGCAGCTGTTCACCACTGCAAATGGGATGATACGGGGAGTTAGCCAAATTCTCCTGACTCATTTGTAAAAACAGATCCCAAAAGAATCAGATGACCTCTTGCTTGCCGTTGGGATGAGATGCTTTAGTCTGCAGGGAAGTAGAACGACTGTGGAGATTCTAGGGGTGAGGGTGGAGCCTGATGTTAGGCTTGGAAAGACCCACACGATTATATTACTAAAAATATATACTTCTGCCATACAGTGGGATTTTTGCCCTCCCCCCGTGGGGCATATCAGGGGTAATTAGCCCATCTGCCCCAGGGGGGCAGAAAGTCTGTTTCCTCATATTTATGGGGGTGGGGAAATGGCTATGCCCATGCTGGGAAGATCCACACCTATAAGCATGAAAAAAAAGAATTGCTGGTGTCTAGTGGCCTTCTGCCCCTCACATTGGCAGATGCTGTTACCACCCTGCCATGCCCGGGTGGCTAGAAAGGCTCCTTCCCTATTTTCAAGGGTGTGGCGGCATGTCCATGGTGAATAGCCCACACCACTAGAATGAAAAAAAGTAATCCCTCATATCTAGTGGGCTTTTTTGCCCCTCTGGAGGCAGATGAGTGTAATTGCCCCCATTTCACTATTTCCCTTTTTGTAGGGGTTGGTGGCATGGCCATGCTGCGGGGCAGCCCCACCTCTACAATTAAAAAAAAGAAATCCCTGGTGTCTAGTTGGCTTTCTGTCACCCTTGTCCCCCAGGAGGAAGATGGGGGTAATTGCCCCTGAGGAGCAAAAATACTGTGTCACCATTTTAATGGGGTGGGTGCATGGCCATGCTTATGCTGGGTTTCCCCCACTCCTACAATTTAAAAAAGAGTTATCCCAGGTATCTAATGGACTTTCTGCCAATCCAGTGGGGGCAAGTGGGGGAAATTGCCCATATCTGCCCCTCAGAGGGGCAGAAAGACTGTGTCACTACTTTATGATGATGGGGGCATGGTCATGCCCATATTGGCCAGCGCCCATCCTTATTATTAAAAACAAAGTAATCCATGTTATCTAGTGGTCTTTATGCCTCCTTGGGCAGGTAGGCGTAACTTGACCCCATCTGATCCCTGGGTTGGGGGCCAGAAAAACCATGTACCCATTTTATGGGATGGGGCATGGTTGTGCCCTTGCTGCGCAGCCCTCACCTCTACAATTAAAAAAAATGAATCCCCGCTATTTAGTGGGCTTTCTGCCCCGCCTGGGGACATATGGGGTTAAATATCTCCATCTGCTCCCCAGGGGGGCAGAAAGTATTTCCTTTTTTAGTGGGGTGGGGACATGGCCCCACCCCTACAGTTATAAAAAGGTACTTCCTGGCATCTAGTTGGCTTTCTGCACCACTGGAGGCAGGTGGGGTTATTGTCCCCATCTGCCTCCCAGGGGACAGCAAGACTGTTACTCTTTTTTTGGCAGGTGGTAACATGGCCATGCCCATGAAGGGCAGCACCCACCCCTATAATTAAAACAAAAAAGTAATCCCTGGTGTCTAGTGGGCGTGTTGCCCCCCCTAGATTGGCAAATGGGGATAATTGTCCCCATCCACCCCCAAGGAAGGCAGAAAGACTATTTCCATTTTATGTGGATGGAGCATGGCCATTCCCATACTGGGCAAACCCTACCCCTACAAATAAAACAATAAATAATCCCTGGTGTCTAGTGGGCTTTCTGCCCCTCCCCCTCCCAGAGAGGGGCAGCTGGGGTAATGGACCCCATCTACCCCCTGGGGTACAGAACGACTGTATACGGTATACATGAAATTCTTTAAGGGGAGCACAAGCCATTGCCCAAGGGGCTGCTGGCCCCTCCCTAGTATCTAGTTGGTGGGATTCTTGCTTGGGGATCACCTTTACAATGATACCTCCCCCGCCTGAATAAGTGCTCGGGGAGCTGAGATAGCCCCCTGGGCACTAATGCAGTGAAATTGAAATGAGCGGAACAGCTCATTTCACTTTCATTTCATTGAAATGATGTAGAGTGTGCCATGCATGTCGATCATCATTTCAATTAAAAGAATTGAAATAACCTCAGGAGCTGGGGAAGCTCTAACCCAGCTCCTGAGGTTATTTTCAGTTTAAGGAAAATCCCTCTGGTGCACCAAAGGGATTTCCTGCCTTATGTTGCAGGCCTGCTCGGAGCCGTCCTGCTCACAAGCCCACTGTGTGCGCAGATGGCTCCAAGGCATCCTGTGCACCGAAGGGGTTAAAGGATTTAATAAACTACCTTCTGTTATCTAAATCAGACAATGTCTTTTGTAGCTTGGATTTCAGTAGGCCACTCTCAGTATGATGGTTCTTGGAGATTCTTCCCTCCTGAATGTCTACAGTGATAGGGGAAGGTATTTTTCAGTGGAATCTCTACTTCCAGTTCCCAACACCAGACCTGTTACTCAGGTTCTCAATAGCCCATCCTTCAACACCACTTTCAAGTGTTTTCACTTGGACCAACC
Organism: Pleurodeles waltl; assembly: GCF_031143425.1. Taxonomy (NCBI): domain Eukaryota; kingdom Metazoa; phylum Chordata; class Amphibia; order Caudata; family Salamandridae; genus Pleurodeles; species Pleurodeles waltl. The sequence continues at coordinate 619,188,064 of NC_090444.1, read as the reverse complement.
AGGAAAGCTAGTCTCTTGACCTCAACTGGCCATCTCATTACATGAATATTCACCCAATACAAATAGCTGTACACCCAGTATCCAGGACTCACTACTGGGGCAGAATACTTCACCTTTCATCTGGGCAATTCGTTGATTGCACAACACCAGTCCCATCTCCTTGCACATCTTTTGGACTTGGACTTACTTATGTCTCCCTTTCTGTCATTGAAGGGCTCTCTATGTCATCCCTCAGAGAACTGGGGCCCATGGCTCCAGGCAAAAACTTCACAGTGTGGTTAGTTTTACCCTGGCTCAACCTGTCATGTGAGCTAGAATATTTTCCCTTGTCTCTTGGTCCTGTGATGTAAGAGCCTCAAGGATTGGAGACAACCTTCTGTGCGAGGTCAGGCTGAGTGATCACAATCTGAGTCAGGCAGGGAAGCCCTGACTTGGGAGTTTTTCTTTGTAATGAGCAAGTGTGTGCATCAGGATTTTACAAATGGGTTTCAAAGGGATGTAAGTATTAGAATTACAGGTAGACAAGCTCTTCGCTGTCTCATCTCTCTTATTTTTTAAAGATTAATTTTATTGACTACTTTGCTGCTGAAAGCTCCTCAAGTAACCAACAACTAGATGGAGTCAGACACAGTCAACTGTGATCTCCTGATGGTGTGCATGGAGCGCTGGATCAGAACATTTCTTGTTGACTGGCAAACCAGAATCCGCTCCTGTAATGGGCAAACTCCCCCACAAGAAGAGTTTTCCATCAAGGTGTTGTTTACTTGAGGAGTTTTTTTTTCTATTTGAACATGTGTCTGTTGCAATGTGCTTTGTGTGGTCATACTAGAGATGTCTGTCTTTCCACACAGCTCTAAGAAGTGAATATGAGGAATCTCATTGAATATGCATGAATTTATGTTTGCCTACCCCCTTACAATGCAAGAGAAACATTGACATTTTGTGTTCTCGATAACAATGAGTTATTGCTTTGTGATCTGATAAAGATCGAAGTCATTTTAGTGGGTTCCACCGAAACATGTCACATCTCTTTAATCACCTACAGCTGCTAACCACAAGACGAGAAAAATATTCAACCTGCCTCCGTGATGTTTGGATTCTGTGTCTCCAGCTGAGTCCCTGTATTTCATGAAGGTAAAAAAAAGGTTTTAGGTTGGATTCATTCTGAGGGGTTGGGGTGAAATTGATTTTGTTTTATAGTACATTGTGGGTTTACTGTGGTCTTTCAAGAATTATTAGACTGATTTATCTATGAATGATTTTGTAACAAATAAATAGTTATATTGATGAAGTAATGATTTTGATGTTTGATTGGTTGGATTGGGGAGAGTATATATTTGGGTTCACCAATTGGGGACCCTGGCACCAAATAAAAGATGCTTCTTGATAACCAATTCAAAGGTAGCCATTGTATTGCCTTGCAAAGGCGAAAAGCTGAGTAGACCTTCCAGGATTTGAACACTTGACCATGAGGTCATACTCATATCCCTAGAGTGAATATATTAGTCCACTGAACCAGAGGACCCTGCTTTGCTTGAGTGCCCTCTCAACTAGATGCAAACACTCAGATTGACAATTATTTATGATGGAAGTCACAATATCGCCGTATTTAGGCTACGATTCCATTACATACCTCTATAAGAAAGAATTCATAAATAAAAAAGTCTCTTTTTAATGATAATTATTGAGTTATATATGTGTGCTACTATATTGAGTTTCTAAACCTGCATTATCCTCCAAGAGTAATCCTTGACTGTTCGACCATGATATGAGCCTGAAAATCAAGGTTTACAATGAAGGCACTTGGCACCTCAGTGAACTGGCATTAGTAGCTGGCTCCTGAGGTTACAGAAACAACAAACAATATTTGCAACAAGGATTGCTCTGTTGCCTATGAGTTGCACCTTGCCTGGAAAGCTGAATAACATCAAAGCATTGATTATGAGTGCCATAGCAATTAACAACCCCAGTGCAAACACCTTTATGTATAGAGATTGCATTCACTGGAGTTTGCCACACCTTGTAATTAAGGTAGTTGATAAGTCTGCATCCCCTGGATACATTTGGTTGGTTAAAACTGCTAAAATTGAATGGGGGGAAAAGGTCAGGTGAATATCGAACAGGCATTTTTTGGTGTAGAAATCACCACAACCTACATCTCATTTTTGTGGGTTGAACTTGTAATAGGTGCTGTTTGTCGCATATTAAATTTAGACCCATAGGGAATTGTTTTTTATTGGGTGTAATAAATTGCACACCACCCAACAGGACACATATAATTGGGGCCATAGTCACAAGTTATCTCGAAGCTGAAATCTCAGCGAGTGATTTTATTGGATGCCTTAAACTAGTCCACAAAAATTAAACACTGAAATTACAAAGCTGTCTGATCTGATGGCTATTTAGAAAGTCTCACTATTTCAAGCAAAGTATATTCACTTTTTTGGAAGCAGACACTGTGGGCCTGATTAAGAGTTTGGGCAGAGGGGGTTACTCTGTCACAAATGTGACAGATATCGTCTACGCCGTATTGCCATCCCATTAAAGCTTATGGGGATCGTAATATGGCAGATGGGATATCCGTCACATTTATGAAGGAGTAACCCCTTCGCCAGGATCTAAATCAGGGCCCTAGTCTTTTGACAGTTTGTCAGAGGAGAGTTTTACTTAGTGTTTCTGGAGGATTGTGCTACATGGATGTACGGCAAGTAATTTGAGCAGCGACTTGTGCCGAAGTTGGTGGCACAACCTATTTCCTTCTTGGCAGGCAAGATTCCAATGAAGTTGCCAAGTGTGGGGTCTTAAGACTCTAGCAAGACCTTTTTTTTTGTTACTTGATTATATGAAGATGATCCATGTAAAAAAGCCAAAGTAGAAGTCATCACCGTAGTCTAGCTTGGAGGGGAACTCAGTTTGAATAACCATCCACATGCCTGCAGTCTGAAGGAGAGTGAAGACTTTCCTAAATGTTTTCAATAAAAGAAATCACACTGACGTCAGTGTTTAAAAACTCAAGGAGCAGTTGAATAATACTCGCATATTTCTGTATTTGTCCGTTGGTACTGCCTTGGTTAATTTGAAGGGCAAATGCAAAGTTGAATCAAGATTGAATCAAATAATATAATATACATTCTGACATGGCAGTCGGAAGGGGGAGGTTAGAAGAAGCCCACAAATGCCTGACCAGTCTCACAGAGGGTTGCCTTTGATCAGTACCTCGGTTTTCCAATGGTTGAGCTTCAGGCTGTCAGCCACCCACCGCTGCTCCTGCAACCATTTCAGTTGTGAAAGTTGGCAATCTGGGCCATTGTGGCCCATCCACCCTAACTAACAATTAGTTGTGTATTTCCATCCCTCACTCTCGTTCTGCTGGAGCTCTTCTAAGGTTTAGTTTGTTCTAATTCTCCTAAAACTGTCCATTAAAAAGCACATGAATTGAATGCATCTTTTTGAGGGTTACAATAGGAAACTGCTTTATTTTTAATGAACCCAAGGATAAAACCCCGAATCAACGGTCCCTCGATAATTATTTATTGGCTGCGCCTCAACTGTGTGTCTTATCTTTTTCTGGATTTGTCCTCATTCTCACCAGACGCTATACAATAAAAGTAATGTAACCTGTGTAGGAGAAAGGATGCATACATCGAAAACGTCAGACATTAGTATGCTTTTAAGATGTGGCACTGTCACAAAACTGATTCCCCCTTTACATTTTGAATTACTAACTCTGTTAATAGTTCCAACCGAATAAGTCCACCAAAGTATGACTAGCCCAGAACAGACTTCTTTAGGAAGCAGAGGGGCCTTAATATATTCCCTTACACTGCATTTGCGCTAAAGGAAACTGAAAACCATGGCAACTCTACTGTTCACAGCGTATAGCAGATCCATTGAAGGCATGCGTGTTTCCCTCAGCATCAAATTCCCTTTATCAGACCTCAAGACGCTTACTTTCATTAATCAGGACTGTGTACTAAAGTAAGAACATTCCTGGGGTTTTAACGGACTTCCAGACAAAAATATTTGTTTCACTAGCAGTCACGCACAGCAAATAGACCAGCACACACGATCGTAGTAGCCCTGCTCAGTCACTGCTGAACGGCATTAAGCCTTGTGCAACACAGACAATCCGCGGGTCTGGCAACCTCGGCGCGCCGCCTCTCACGCAATCACGAAACTCGCCGGTGTTTGTTTACTTGTAATTATCTTGACCTAACCTCATGTTTTGAGATTGGCCTGGGCGAATGTTTTAACTTATTCAATAAATCTAAATTGAAGCTGCTACAGATTGTCGCCACACTGTATCTTCAAGATAAGCTTTTCTGTTTCCTTCTTTTAAGTTTTGTTTCGTTTCGTTTTTTTAACTCCCTCTCTGCGCACGCAGTGCGTGAAAAATAAATGAGCCCTGCCAGTAGGTCAAAGAGTTAATTGAACAGCCAGCCTACCACTTAATTGCAAACTATCTTTATGTTTGGCGTGTTCCTTAATTTTAACTTCAGACTGCTGTTCTTCTAGGTGTTATTTTACAGTGCTCGTCGTACAAAGAAAACCCCATGTTCACATTGCGCTTCATTTACGGATCACAGTGTCCCTTCAAAAGTTGTGTCTTTCCATGCAATGACACACATTCACACCAGCCCCCCACTTGCTGTAAATTAACTTTTCATATGGAAAACTCAAAGCAGTACATCAATACTGTGAGTCAATGTATACTCTATTGCTCATTATATTACTTCTTTTTGTTCATTACAGGCAATCTCCTTCCCCAAAACACATTAAACATTGCCAACATTATTGTTTCTTATCTACGTCATTAAACAAAACCATTATTTTCAACCTAAACCTATATTGCTGTATCACAATGCTTTTTACGAAGTTGAAAAATCATATACCAATACGTAGTCACCCTGAAGTTCAGAGTCCCTTCAATAGCTCAGCAAACTATGGCCCATATTTATAGTTTTTTGATGCAAAACTGCGCAAACGCAGATTGGCGTCAAAAATTTGGTGGCGGCTTGCACCATTTCTCAGCACCATTCGTGCATCATATTTATACTATGAAGCACAATGGCGCTAAGAAATGGTTAAAGTAAAAAATTATGACATTAACCCTTGCTCCCTTTCGTAAGGCAAAATGACGTTAATGCTGCAAAACTGACTCTAACCCATTTTGCGACACGTAAACATGTCCCAAACGGATTTGCACCATTTTAACACCGCATTTGCATCAACTTTAGACAACAAGCAGGAAAGAGTGCAATTAAAAGGGAAGATGCAAGCAGCAGGCCAGGAGAGACCACAGAGTGTCCCCATGCACTGAGGAGCCAGCCAGGAAGATACATAGAATTCCCAGGAGAAGGAAAAGAAAAAGAGAAACTGTCAGTTCAGTGAGGAGAAGCACGACATCCTTGTCAGAGAGGTGACGGAGCACCAACACCAGCTCTTCGTCACCTCCAAATTGCCAACTGGGAAGAGAGAGGCTCTATGGCAGCAAATAGAGGACAATTTTAATGGAAGGTGCACTGAGAGTAGTGGTAATGTTGAATTGCAGCTCAGGGTCCAGATGTCATTTTCTCCACTTTGGGGTGTGGTGTTGATGCATTTGCATCATTTTTTAATGAATATCGGAATAGCGTCATGTTTTCCATTGTAGCCCTTGAATAAACCCTGATTCAATTCTCTTGTTACATGGGATGTCCTACTATGTGGTATATGATTTTTGGCTACATGTGCAAGTCTATGCATTAATGTCATTACGGTGTCATTGATATGTGCAACCAATACACATATTCATGAGTCAGCTGTGGGCACTCACTCATACTTTGTGCATATGTGCATGTTACCCTACGCTGTGTCCACATGTATGTTGGCACATGTGTGCTATGTGTGTACATGTGTATGACTAGTGAGTATCAGGTGGAGTATATAGTTATGTCTGTGGACAATATATGTCTACATACCTACAAACATATTTGTATTTAGGCCCTGTCTCAAACACATGCTAAGGCATGAGTCAGCCATTACATTTTGTACTCAGAGTATGCAGTGGACTGGGACTGCATTGACATCACATATCCCCTGTCAAGTTGAATGTGCATGTGTATCTACTCACTGGCTACTTATCATATTTAATGTTTATAGGTCAGCTACACATGTGCCATGGGGTTTTCCATGCATCTTAGTTGCTGCAGATGTTATGGACACGTGTGTGCTATATGCCATGCATCTGTATAGACATGTGTTGTATCATTTGAGTCATACATCATGACATTGCTATGCCAAGGGGATGTGCAAGCCCACATTGATATATTCCTGCATAGACAGTTGTTTGTTTTTTTACTATTGCCTGTGTAGTCACATCACTGACACCTATGTTCTGTATGTCACTACACAATTGATGGGAACATTTTTAATCTCACTGGTTTTGTGATACCTATGTCATTATTTTGGTACTAGGTTAGCTTTTGCATGGAATCCATTTACATTACCATGACTGGCCTATTGTGGTGGTACATGTGTGTAGAGATCATTGGGATATGTGTGCCTGCCTCCAAATCTATACTCGGATTTGTCAACATCATGTTGGTCATGACTGTCACATACAATGCCGTACCACTGTGCTGCAGTGGTGCAGTGTGGCATAAATGGCAGGCCTACCCATCTTCAATAATGTGTGAGTTTGTGTGGCAATGGTTGCATGTAAAGGTGAAGGTTAATGGTGCCCCACTTAACCCTGCCCCCTGTGCACGTGCATCAAGCATCTGACATTATCATATGCTGATGTTGTCAGAGCAATGTTGCGTGGGTTTATTTAGCTGGGATCTCTACCATTAATGATAGCTAATTTCCAGCCTGTGCACACCCCCTAGTAGATGAAGACATGCACAAATGTGGTCACACCTTCCTGGTTGTAATGAATTCCACTGCAGTACTTGATGTCAGCATTCCCCTCTCAGGTACAGAGGTCATGTGCTTACACGTGTAGGACATGTATGGATTTTTGGAGTCAAAAGTTGTGTCCATAATCAGCTTGCTTAGGGGTTGTATAACTGTTGTGACGTCAAGGTTGGACAAATGACATGGTATAGATGGAGTTTTATGTGACTGTCTCCTGTTCTGGTACCATGCGAAGGGTAAATACAATGGTATGCTAGTAGCAAATATGTCTGGGTCATGTACAAACATGGCCACCCTCTCTATACATCGGTTAAAGTTTGCCATGTAGACATTGGTGTATTACAGTGGCTGTTTTGGTGTATGTCTGGTCATTATCCCTTTTTTTCTGCCATAACTGGTGAGGTATGTATTGTGTCCTCCATTACTCTCAGTCTTTTGAGTGCTAGCACCTTGTACACATCTTCTATAGTAACATTGTCTGATGATATAGGGACAGGATACAACATGTGACTTGTGTAATGTGGAGATATTCTCTCCTCCTACTACTGTCAACTTAGTAGTTAATGTCCCATTACCAATATTAGTGAGATGTAATGAGTGCCAGACACACATGACATTACACATGCCTCAGCACTTTAGTATCCACGTGACATGGCGTGTTGTATAAGGAAGATTTTGTGAGTATCTCAGAGCTGTCCATCCACATCTTCAGTTGAAAATGGCAATGTAATTCTCCCAGCATGCTGACTCTTACCGTGACTGAATGATGTTGAGGTGTATAATCTTCTCAGTGCTGTATTTATCCTATGCAAGATGCTACTGATATGGCTTTGTCTTCTCCCACTCAGTGTGATGTGGGTCTCTGACAGTATAGAACAATGCTGCACATGTTCGCACATGCCACACCTGATTGTGATATCGGAGGCCAGTACATGTATGAGCTATTTAGTTACATTTGGTAATATGCATTGGATCTGTCATGTAAGTGACAATGATTTGTTTTTATTGCTATGTGCTGTGTAATGTTGTTTTACAGGGCATACTGTGTAGACATGCAGACACAGGTTAATCATTGTGGATAAGGGCATGCCCGTTGCTACCTAGGACGGACACCCATACATTTGTCTTCATATATTTCTCATTATTAACAGTAGGCATGTGTAAATCAAGCCAATTTGTGTGAAAGGTGTGCATCCTATGTAGATAGGGTATGTTACACACTCTGCCTACATTCCGGCCAGACTATCATTTGGCTGATGCATTTGCCCATTAAAAGTCATAGAACCATACAATCTGTAATGTGTTCGTATATGGATTTGACACCCCTAGCTGCTTTGTGTCACTGCCAAGACATTGGCTATTCCCCAGCCAATGTGTATGTGCCATACATGATTTACAATCCTCCATGTGTCAGGGATGTGGCCAATTGCAGTGCCAGAACATATTCCTATGGACACATTGGCTTAGCTTTCAACACTGATTACATTCCGTGGACAATTACGGAAGGAGCATTGTTACCTATGATGTACTCCCCTTGACACACATGTACCATGCAGGCAAAGCTACAATCACACAAAGGAGGGACAGTGTTCAGTTCTTACATTACTTTAACCTCCATTCGTACCTTAAGTGTGCCCCCCTTGCATACAGCCTGTTAGGCATGGTGTTGTGGTGGTGGTGAATGGCCTATGAATTTTCACATTGATCCATGATGGCAAAATATATGTAGCGGAGCATGGATCTAGGCCGTCAAAAGTCACATGCCAGGGATTTGTGTGTCACTGATATTTGAGATGGAGTCTGTAAAACCCCCTACATCAGCAAGGATGTGTGTACCATACTTGTTGTTTTTGTGTTTCTGGCACATCCCCTGAGGTTCGAGTCACATTCCAATGGTATATGTATTGGACAATGAGTAGACCAAGGATTATGTTGTTAAACAAAAATCAATTGGAAGTATTTACAAAGTACTTTTTTGGTTGACTAGGTATGAAAGTTATCAATAATGGTCAGACTCCTGCGAACTCATGCCGCTGTGTTTGGTTTTTCTCCCTCAAAATCCTCAGCCCCATCATCCTCCTGCTCCTCACTGTGGCCATCAACTGTTTCATCCCAAGGGACATTGTTTCTAACACACATCTTGTGCAGGATAGCACATACTAGTATAAACTTGAATACAAGCAGGGGAGCATACAGGAGGCTTCCCCCTGTCAAGTCCAGGCACCTGAACCTGTATTTGAGAAGGCCAAAGGTTCTCTCCACCACATTGCGTGTTTTCCAGTGTGCTTCATTGTAGGCATGCTGTTCATTGGTCCTGTTGTCTGAAAGGATCCAGGAGCTTTCATGTTCACTGTTTGTTGAATTTGCAAATGGTGTAATGACCCACGGCTGTATGCCATAACCTTGGTCAGCTGCAAAGATAAGAGTGTGAAATTTAGTAAAGACTTGAGAGGGATCTGGAATTTTCTATGGCAGTAGTTGGTTGCAGTTTGAGTGGTGAATCAGAGGTGACTGTGGTGTTGTGTATGTTCGTGGTCTTGTCATATGGTTAAATATGACTGTGTTGATGTGCATGACACTCTTGGGTACTGAATAAAGGAGCTGTATAAGACCATCTGGATTCCAGTACTTATGCTCATCATGTATGTAACATGTTTTGTGTAGTCCATATTAGTAGCAGGGTCCTTATGTTAGATGGAGGATACCACCTCCTTGCAGCACAATGGTGTCAGATGTGTAGCCAGCATAGTTACCCTACAAAGCCAGCCTATTCTGTTGATGATGGCATGTGGTATTACGCATTCAGTGCAATACTTAGTGACCCTTAGTAGCAGATGATGGTTGTGTCAGCCATCTTGGCCCGCATTGCAAATCTGGCGGTCTCAAGAACGCCAGACTTACAGTTGCAGTTGGATCGGCGAAGTTGTGGCAGTATCACCGCCACATTATGATTGAGGTGGGCCCAACACAGTTGGACCGCCAACATCGCCAGGCTGCCACAAGCCAGCAGCTTTACAGTCCCAGCGGTCTTAATCCACCAGGGTAGCACTGCAAGCAGCGCTGCCCTCTGGATTTTGACTCCCCAATCTGCCAGTCTTTGCATGGCAGTTCCACCACTATGGAAGGGCTACCCCTAATAGGGCTTGCAGGGTTTAAACCACAATGGCGGTCTAATGGCGGTTGAAGTTTGCCGAGCGGCCTCCGCCAGACAGCAAAGTCATGATGAGTGCCAAGGTGTCCAAGGGTGTGTATCACATATTAGTATGATGATCACATTTGGTACAGGTGTATTCCTAGCTTCTTAGTAATTGGATTTTCAGCCAGACTTACTACACATTCACAGTGCAGACTTTGGGAGGGGGCCCAGCTATTTTTCTGAAGTGTCACTTAGTACAGTGCATGTATTGCCAGTAATGTCCTCCATACTACTACAGGGGCCTACTATGGCATCAATGTACATTACAGTTTTGCAGTGAATCAGCACCATGGTGAACTATTGATAGGCTACAGTACATGTATGATGGTGTTAGCGGGCGCTAAGTGGGGCATGTGAGCTGTCAGTTGAGTAGTTGTGACACCATTTCCCATGATTCTGCCCCATAGTCTTTAATGGCAGGTACATTAGTCTTCCTATGTGTGCAATACAATGCATTCAACAGATGTATGTGCAGCCTACAGGTATGCCAGGTATGTGTAGATGAGATGTAGTTATTGTCGGCACCACTTGGGTGGCATTTGGTGTAGATTGTGCCTGAGTCTTGAACACCATGAATGAGATGGGGATGTGCTTAGTTGAGACTTTCTTTACATAGCAATGCCATATGCCATTGACATGGCAGAGCTATTGTTGGTTTAGTCTAATGTGTGTGAAGTATATTTAGTAGTCAACCAGTAGACACTTGTAGTGGTTTGTGGTCTTCTTATGTTTGCAAAGGGGATATAGCTCCACCTGTCCTTCACATGGTGTGGCTGTTAGTTTGTGGCTGTATTAGGGACATGTGGGTGTCTGCGTTTGTGAATTCCAATCATTGCAGTGCACTGCAGCATGTTGCATGTTTGTTGTTGCCAGTACATTTGTGGTCCCATGCCCATGTGTATTTGTTGTGATGTATATGTAGTTTGTCCTACAGGGTTGGTGTGTTTTGTATGTTTTGATTCGTTGGTTGACTTACCAACAAGTGGGCCATTACCATATTGTCCATCCTGGAACAGTTAATTGATGGTGGAGTGCTGAAATATGAAAACATCATGAATGTTACTGGGATACTTGGCTGAGATGTTTGTGAAGAGCCCACAGTGGTCCACAATGGCCTGCACATTAATCTAATGGGTGTGCTTGCATTTCATGTAGAGATATTCTGTTTCAGCAGGTGGCACCAGTTGTACATGGGTACAGACAAATGAACCCAGCACATGCGGAAACCCAACAATTAGATAGAAACCTTGCCTGGTCTCCTGCTGCAGTTGCTGGGCATTTGGGAAGCAGATGTGGTTGGGTGTGAGGCGGATTGTGGCATCTAGGAAAACAGATATTGAAGGCTGGAAGACACCAGCCACTAGTGCCCCTGTTGTGTGAAAGGATCCAGAAGCCAGCATGTGCAGAACAGTAAGGAGCTTTGTGATGGGTGATATGTTATTGGGAGTATGCAGACTGACTGTAATGTCTGGTGCAACCTGGTTCAGCAGGCATAAAATAGACTCCCGGTTGAGATGATAAGTTCGGAAGATGTCTTGCTCCCTGGGGCAAAGGAGGGTCATCCCCTGCCGAAATATCCTCTCCTGCCTTCTGTGTTGCCTTTGTGGTTGCTTTAGTGGCAGTTGGGGTTGCTGTTGTGGAGGGTGCTACTGTTGTTGCAGACGTCTACAACATGTACCTATCTGGAGCAGTACGACTTCCATTTTGTCCTGGAGGTAGCAAATGTTCCTTCTGTGAATTTTCCTTAAGTAGTGGTGTATGTGCCTCATTTTAATGCCTGGTCAGACCCACGTGTTAAAATTTGATGCAAAATGGGGCTAACGTCATTTTTTGGGTCAGCCTCCCACCCGTGCGTCATTTTAGCACCGGGGATAAATATGGCGCTAAAGGCACAGAGTCATTTTTTGGACGGGATGCTTACCTTGCATCTCATTGACGCAAGGGGTGTTCAGGTCTCCTGCTGCAGTTGCTGGGTATTTGGGAAGCAGATGTGGTTGGGTGTGACTCGGATTGTGGCATCTAGGAAAACAGATATTGATGGCTGGAAGACACCAGTCACCAGTGCCCCTGTTGTGTGAAAGGATCCAGAAGCCAGCATGTGCAGAACAGTGAGGAGCTTTGTGATGGGTGGTATGTTATTGGGAGTATGCAGACTGGCTGTAATGTCTGGTGCAACCTGGTTCAGCAGGCATAAAATAGACTCCCGGTTGAGATGATAAGTTCAGAAGATGTCTTGCTCCCTGGGGCAAAGGAGGGTCATCCCCTGACGAAATATCCTCTCCTGCCTTCTGTGTTACCTTTGTGGTTGCTATGGTGGCGTTTGGGGTTGCTGTTGTGGAGGGTGCTACTGTTGTTCCGGAGGTCTACAACGTGTACCCGTTTGGAGCAGTACGACTTCCATGTTGTCCTGGAGGTAGCAAATGTTCCTTCTGTGAATTTTCCTTAAGTAGTGGTGTATGTGCCTCATTTTAATGCCTGGTCAGACCCACGTGTTAAAATTGAATGCAAAATGGGGTTAACGTCATTTTTTGGGTCCGCCTCCCACCCGTGCGCCATTTTAGCACTGGGGATAATTATGGCGCTACAGGCACAGAGTCCTTTTTTCGACGGGATGCCTACCTTTCATCTCATTGACGCAAGGGGTGTTCAGTTATCCAAAAAATGACATTAACTCCTATATTTTGACGCTAGACTTGTCTAGCATCAGGATATAAATATGGAGTTAAGCTTGTGACGCTTTTTGCGTAAAAAACAAAATGACGCAAATTTGGCGCAAAAAGACTATAAATATGGCCCTATCTGTGCACCTGTCTCTCGATTAGCATGCACCTTTGTGTTTAGTGCCAAGTATTGCAAGAGGAGTATGAGCAAATTATGGGGGTCATTACAACATTGGCAGTAAATGCCACTTTCTGCCGTGCAGAAGACCGCCAACACACCGCTGCGGCCGCAGAATTACGCAACAGCTATTACGACCCACAGCTCAGAATCCTCCAAAATCTAGATACCCACACAAGTCTGCCACACCAATGGTCAGTGATAAACTGGCGATAACAAAACCGACACCATCACGCCAACAGGAATACGCCCACACTATCACGACCCATGAATCCACGCGGTGGTCTTTCAACCGTGGTATTCCATTGGCGGTACACACCGCCGCGCTCAACATACACACACATTTACAAAACACTACCATATTGGACAAATCGAAATACACACACCTGATACACATACACAAACCACTCCCACACACTCAATACAATATAAAACACACACCCACATTACCCACAAACCCTTACGACCACAATTGTGACTGAAGGCCAGAGAGACACACGACCATCTATAAACTAGCATCCACAGGCACTCAACACCATCACTCACACAACATCCACACAAAAAACACCACACACCCCTAAACATCACCCCACACATCACAACACACACCACCCCACACATCACCCACACCACCCCATGGCACCGCAAAGACACCCCAGGTTTTCTGAGGAGGAGCTCAGGGTCATGGTGGAGGAAATCATCCGGGTAGAGCCACAGCTATTTGGAGCACAGGTGCAGCACACCACCATAGCTAGAAAGATGGCACAAAATCGTGGACAGGGTCAACACAGTGGGACAGCACCCAAGAACACTGGATGACATCAGGAAGAGGTGGAACGACCTACGGGGGAAGTTGCATTCCGTGGTCTCAAGACACCAGATTGCAGTTCAGAGGACTGGCGGCGGACCCCCACCTCCTCCCCCAGAACTAACAACATGGGAAGAGCTGGTCTTGGCTATACTGCATCCTGAGGGCCTCGCAGGAGTAGCTGGAGGAATGGACTCTGGTAAGGCAAAGCTTTCACTACTTCATCCCCCACCCTACCTGCATGCTTTCACATACCCCCACACTCGCCCTCACCCCATGACTCCAACTCCTCACATATGTCCCACTATCACAAACCACACATCCCAACACAAAGCTCTGCATGCAACAACAGAGCATGGACACCCATCACCAATGCATGACCACTGCACATGCCCACACCCCCCCCCTAAACAATTAGCACACAAGGTCCTACACAAGAATGCAAGCACTGGGGTACAGGGTCACCCAACCATTGCACACCATGGCACACACAGATGCAACAATCATGCCTTTACACCCCTACCCAACATCACCAGACAGGAGGTTCCAGACATGTCCACTCCACCCACAGAAGAGGCCCACAGTGATGACAGCAGCTCTGTCCAATTGGATCTAGATGACCAGCCTGGCCCATCTGGGTCCTCGAGACAGTCAGTTCCCCTCACACTGGCACAAGCCACAAAAGAGCCTCCCCCCTCAGAGGGGACAAAGACAGAGAACAATGCCAAGACCCCGGTCAAAAAATGAGACCACCCTGATTGTCATCCTTCTGTCCCACTTTGTCACCCTGTCCATCCTTAAACTGCCCCAGCTCCATTTCCTATGCCCCTTTGGACAATGCACCTGTGAGACTAATAGACTGGACTTTGCCATGGACATTCCTCCACCATCATCCCTAACCATTTTACAACCCCCTCCACTATTTAGCACTTAAATAAACACCCTTAAATCACAAAACTATCAGGAGTCAGTCTGTGCTTTCGAAAATGTGTATTTGCAATAACTGTGGAAAACTGCTATATCTATTGTATAGTCAACATACCTATGTCACACAGCTCTAGTCCATGAAGAAAAAAAGCAGATGTCACACAGTGGGACCCACATCTGTGAAATTGAAAGGGAAAGTGACAACTCAGGGTCCATACACTGGGTGAAAGTGACAGACAGATGAGAGGTAGAACAAGGGTATCAGATGTAGCAGACAGTGATGTCTTCTTAACAGTGTCTCACTGGAAGTATTGATGAATCACCGTGTTTCTGCTGTCGATATCCTCTTCTTCTGCTTCCTCGTCTTCACTGCACACAGGCTCCACAACTGCCACAACACCTCCATCTGGACCATCCTCCTGCAGAAAAGGCACCTGTTGTCGAAAAGCCAAGTTGTGAAGCATACAGCAGCCCACAATGATCTGGCACACCTTCATTGGTGAGTAGAATAGGGAACCACCTGTCATATGGAGGCACCGGAACCTGGCCTTCAGGAGGCCGAAGGTCCTCTCTATAACCCTCCTAGTTCGCCCATGGGCCTCATTACAGCATTCCTCTGCCCTTGTCCTGGGATTCCTCACTGGGGTCAGTAGCCATGACAGGTTGGGGTAACCAGAGTCACCTGCAAATGTTGAGGGACAACTGTTAGACACACACTAACTCTTAGGGATATCCCCAGACCCAGACACCTATTTACACTGTATAGGGTCCATGTCCTCACCTAATAGCCACACATGGTGCCTCTGGAGTTGCCCCATCACAAAAGGGATGCTGCTATTCCTCAGAATGTAAGCATCATGCACAGAGCCAGGAAACTTGGCATTCACATGGGAGATGTACTGGTCGGCTAAACACACAATCTGCACATTCATCGAATGGTAACTCTTCCGGTTTCTGTACACCTGTTCACTCCTACGGGGGGGACCAAGGCCACATGTGTCCCATCAATGGCACCAATGATGTTGGGGATATGTCCCAGGGCATAGAAGTCAGCCTCACTGTAGGCAAATCCTCCACCTGAGGGAAAACGATGTAGCTGCGCATGTGTTTCAGCAGGGCAGACAACACTTTGGACAACACGTTGGAGAACATAGGCTGGGACATCCCTGATGTTATGGCCACTGTAGTTTGAAAAGACCCACTTTCCAGGAAATGGAGTACTGATAGCACCTGCACTAGAGGGGGGGGTTCCTGTGGGATGGCGGATAGCTGACATCAGGTCTGGCTCCAATTGGGCACACAGTTCATGGATTGTGGCACGGTCCAGTCTGTATGTGACAATTACATGTCGCTCCTCCATTGTCGACAGGTCCACCAGCAGTCTGTACACCGGAGGATGCCGCCATCTCCTCACCTGCCCCAGCGTACGTGCTCTATGGAGGAGAACAGCGAGCAGAGAGTCAGCCAACACTGAGGTACGAAAACACAACTTTATTCCACATTTATTTAAATCCGCTATGTGCCTGTATTAGTGTGTATGCAAGGCTTAGATATGTGGGACGCATTTAAAATTAATGCCATGTGGCCCCCTGAAATGGCAGCTGCCTGAACTGTAATGTGGGACAAGGGGATATGAGGCGTTGTACACCGTCGCGGTAGGCGGTCGAAGACTGCGGCGCAATCCTGCATTAGTTAACATTGGACCCTATGGGGCCCAGAAGCCAATGACGATGTACGCCGGCGGTGACGGTACGCACCGCCATGGACGTGACTGCCATTTTCTCTCTGTTCACTCACTTGATACCTGATCTTCGACAGGAGAGGACCTATACTGCAAGTGCTGCTGTGACCTCAGTCTGGAAGAGACAATGGCTCATGTGGATGGGGAAAGGGCCCCTGCCTTCAGCACGGAGGAGTTGGAGAAACTAGTGGATGGGGTCCTCCCCAGTACACGCTTCTCTACGGTCCTCCAGACAAACAGGTAAGTACACTGTGAGCATGCTGAATGGGCAATGCCTGTGTGGAGTGGTGTGAATGGAAGATGGGGGGGGGAGAATGAGGCGTGCATGAAACAACGGTGAGTGCATGTGCGTCATGGCAAGGGTAGGGATGCGGGCCAATGACTGTGACGGTTATATCTTCTCCTTTTCCCCTGTACTATTCCTGTAGGTCAGCGCCCACCAGAAGAAGGATATTTGGCGTGCCATCGCCAAGGAAGTTCGGACCATGGGAGTCCACCACAGACGGAGCACCCACTGCCAGAATAGGAGGACATTTGCCGCTGGAGCAAGAAGATGGCGGAGGCCCAGCTGGGGATGGCCTCCCAACATGGGAGGGATGCCCGTCGCACCATGACCCCCCTGATGTTCCGGATCCTGGCGATGGTGTATCTGGAGTTGGATGGGCGCTTGAGGGCATCACAGCAGCCACAAGGGGGTGAGTGCACTCTCATCCAGCTGATTCTACGCGCATTGGAGGTGTCTGGGTGGGGGAGGTGGGCTGTAGGTTCCCCTATGCCAGGGCGAGTTTAGTAGGCATGGTCCCTTCGTAAGGCAGGCCATGTGGCACCCCACTTGTGTTCAGTGCCCTACACCTAGTCAGGCTCCTGTGACTTCCATGTGTGCAGCAATCGGGCATAGGACTTGTACCCCATGTGCCTGTGATTAATTAGGGAACTCAAAGTGCACAGCGTAGTGCAGGGGGCTTCTATGTCTGTAGTGTCCACCAAAGGTAGCGGTATTGCATGCACTCAACATGTCTTTCTTCTGTCTTCGCCCCCTTTTTGTGGTCTCCCTGTTCTTGTGTGCATTATCATCATCGGGCGGAGGAGCAGTGGCACCGGAGCAGGAAGGAGCTGCATCCCACATGGACCTGGAGGGTGACACAACGGAGTCTGAAGCCACCAGTGGGACGGAGGGCGAGGGGAGCTCCATGGCGGGGACAGGCGCTGAGACCAGCCACACCGACTCCTCCTCTGATGGGAGCTCCCTTGCGGTGGCGGGCCCCTCTGTGCCGCCGCATCTACAGGTACAGCCGCCACCACCCCTACCAGCACCGCCCTCCCAGCAGCCCATCAGTGTGTGTCCTGTGGCCGCTCACCCAGGAGGGTGAGCATCTCCTTCGCCCCAGGCACCTCAGCCCCTGCCCCTGTCAGCCGTGCTGCCCTCAATGAGGAGGCCATTGACCTCCTCAGATCTCTCACTGTTGGGCAGTCTACCATTTTGAATGGCATCCAGGGTGTAGAGAGACAGTTGCAACAGACCAATGCATACCTTGAGGGCATTTACTCTGGCCAGGCAGCCCTTCAGCAAGCTTTTCAGACTCTGGCCTCAGCACTGTTGGCAGCCATTGTCCCTGTGTCCAGCCTCCCCCCTCCAACTTCCTCCACCCAGACCCAAACACCTGTACCTCAGCCTATCCCAAGCACATTCTCAGACCAGCATGCACACACCTCAACACACAAGGGAAGCTCTGGCAAACATAAGCACCACACATCCCACAGGCACTCACACAAGCATCATACCCATGCAGATATACCAACATCCACTGCCTCCACTGTGTCCCCCTCCTCCTCGTCTCCCTCCTCTCTCCCTGTCTCGTCTCCACTCACACCTGCATTCACTACATCTTCAGCCAATACGTCCATCAGCACACCCATCACCACACCCCGCTCACAAGCACTCACCACCCCCACTACCATTCACACATCCCCTGTGTTCTCTCCAAGTGTGTCTGTGAGCCCACCTCCTAAGGTACACCAACGCAGCCACACACCCACTCAACAGCCATCCACCTCACAACAGCCTCCAGCCCATGCACCTTCACTCAAAGTCAGCAAACGTACACCTCCTACAACCAATACCTCTTCCTCCACTCCCAAACCCCCTCCATCTACCCGTCCCAGTGTGTCCCAAAAACTTTTCCTGTCCAACCTTGACCTCTTTCCCTTACCTCCCCCACCCCGTCAGTCCCCAAGTGCCTGCCTTTCCATGTCCCAACCCAGCACCTCAGCCACCTCATCAGCGGGAACAGTGGTGCCAGCAGTAATTGGCTTCTGGAGAGCGCCAAGCAACAGGGCAGCCAGTGTGCCAAGGAGCCAGACCACGGACAGTCCCCCACCTCAGAAGCATAAAAAGTTGGCCACTGGCCGGCAGGAGACAGGCAAAACATCTACCACCAAATGCTCTCCCAGGAGTGCAGTTGGGAGTGGGAAGACAGCCGCGCCACCATCCAAGGTGGGGACGGGGCACAGAAAGAAAGGCAAGTCGACGCAAACCTGCACGGCAGACAAGACCGCTGCCAAGGACACTGTCGGGACCAGCACCGCTGCCAAGGACACCGCCACCACCAGCAGCACCACTGCCAAGGACACTGCCGCCACAAACACCGCTGCCAAGGACACCGCCGCCACAAGCACCGTTGCCAAGGACACCACCGCCACCAGCACCGCTGCCAAGGACACCGCCGCCACAAGCACCACTTCACAGGACACCGCCGCCACCAGCACCGCTGCCAAGAACACCGCTGCCACAAGCACCGCTTCACAAGGACACCACCGCCACAAGCACCACTGCCAAGGACACCGCCACCACCAGCACCGCTTCATAGGACACCACCAGCACCGCTGCCAGGGACACCGCCACTATGAGCACCGCTGCCAAGGACACTGCCGCCACAAGCACCGCAGGCCAATGAGCGCCGAAAGCACTGACGCTACTGAGGCCGCCACAAGCAGATTAAAGCACTTTGGGCACAAGGCCCCCTCCAGAACCAGTGGAGATTTACATCCACAACCTCAGTCCTTGGCAAGATGAAGCACTCTGGGTACAAAGCCCCCTCCAGAACCAGTGGAGAAAGGCATCCACTACCTCAGTCCTTGGCAGGATGAAACACTCTGGGCACAAAGCCCCCTCCAGAACCAGTGGAGATTTACATCCACTACCTCAGTCCTTGGCAGGATGAAGCACTCTGGGCACCATGCCCCCTCCAGAACCAGTGGATACTATTATCCACTTGAGAGACTGTGGCTTTGCACTCCCCAGAATACAGCAGTGGGCAACCCACCCACTTGAGAGACTTGTGAGACTGTGGCTTTGCACTCCCCAGGATACAGCAGTGGGCAAACCACCCACTGAAAAGACTTGTGAGACTGTGGCTTTGCACTCCCCAGGATAAAGCAGTGGGCAAACCACCCACTGGAGAGACTTGTGAGACTGTGTCTTTGCACTCCCCAGGCTACAGCAGTAGGCAACCCACCCACTGAAAAGACTTGTGAGACTGTGGCTTTGCACTCCCCAGAATAAAGCAGTGGCCAAACCACCCACTTGAGAGACTTGTGAGACTGTGGCTTTGCACTCCCCAGGATAAAGCAGTGGGCACCCCACCCACTGGAGAGACTTGTGAGTCTGTGGCTTTACACTCCCCGGGATACAGCAGTGGGCAAACCACCCACTGAAAAGACTTGTGAGACTGTGGCTTTGCACTCCCAGGATAAAGCAGTGAGCAAACCACCCACTTGAGAGACTTGTGAGTCTGTGGCTTTGCGCTCCCTAGGATACAGCAGTGGGCATGGAGCCCCCTCGTGGATCTGGCGTTGTGCACTTATCCGGCTGAGGTCCCCCCCCCTTCCCTTCCCCCTGAGGTGCCTGTTGTGTTTCTATCTGATGCCCCTGCAGTGTTCTCTCCGTTTTGATTGGGTATTGAGTGTGGGCCTCGCCCATGCATTTTGGGCCCAGTGGTCCACGGACTTTAATGGTGCAGTACCTGGACTTGTATTCTTGGTGTATATATTTGTTTATAGTGTATATATATTTTTGAATACTGGATTTGAATAGATTACAAACGTTCAAATAATTTCCTTTTGTCTTTGCATTCTTCCGAGGGGCTTGGGGGGTGTAACTGTAATGTATCATGATGTATTAGTGTGTGTGTTGTAGTGGGTGAGGGTGGGGGTTTTGCATGTTGCGTGTGTGTGTCACTCTCTTTTCCCTCCCCCCTCCCCTGTGTCGTAGGTGCAGTACTCACTGTGGTCTTCGCTGCCGGCTTTCGTGCTCCTGGTAGAGGAGCAGGAAGACAAAGGCAGGCAGTATCTGGAGTTCTGGTTCCATGGCATCCTGGTTCCTCGTGGGGTGTGTAGAGGTGAGCGTTTTCCCTTCCAAGTCCTGTTTCCGCTGTGTTTTTGTGCGCAGTGAATCCGCCCCCGAAAAGGTGGCGGATTGGCCTCTCATGATACTGTGGGCGGTACATTGTCTTCCGCCTGTCTGTTGGCGGTTACTGCCGCGGTGGTTGTTTGTACCACCATGGCAGTCAGAGTATTAAAGTTGCTGTCTATGTTGGCGGTTTCCACCACGGTCGTGATTCAATTTTTTTTACCGCCGGCCTGTTGGCGGTTTTACCGCCGCTTTAACACTGACCACCAAGGTTGTAATGACCACCTATATGTCTCCTTGTTTTACACATTTAATGCTACACATGGGAATGATTTAGAAGATTCCTCTTGTCATATAATGCCAACCTGTTTCAACCTCTTATGTTGGGCTGATGCATTCAATAGAGATCATCATCAGGGCTTCTTATTTGATTCGGACTCTAGTGCATTAAAATACAGGGAGAAAGGGGGAAGGAACAAAACATTGGCAAAACATCTTTTAACTAGTTTAAATTAGCTACCCAGATTGATCCTTGGTTAGTCATGAGGCTGTGATTGGCACTTAAAGATAATTTTCTAGAAAAGATGTGACGTTAGGGAATAGTTTATGAAATAGGAAGAGTTTTGTTTTCTAGCAAAGTGTTCAGGGATAGAAACTTCCAATGCAGGCAGCACCGTGCGTGTGCTCATAATATTAGAGAAATCAGTGGTGATTGAATCATACCCCATTTAGTGCTCTTTCTTTTAAAGTACACGCATATTTGCTAACCCGCTTGTGGCAGTGGCAGTAAAGGGACACTTTTACAACAAGAAGCTTTTATGATTATGAAACTGCAAACTACAGAAACAGGCTTGAACGAGATGTCAGAAATCAGCAACATCTTTTAAGTACATCGGAGATGAATACTCCAGTTGCCCCTCCTTTACTCAATGACATGCCAAATTAAGGACCTAGGACGAAGCAGACTAAAAGAATTTCTTATGACAACGTAATTTTCAACACCTTTAATCAGATTGATATAGTACTAAAACTACTTTTCCCTGTTTTTTCAGAATCAGGAAGTGGAGACGTCTGAGTAAGGTACTACAAGGCCCAGGAAAACCTGCAGGTGCCTTGCCGTCATGTACATCTGACACGTACGTTTAAAATCATCGGCACCAGACTAGAAGGAAGGAGACCGCTGAAAGGAAGTCAAAACGTGCTGCCATAAAAGAAGAAGGGTTCCTGCCAAACAGTGATGAACAACATTCTTCATGCTGGAGGCAACCGAGTAAGGTAAAACGTTGCATCAAGTGGAGCGATTAAGAAACAAATATGGGGATGTAAAATCTGTTTGGCCAATTACAGTATGTCTGCTTCCAGCGTGAGCACCCCCACTGACTGCCTGTCTAAAGCTTAATGCAAGCGAGTGTCTAAACTGGGCACAGTCAGAACCATGGTTCTGTTACCAGCGTGCACACTTTTTCCGACCGGCCTCTGTTAAAGAAAAGCCGGTGAGCAAATATGAGTGTACTTTACAAGGGAGAGCACTAAATGGGGGTTTGATTCAATCACAACTTATTTCTCTACTATATCGAGCACAGTGCTGCCTGCATTGGAAGGCTGTATCCCTGAATGCCTCGCTAGATAACATAACTCTTCCTATTTCATAACCTATTCTATTACATCAAATCTTTTCAAGAAAACTATCATTAAGTGCCAATGATGTGTCGGAATGAGACAAGTTCTTTTGGGTCCACTCCTGTTAGATAGGCATTTTCATCCATATGTCTCCACTCATCTTTGACTTGATGCCTCTGAACATCCCGGAGGGTGGCATCTTCATTAGTGGCATTGGTGATGTCCTCTAATGGCACAGCACGTGTTGAGCCTTGTCAATCATGAAGTGTAGATATTCTTCAACAGGTGATGGCAGGTCTTAGGTGTACTCAATGTATTGACATGTAGCTGGCTGTTTTGTCTACTTTTCCTGGGTTTTTAACAAGGATATAGATATATTTCTGAAGAAGCAGTCTCCAGCATTCGATCTGGGGTGGCATTTTAGCTTGTGGATTCCTGAGGATGGTCAGCAGGGCTTTGTGATCGGTTACTATTGTAAAGTACTTGCCCTATATTAAGATATGGAAATGTTAGCATGCCCATCCCACTGTCAGGCTCTCTCTTTCAGATTGGGAGTAACACTGTTCTGTGTCAGTCAAGTTCCAGCTTGCATATGCATCAAATTGCCATCCCTCATCTTCTTGGTGGTGCTGTGCCAGTATTGACCACCAGTGTGACAGGGCTGGCATCCACCATGATTTCAGTATGCAGTCTGGGGATTCAAGTAGGCTAGGTTAGTAGCAATGCCTACCTTGTGTTTGATTTTCTTGAATGACTTTCCACACTCCACTGTCTACCTGAACATCTGACCTTCTTTCGTCACTTCCCTGATAGGGTGGCTGATTGTAGTATAGCCTTTTAAGTACTTAGAACAGTGGATAAACATTCCTAGGAATGATCAAATGTCGCACACGCCTCTTGGGCTTGGTGTCCCATTCAGTGCTTTTATTTTGTCAGGATCTGGTCTCATGCCTTTCCCTGACTTGATGTTTGTAGAACCGCAAATTGAGTTTGTGTACCTCACATTTGTTGGCACTGAATGTTAGCTTGGTATTTTAGAGAGCCTAACACATGTTGTCCCTAGCCTTGTTGAGAGCTTCCAGTGAGGCTCCAAAGGCTATAATGCAGTCACTGTAGTTAAGGGTGTTTATTATAGGGTGAATTACTTTCCTGATTGCTTCCTGGGCTTGTTCGGATGTAAACAGTCCTTGATGTGTTGTGAACTTGGTGATATACCTGTAGTCTTTGTGTAACTGTAGCTGATGATGCCCTTTGTTAAGGTCTAGCTTGAAGATTTTTTTGCCGCCATTTAGCAATGTGATCATGTCACTGATGTGAGGGCTCGGATGTTTCTCTTGCTCAATGGCTGTGTTGGCCAGCCTCATGTCCACACATAAATGTATTTCTCGTTGGGGTTTCAGATTGGTACCACAACCACTGGAGCTAACCACAGTGTCAGCCCATTGGATCTTTTAACAATGTCTGCCTTAACAGTTGTTACAGTTCATTCTCTTCCACTCTTGAAAGTGAAATGCCACCTTTCTGTGCTGCTGTGCTACCAGCTTCACCTGCTTATGAAGGTGCTGTTGGGCTTGAAAGTTCAGCATTTTCTGAAGGCTGGTGAACACCTTCAGATGTTTTTTGCATGATCAGGGGTTTGTCCTCCAACTTCTACAGGATGGCTACCAGTTTCAGACGTTCTGACAGTCTTCTCCTGTAGGTCCATCTATGATGTGAATGTAAGTATTGATTGACTGGCCTTGGTACCTTAGCTTTGTTCTGAACCGCCCTAGACATGGCAGGAGGCCTTTGGCTATATACATATACACGTGCACGTTGGGTCTTCTTAGCTTTTGGTAAGGGTTCATCTTGGCCTATTCTGCTGCACAGATGCAGTTGAGTGGTGCTTCAGTTCACTTCACTGTTGAGGATGAGCTAGGCATGATGATCCCCATTCGGATGTTCAGTCAGGAGTATGTCTCCTTTCTTTCGTGTTCTGCTACTATGAAAACATATTCATCGCTGTCTTGTGAGATTGGTAAGAGGGATCTCAAGCGTCACTCTTACAATGATGATCTATGCAGTCCGGAGGTGGCTCTAGATGTTGCATGAGACTGTGCTGAGCTTGTGGAGTGGTCACTCTTGTCTCTCACCCTTGACCCCTAACCCACACTCTGGTGTGGTGTAAGGATATTTGATCTTTGCCCACCCTCCCAGTGTCTTGTGGTGATGGCTTCTGCGCTTTTTTCGGAGAGGTTCTCCTTTCCACATGTTCTGCAATCTTGTCTTCTGGCTGGGCATCTCCCAGCAATATACATAGGGCTGTCCGCATTTATTACACTCCTGTTTGTATTCCCAATATTTCTCTGGATGTCCCTTGTTTCTCTGTCGCTCTCTAGATTGTGACCTCCTCTGCTGGTCTTGGCAATGTTTGGTGATTGTCTGTGTGTGTAACTGAAAGGCATGTTCATACCTCTGGTTTCCCTTCTTCTGTTTTCTTGCCTTGGACCTGACTCTGTTCCCTGGCTCATGTAATCTCCTCAATCTCATCTAATGAGTAGTTCTTCTTCAGCAGTCACTCGACTGAGTGATTCCGGTTGGCCCCCTTGGATGATCAGAAGATGGAGGGCATTTTCTGTTGTAAAGTTGCTGAAGTTGCAGTGCTCCACTAGAAGCTTTAAACAGTAATGAAGTTCCATCTTTGTCTTGTAAGGCTAGATTGAAATTGTATCACTCATAATTGATATTCTGCTTGGGTAGTACCCGTATTTGGTGGTAGGTCATTGATGACTCTGGTGGTAGTTACTTAATTATCCTGATGACATCTTTGCCTCCTAAATAATTTATTGCTATTAGCATTTGTCCTTAGTCTGCTTTTCTTGATTCCTTCATGAAGTCTTCAAAATTATCCTGGCATTCTTGCCATGCAGTCCCATATTACTGCCAGTGCTAAGCGGTAGAAAGTCTGGCGGACACAAATATGATGCTTCATGCAACTTGGGGTTTTGCTCTGTATTCAGAGGTGAGATGGTGCATGTTGATTTTTTTTCACTTCTTCTTGTGATCGACTTGCAGCTTGACATTTTTGTTGTTTTCTTTATGTTGCACTTTTCACGGGTGCCTGACCTTTCAAAAATGGCCATCCCTTTATTTAAAATGAGGTCACCTGACC
The DNA here is from genome assembly GCF_031143425.1 of Pleurodeles waltl. NCBI lineage: Eukaryota > Metazoa > Chordata > Amphibia > Caudata > Salamandridae > Pleurodeles > Pleurodeles waltl. The sequence goes on along the minus strand of NC_090444.1, from coordinate 619,162,478 downwards.
TCAAAATAGTGTCCTACTGGCTTCTAGGGATTGCCTGACCCTTAAAAACGGCTGCCTCTTTGTTTTCAAATAGGTTGCCTGATCTGAAGATGGCACCTTGTCAGCCTCCTGGACCTGCCAGGCCTACCAAAATGGTAATTCCATTGATTTCTATATGGCTGCCTTACTGGAAGATGGCTGCCAAGTGTTTCTGAGTCTTGCAAGATTTAAATACTCCTGTCTTGCAAGACTACACTGAGGCTCTTTTCAAAGGTAGCCTGAACTCGTCTTTTTGGTCAGTGCAGTGCGTCACTTACCCTGTTAAAATGATACCTTTGTAGTCCTGCAATGTCATCCAGGTTCCTGCTGCCACCCCTGCCATTTCTTGTTGGCATGTGACCAAGGTTGGGGTCCCAATATCACACTTTTGGTGCTTCTTGTTTCTGCTCTGGATTGGTCATGATTACTTTCTTCATTGCCAGCTGTCCAATCTTCACAGGAAAGGTTGACCCAGCATGCAGGAAATAAGATAACTTGTTTGTTTCCTTGCTGTACTCCTAAAACATGCTTCTCCTTCCAGCGTCTTACTTCTACTATTCCCGTTTACCCCCTCAAGGCCTCCCCTCCCCCTCTTGGCCTTGCCTCTTAGGGATGATCATCTGGCTGCTGCCCATCTCGTGTGCAGGGTCATAGTGCCTCTTTATGTCGACATAGACAGGGGCTTAGGCAGGGTCAGAATCGGACAAAAAACACCTTGGTATCAAAATAATAGACACTCCCATTAGCGAACCAGTTATCTACAAATTGGCCTACATTTGCAAATCAGACCAGTTTTGAACTTGTAAAGACACGCTCTATGAGTATTTTGCAAGGTCCAGGAGACTGCTTGCATTTGTGTTTGCTGTAATCAATGTTTGTGTCAAAATCAGGGAAATTAACGGTAAAAACTGTCCCATCCAGTCATAAAACAGACCCATAAAATGCTGAAAACCAGCCCACACACTGATCTGTCAAATCAGCCTACCAGGCACTGCCTGATAGGCCTGTCTAACCCTGGGCTTAGGGTTTTCTTTCACTTTAATACAGTGTCATAAAGGAGATGCCACAAGTCAACAGCATGTGTTAGGGAGTATATGTAAAAGCTATAGGAAGATAGGAAGGACAATGTCTGTGGTTGCAATTAGACTTGCTGATTCCACTTGTGCATCATACTTTTTAAACTCGTGTTAATTTCTCTGTTTATTGATTTGTGCTGCATTTTTTAAATTGCCTAATACCAATTTGCTTAAAACCCACCATCCCCTATATCCGCCACAGCTTAGTAGGAGCTGATTGTTGTGCTGCCTACTCCCTGATTGACTTTTTTGGGAGACATTTTAGCAGAGGTCTAGTCGTTCTTCATATCGGAGATGGCTATTTAAGGGACATGAGTGGGGGACACGCAATTAGTCTAGCTGATTCCACTCAAGTATCACATGATTTTTTAACTCTTGTGTTAATTTTTCTGTTTATTGATTAGCACCGCATTTTCAAAATTGCTTAATACCAAGTTGCTCAAGTTGCTTGAAACTCACCATCTCCTCATTCTGCCACAGCTTAGTAGGAACCGATTGTTGCGGAGGGAGGGTCAGTGCTGCCCACTTCCTGGTTGACTTTTTTGGGGGCCATTTTGGAAAGCAGTTGTCTACTCGGTCTCCACATCAGAGATGGCAATTTTAAGAAGCATGAGTGTGGGGATGCACAAATAGTGTCACTGATTCCACTGAGCATCACATGATTTTTTTAACTCTTGTGTTAATTTTGCTGTTTATCGATTTGTGCTGCATTTTTAAAATTGCCTAATACCAATTGGCTTAAAAGTTGTCATGTCCTCACAGCTTAGTAGTAGTTGATTGTTGCAGAGGAACAATCAGTGCTGCCCACTTCCTGAATGAATTTTTTAGGAGCCATTTTAGAAAGCAGGGGACTAGTCGTTCTCAACATCAGAGACAGCTACTTAAGGGGCATGAGGGCGCAGACGAGCAGTTAGTCTTGCTAATTCCACCTGAGCATCACACATTTTTTTAACTCTTGTGTTAAATTCTCTGTTAATTGATTTGAGCTGTATTTTTAAACTTGTGTAATACCAAATTGCTCAAATTGCTTAAAACTCACCATCTCCTCAGGTAGCTATGGCTTAGTAGGAGCCAAATGTTACAGAGGGAGAGTCAGTGTTGCCCTCTGACTGGTTGACTTTTTCTGGGAGCCATTTTGGAAAGCAGCAGTCTAGTCGTTCTCCACATCAGAGGCAGCTACTTAGGGGCATGAGTGTGCAGATGCTTCGCTAATAAAAGGCACTCCAGAGGCAAGCTTGTCTGTACCTGTCTGTGTCCAGGCCATGCCCAGCACCTGAACACCTGGTTCTCTGACCTTAAGATACTCCTCCACTTTTGTTTACTTCAAAGAACAATTATGGTGTCTACAGGACTGGGGTAAGCTATTGCATGTGCTCCCTTTGGGTTTAATGGCGGGTCTTTGATTAAGCATAAAATGGAGTTTGCTGAATTCATATCTGCTCATGACCCTAATTGGATTTTTATTGTGGCGACCTGGGCCACCAGTCATCAGGGCCTGACTTAATAGACACTGACTTTTGGTTACACAATCCTTAGATCAGACATGTTAGGCAGACCAGGAGGAGGGTAGGCTATTGTACACAAATCAGAGTTTCACTGTTTCTTGGAGACGATTCAATGCAGTAGTCCCTGGAAGGGTCTATATTTTGCCCTAAAAATATCACCCACCTTGTTTGCTGGAATACTAGTATATAGATACCCCCTCCACTACCTAGGGCAATGTTTTTGACTGAGCTAGCAAACCTTATTGAACCACACTTAATAAGAAGGAATTTTACTGTAATGGGCAACTTCAGTTTCCATTTGGAGAATACCTTTACAAAAGACTCCAGTGTACTTATGGATACACTGGCCTATCTGGGGCTCCCACAGCTGGTCAAGGTTCCTACTCATGTAGTGGGACACACACACAAGATGGCATTGGATGCCTAGTTGATGCAGGGCAAGTCAAGGCTTTGATCCTTTTGAATCTATCTGTGGCCTTTGACACCATCTCACCATCCCTGCTCACCGAACTCTTACAGGAATTGGGATTTAAAGATGTGACTTTGAAACTGATCATTTCTTACAGACGGACCCCAGATGGTGATTGTGAATCAGTTTAAATCTGACCCATTTCCCTGCTGTATGGGTTTACACAGGATTCTTCCCTGAGCCCCACACTGTTTAACCTATACGTCTCTCCTCTTGTCAAGCTTATACACTCTTTTGGGCTGCAGGATGTTGTGTGCTGACGACACTCAGGTAATTGTGTCTGATGCCATTTCAGCCAATTTCAATAATTGCATGACGGTTGTGGTGAGGTGGATGGGCACATACTATTTGAAGCTCAAAAGTGATAAGGTGGAGGTGTTGCTTTTTGGAAACCAACCTATTGTCTGAAATAGGAACTAGTGGCCCAATACATTGGGTACTTTACCTTCCCCAACCAACTCAGTGAAAAATCTAGGTGTACTCCTGGATAGTGACTTGTCACTGGACCATCAGGTCAACTCTACTGTGACAACTTGCTTCTTTATTATCAGAATGCTGAGGAAAATATTTCCATTTATCTCCCACCTAGCTTGTAAAGAAGTTGCTTTAGCTCTTGTCTGTTCTAGGATTGACTATTGTAATGCACTATGTTTTGAGACTAGCAAGTCCAAGCAGTCTAAGCTGAAAATGGTACAAAATGAGGCGGCACTTTTGAGGCTCTATATCCCTAAACTTCAGTCAGTCTCCAAAGACTTACTTCTCGACTGGCTTCCCATCAAAAAGTGCATTATTTTCAATGCATTTTGTATTGTGCATTATGAATTGTTCATAAAGCCCTATATAATCTCTGGTCGGCAAATCATAATCAGGGTTTTGTACCAAGAGTTTGGAGAAAGAGATTGGGAGGCAGAGCTTTTTAAGTCACAGCAGCCAGGCTCTGCAACTCTCTTCTGCATCATCTTACGTGTCTGAAGATCCACACTCCCTTCAGGCAAGCTTTAGAGACCTGGCTTTTTACCCTGTAGGGAGGTTTTAGTTCTATCTGTGCAATCAGGTTCTAGAATGTGACTGAGTTGCATAGAAGAACTAATTCCTCAGCGCCTTGACGCCTATGGGCATTTGTGCACTCATACAAATTTGCCTCATATGATATCATATATCATATCATGTCATGTCATGTCATGTCATACCATATCATATCATATCATATCATATCATATCATATCACATCAAATCATATCATATCATATCATATCATATCATATCATATTATATCATCTGCTTGTATGCATCTAAACAAATACCAGCTATGTTGCAATTCTGTCCTTCTCTGGTCTTCTGGGAATGAGTGTGGTCAAGGCAGAGTCAAAGCACTGTGATTTTAATAGAGGTGTCATGGTAGGACAACTGATATTATACCAAATGCAGGGATTAATTCTGTTCACTCAATTACCACAGAAGAGAACAATAAATCATCTATTTGTATTTTAAAATAGGTTTCCATACTTTCATGTTTAGATGGATGTTTGACCAATGACTTATTAACACGTTCATGAAGGTTCACTGGCAAAAAATTGGACACAAATAAAATTACGTTTCTAAGTGATTTTCTAGCAGTAACTTGTAGTATTTAGCTACATGTAACATGTACCTAATGGTAACATAATTTGTAAAAGATAGGATGATGTGTTATTGACGATCCAGGATTGCAGGTCAACATTTTCTGGCTAAAAAGATATTACTTTATTGTCGAAGTCTTTAGGTACTGAAGTGAGACCCCAGCCACGGCAGAAAACCTTACATTCCATAAAAGGGTAAAAGTTGTTTTCCCTTGGTCCTCAAAATCTATAGTCTTACTTGCAACTCTAAATTGAATCTTCACCTTCTTTACTCATAACATGGCTAAGCTTCCAATTTCCCACTGATCAAATATCATGCAGCATTTGAACATGAGCCCTGGTGAAAGTGCCTGGAGGAGGCTCTCAGAAAATAACAAGGGTATAAATGAGGAGAGGATCGTTGAAGACCAGGGGCCTGATTTAGATTTCGGTGGAGAGGCTACTCCATCACAATGGTGATGGACATCCTATCTGCCAAAACCTAAATCCCATAGGAAACAATTTTTTGGATTTAGATTTCGGCAGACTGGATATCCATCACCGTTGCAACAGAGTAACCCTTCTGCCAAAGTCTAAATCAGGCCTAGGTCTTGAATATCCCTGGTAAGTAATCAAGACGTTACCACTTCATTTGCCGTACTCATTCCAGGCCTTAAGTATGTGTCAGAGTACCTTGATTTGATTTCCTCAGGAACAGAGGATAACTCCTCGGACACAACCCAGACTACTCACAGCAAATTAGAATCTCTGTATTGAGCACCCAGGAAGGGGAAAGGGGAATGGGATTCAGAGAGACTGCCTCAGAGATGATGTTTCATCAAATGCTCAGTCTGCTACTTCGCTTCTTGTCGGACTGGATAACGGCACCTGAAATATCACATCACAATTACTAGGGGCACAATATTAATTGTTGCTATAATTTCTTATTAATTTACAATTAATTCTTTCTGACTTTCTATATTATACTCACTCATCCTGAGCTCCCTGAGGTTTCGCCTCTCTCTGTCTATGCAAATGCTTCTTATGAATACACCGATGAACTTCGTGGAATAGTTCTTTATGTAACACAAAGAGTTGTCTGCTTCTTGACTCTTATGAGAAGTTTTTCAGTTCTGAATAAATTTTCCTTAATGCGTTTTTACTACGCTGTTGTGTCGCTATATATATACATATATATATATATATATATATATATATATATATATATATATATATAGTTAATTGTTATTTTTTTGTAATGAATCCCTTGAACTGTCTTTGAATTATTGCTGTTGTCACAAGTAGCTTTCGTGGTAGATATAAACAATATGTGTTGAACTTCTAAATGAAGTCTTCTTACGTTCGTTGTTATATATAACTGTGAATAGTTTAGCGGTTTGTCGTTTAAATATTTAAATGTTCTTCAAATGTTTCTTGACTACTTTTCAACTAAAGATTCTTTGATACACTCGAAGACTTTCTGAATCAGTTAATGCCTTTTCTCTGTGAACTATTAATATCTGCTGATAACTCATTATCTGTAAAACTGAATGCGGAGTCTAGTTTTTCCTCACAAAACGTTTAGCTCTCTCTGCACAGCTGATTCCTGTCAAATCGCAGTTGAAGTGTGAAGCTCTCAAGTGGCACGCGCGTATCCTAGCAACTAGGTGAATGCAACACTAGAACTACAACTTACTCTTCTGGTTTCTCGTCGCCCATCTTGGATTCCTTTCTTTGGCCTTTCTTTTGTACATAACGCAACACAACTTGGCAAACCTTCTTCCAACTAGGACATCTCAGTCTCCACTGAGGATACTTCCTTGCCTGCGTTCTCAGTGCCTTTCTCAGACTTTTCATTGTTACTGCGTGGCAGGTTTGAAGGGTTTTGACAGTACGTGAGGATATACCAAGCTGCCAATCTGCCTCTAGGCACAAAAAATGATGAGACACTCTGCAAAATATGTAACACACAGCAGAGCAGTTTTTTTTTTTTTTATGCAAACACCTCCAAAAAGTGTCCACCCGAGAACCAGGAGAACAGAAAAACACACAATCTCGCAAAGCCAAAATTGCACCCAAGACACTTGTGCAAGGGCAAATCCCAGCTGAGATCTTCAAGAGAGCTGCTGTGTCATGGAAATGCAGACCAACAAGGACTCTGTGAAGAAATAAAATAAGACATAGAAGGGGAAAGTCGAATAATCCAAGAGTGAAAATCCTCTGAAAGCCACAAAAGAGAAACAAGGCTAGAACACCTAAAGAAAAAAAGAGAAAGTAATGAGAACTCGGAAACAGGTGAAAAATCCTTAAAGCCTGGAAAAATGCAATACCAGAAAAAAAACAGATGGAGAAAATACACAGGTAGTGTAACTTGACAGCCACAAGGGACAGTGTCTAACAGAATAGCCTCCATGGCTCCCATTTGTGCATGTCTCTTAGTTATAGGCCCTCATTATGATCATAGCGGGATGCCCCGCCGCCAACCGTGCCGGCGGTCAACGGGAGACCACCAGTGGCGGCGGTTGGCATCCTGCCAAATAATGATACCTGGAGCTTCACCGAGCTTGATGGAGGTGAGGACCACAAGGGGCGCCATGCTGGTGGTCGGTGGCGGGGGTGGTTGCTGCTCCACACTCACCGCCACATCAGTCCAGACACCGCCATGCCTATAATGATGCATTTATAGGTGTGGCGGTGTATGGAGGCGACGCGATGCCGGTGGAGCAGCATCCACGGAGCCCGTTCTCTCCCGGAGCAGTACAATGGAACAGGTAAGTGCTGCCCGAGACGGAAGGGGGGAGGAGGATGTGTGTATGTGAATGTGCAAGTGCATGGGGGTGTGTGTGAGTGTCTGTGTAGGGGGGATGTGTGTCTGAGTGTATGTATGCATGTGTGCATGTAGGTGAATGGATGCATGAGGATGTGGGGATTTGGAGTTTGGGAGGACCTGTATGTAGGGGTGGGGGGTAGGCCATGGTGAGGGTGGAGCTGGGAGGCACACAAGGAGTTTTGGGGGGTTGGTTTTTAGGGGAAGGGTGGTGAGGGCGGTGCTAGGGGCTTGGGGGGGTGGGTGGGAGTAGTGGCAAGGTGGGGGCCTTGGCGTGTCATGTACAGGTGACAGGAATGAATATTCCTGTTGCCCGTATGCTTTCTGCCAGGAAATCCCTGGTGGAAATGGGATCATAATCCCACCACCTGCCCTAACCTCCACCGCCGGGTCGAATGTGCCTACAGTCGGCCCGGCGGTCGATTCTGGCCTGGCGGTGGGTGGTATGGAACTGGCTCCTTTGCAGGCAGTTCACTACTGTGTTCAGAATATGGTGGTCTGGACCGCCATACCGTTGGCGGTAATGACCGCCGGCATAACGGTCCAGACCTCCATGTTCATAATGACCACCATAGTTAGGGTTACCAGAGATAGTTAGCCACTCTGTAGTTATAGTTGGGGTTAGCAGAGATGAGAATTCCTCAGAATTTCAGCCCTTAAAAACTTTGGCCAATTTCACAAATGTCCACCAAAGTTTGCATACCTATTCCTCTTTGTAGAGTGATGGATGATTCAGAGTTTTGCAGTGATTCATCAAGAGGGTGCAAAGAAAAAAGGGTAGTCCCAAAACAGGTTTTGTCCCCAATTGGCTTTGTACTCACATGTAATGAAAAAATGGTTGAGCAACTTATAATGAAACTTGGCATGAATATACATTAGGATGAGGAGATGATCCTTTTTGGTGTTTGAATTGAATTGCTTTGTTAAGGCAAAATAGTTTAGACATACCTGTAGACGCAGTAGTACAGTGGTACATAGCAATGACAAAACACAGTGTGATTGGATAGTCCAAACCGTTCCAAAATGAAGCAACACCCAAGATGATTAGAGTACATTTTGAAAGTGTTCTGTAGAAACAAACTAAATAGTCTACACTACTTATGGTGCAGAGTACAGGTACAAACAAGGCACTGTAATATACTGTGAAGTAATACCACAACATATTTTTATAGGTTTATACATTAAAAAAAAAATATGTAAGTAGTATGGTAGTATCTAGGAAGTACTGCAGTACGAGAAAAAAAGAAAAAAAAAACACAATGTTAAATTAAATTATACATAATGTCGGGCAGCTCTTACAAGAGTCTTATTTGTTTAGAGAACACAAATTACTTAAGTGTGGTGGATAAGCCAATTTTTCAGTTTTGAAATGAATCTATGGTTTTCATAGGTGGTATAAGTTACAACATCTATGCAACTCCACTCTATGCTACTTCAGTGTACTCTATTACACTGTATGCTAATCCACTATACACCACTCTGTTCTATGCCACTCCAATCAACAGCACTTCTGTGTATGCCACTCCATTGTACGCTTTTCCACTCTACGCCACTCCACTTCATACAAGACCAGTATACACCATTACATTCTACCCAACTCCACTGCACATCACTCCACTGTACACTGTATTCCACTGGATAACAGTCCATGCCCCTCCACTTTACCACACTATACTCCACTGTACAATAATGCACTCCTGTCAATGCCAGTCTACAGCACTCGAGTACTCCACTGTTCGATACTCTCAGCAACTCCTTCTAGGCCACCCCACTCCACTTTACTGCATTTGATTCTCTGACACACTACTTCACTCTTCTCTACTATATTACACTACTGAAATTTACACTACTCTTTTTCCATGCTGCTTTATGCCCCTTAAATGTACTCTACTTTATGCCACTCCACTCTACTACACTGTACTGCACTTTACTGTACTCCAATCTACTCCACTGTATAACACTGTAAGTCACTCTGTGGCACTTCCATGTACTGTACTTTACAACACTTTCCAAGCCTGTACGACACACCACACCACTCTATTGTATGACACACCACTCCACTCTATGACACTCTACTACACTGTATACTAGTCCAGGCCACTCCACTCCATGCCACTCTTCTCTACAACATAACACTCCACTCCACTTGACTCCAGTTCATTCTACTCCACTATACAATACTTTACCTCACTCTGTGCCACTATTCAACGCCACTCTATACAGTTCCACTCTATGGCACTCTCCACCACTCTATGTAACTCTACTCTACAAACTGTACTAAACTCTATGCCAGTCTACAAGATTCTACTCCACTCTATCCCCATACAGTCCACTGGACAACTCAGTATTCCCCTCTATTCCACTCCAAGACATTCCACTGTACACTTTACTCCACTCTGCAAGACTTTCCAACACTTTACAATGCAGCACTCCACTCCAATTTATGTCACTTTACTCAACTATGCACTATGCCACGCCAAATTACTGCACTCCATGCCACTTTACTGTAGAAGATGCCACTCCACTGTGTGACACTTTACTCCACAATAAGCTAAGCCACTCCACTCTACTCCACTCTTACCCAATCTATGACACTACACTACGACACTGTCCTCCACTGTACTGTATGATAATCCACATAACGACACTCACTCAACAACACTGGACTCTATGATTTGAAAAAAAAAAAAACATTGAATTTCAATGAATAAACCAAAGGTTAAAACATAGTTATACTTAGGAAAATGTTATTTATTCTTTCTATACAAACTAAGTGATACAAACATTAGAAATTCTAAAGTTATAGTTCTAACTTAATTTATGTGTATACCACATTTAAATTACTATAACTTTAGTTCTTCCTTCTATACATACAAAACTTAAAGCATACAAACATTTACAATGTTAAAGTTACATTTATGCCTTAAATTTATAATTTATGCACCACTTTCACATTATTATAACTAGCGCTCCTCAATACACACTGTTTTCAGCTCACTAATGACACAACAATATTCATAACTTGCCTCTCTACCATGCACCGCTTATATACTTTCATAGTACATCACTTATATTATCTGAAATAATAGCATTAATAGCAACACTTATGACATCTCAAATCTCATTATTTCTGAGAACACAGTGCACAGCGTGAAACTATCTGGAAAGTACTGCAGTACATATTGGAATAAAAGAAAAAACATATCTATTTCAAGACATTGTATGACATGCCACTCCACCCCACTCTACAACATGCCACTCCATTCAATGACATACCACTCCATTCTGTTCCACTCCACTCTAAGACACTCTATGGAATGCCACTCTATGAAACTCCACTCCACTCTGACACGCCACTCCATTCTATGGACACTACACTCTACAACATTAAAACACCACTTTATGCCCCTCCACTCTATGCCACTCTACTCCACTCTATGACATGCCCCTCCACTCCACTCTACGACATGCCACTCCACTCTTTGACATTTTACTCCACTCTACTCTACAACACTCCACTCCACTCCAAACCATTCAACTCTATGATACATTCTACTAGTGGATCAAGGGTTTCTGTCGGCGATTGTTCTTTTTGATCTTATTGCTGCCTTTGACACAGTTGACCACAATATACTACTTCTAAGGATGAGAGTCACGGGAGGCGTACTGAGTTGGCTCTCCTCATTTTTGGGGGGGAGATCATTTCAGGTGCTTGACTGGTCATTCCTCTCCAGCTGTGTAAAGAGTACCTGTGGTGTGCCACACGGCTCATCTCTTAGCCCTACTCCATTTAATATCTATATGTCCCCCTTGGCTAAGATAGTGCAACCATATGGAATTTCATAAGTGTCGTATGCAGGTGACACCCAGCTAGTGGTCTCGTTTTCTACTAACGCCAGCACCCATGGACTGTCACTTTCTCTCTGCCTGCAGGCAGTGTCAGGATGGATGGCTGAAAGTACGCTTAAACTAAATGGAAATAAGACCGAAATGATGATACTGGGACACTGCTCCCGTCCAGATCTGAATCCCTTTCTGCTTGAATCCTTGAGGGAACTGCCCCCTCCCAGCGATTACAAAAATTTTTTAGGAGTTTGGCTTGATACCCAACTTACCATGGAACATCAGGTCCAAAACAATTCTTCTACTTGCTTTGGTTTACTTAGGCTCTTAAGGAAGGTTTTTCTAATTCTTCTGTTTATGGCAAAAATACTTATTATCCAGGCTCTTATCATCTTTTGCTTGGATTATGGCGATTAATTACATATAGACTCCCCTAAATACCTGAAAAGGAAGCTGCAGGTGGTTCAGAATGCCTTGACCCATCTTTTTGACATACCTAGGCATGAATCTGTCAAATTGGCTATTTCCTATCTTCATTGGCTCCCAGTGGAACAGCACATTAAGTTTAAAATGTTGTGTTGTGTCCATAGGTCCCCATATAATAGAGGACCCCCTCTTTTAAGGACCCTTGCCTCCTTTGATAAACCAAGCAGACATCTCAGGTCCTCAACAGCAACGTTGGCCGTAATGCCCTGTGTATAAAAATCAAGATGAGGTGGTAGTACTATGGCATACCACGGAGCCAAATTATGGAATTCTCTTCCCCTTGGTCTCCGTTTAACCGGCCATGAACTTAACTTGTGGAAAACCTGGCTGTTTAAGAGCTTGTTCCTCAGACTTTGTTGCACTGGTTTGGGACTAGCACTGGGAGGCCTTTGGGTAGCAATGAGCTATACAAGCAACCTTGACACAACTCCACTCTTGGACACTTTACTCCTCCCTACACTATACCACTTCACTATACTCCACTCCACTGTATTCCACTGTACAACACTTTACTCCATTCTAGGCCACTATATGACATTCCACTGTATACAGCTCCACTCTACAACATTGTACTCCACTGTATGTGCCATGCACTCAACAACACTCTACTACACTCTATGTCACTCTATGATACTCTACTCCACCCTTTGCCACTCTATGATAGTCTACTCTACTTTATGACATTCTTTGCAAGTGCCTCTGTGCCAGTCCATGCTACTTTAGTCCACTTTACTTTATGAAACACTGCTCCACTCTTCTCCACTACTTCACCCTATGCCTCTCCACTGAAAGACACTTGACAGCACAATACTCTACTCAATGACGCGCCACCCCACTCCATTCTACACCACTTCAGTCTAGAACACTCTAATCTATTTCCTTCCACCATATGCCACTCTACTCCACTCTATGACATGCCACTCTATGACAACTTACCCTAGTCTACTCTACAATACACCACTCCACCACGCGCCACTCTTCATCACTTTACTTCACTCTATGACATGGTAGATGTAAAAAATATCAGAAAAAATATTGTAATACAAAAATACAGTGGCAAGAATATTCAGATATCAAAAATATTGTTGACAGGAAATGCAAGGTAAAAAGACTGTTTTAGTGTTGATCTTTGTAATATCAATGTAGAATATATTGTTTTATGTAATATTGTTTGTAGGTGCTAATTAATATCTAATTTATTGTAGTGGGTTTGATTGTATATGTTTATTGTTTGTATCTATTTCTGTTTTAGTAGTATATTTTTTAGTAATGAAATTGATGAAGTTCATACATTTAGTTGTAATAATGTACATAAATATTTGTTTAAGATTTTCTTAAGTCACAGGATGTTGGACTTTTAGGGAATATGGGTGGGGATACTTTAAAAAAATGACATTGTAAAGTAAATTATAACTTATTAATTTGAAAGGTATACAATGTAATATTTTGCATGTTTAAATGCATTTTGTTATATTTATAGCTTTAATACATTGTAATTTCATATTAATGAAGACATTAATGAAGATATCTTTTAAGGGCATCAAATAATAAAATTTAACAATAAATAGTATAAAATGTTTTCAATATGTAGCAACACTTTTAATAAAGTTAAATAGTTATAAATATTCTTGTGTACAATTTTAACATTTTAAATATTTTGTAGCAAATATAAAATTGTAGAAATATTTTATGTTTTTGTTTTAAAATCGTAATTTTATTTTAAAGTTATTTTTTACTTTTTTAATGTATAAAATGTGTTTACTTTTTTGTTATGATTGTTAATTTTCTATTATGATTTTATTAGTTATTTTATTGTTTAAGCTTTATGAATGTTGGTAACTGTTTTAGAAGTATACATAATGACTTTTTAGTAATTCTTTTTTTTTTTTTTTTTTTTTACTATTTAAATATGCATACATAGGTTTGTAGTTTTGGTTAGTGTGTTTTTAGACAACATTTTAATACATTTTATAGTAGAAAATGTGTGGAAGTATGGAGTACTGATGGTGTATTTAAAATGCTTAATTTGTACTACCTTGTGTAAAATGTTATTTTGAAGTGGATATTGTTAATTTCACCACTTTAACATCAAACATTTTCTTAACACAGACTTAGATTGGAGTGGGAATAGTAAATGTCACCCCTTTAGTGTCCAAACCTTCCCAAATATGGTTTAGTTTGAAGTGAGAATGGTAAATGTCACCTCTTTATTGTCCAACACCTCACTCAAATTTGTCTAGATTGAAGTGGAAATAGTAAATGTTACCCTTGTAGTGTTCAACACCTTCCTCCAATTGGTTTAGATTGAAGTGGGAACAGTAAATGTCACCCCTTTAGTGTAAATCACCTTCCCTAGATAGGTTTGGATAGGTGTGAGCATAGTAAATGCCACCCTTTCAGTGTCCAACAACTTCCTCAAATTGGTTTAGGTTGGAGTGCAAATAGTAAATGTCACCCTCAATGTCCAACACCTTCCTGAAACTGGTTTCAATTGGAGAGGGTATAGTAAATATATATCCTTTAATGTCCAAAGCCCTCCCCAAATTGGCTGTCTGTAATTTCGCTCTCTGTGTTGTTTTTACAGTTAGGTTCACTGTCTGTTTTGCAGCATACTGGTGTACTATAGTGAATGACACTGGACATGTTTTCCTGTTCCCTCCTTCTGAAAATAAATATTTTTTAAAAAGTAAAAAATACAAAATAAAAATACAAAAGTATGTGAACATGCTATACATTATACGCGTGTCGCCTATATTCTCACCATGTCCTTGATGTCAGACCACATTCTGTATTTACGGTTCAGGTTCACCGTCTGATTTGCAGTTTACTGGTGTACCACAGTGACTCACATGGGGCATGTTTCTTTTCTTTTTCTTTTACTTCCTCCTAAACAAGTACGTAACACGTCACAGAACTTACGTGTGTCACCTATACTCTAATTATGTTCTTGACGTAAATCCACATATGTGTGCAAGATTCGCTTAGGTCTACCAGCATTGGTAGGGGCTCTGTATGGCATATGTGTAACTGCTTAGGTTCTGCTCGTTAGGGTTCCATATTCTGCCAATCTATTTGTGTTCTTTTACCTGCTGATTTAGGAGTACTATGGCCTGTACATTTGAATACCTTCTACATCTTGGAGCTAGTTGCTATTGGTAAATTTGTTGGATTAAAGTACTCCACGCCCTTGTGGTGTATGTACACAGACCGTCACACCTAATGGGTTTAATACTCTGTGGATACAGACGTGGTCATTTGACACCTTGAGAATTGTTGAATTTCGGGAGCTCCTCACTGTAATTCATTACTGCTCACAGTGGGAATTGGGTACATTTAAGCTGTTGGGTGACAGCACATTCCTGACCCTTTTTCTTTCTTTTTGGGGTCATTATGACCCTAGCGGTAGGTGACAATGTGGCGGTAGTACCGCCAACAGGCTGATGGTACATACCGCCACATTATGACATTGGCGGGTTGGCTGCAGCTAACCCGCCAATTTACCGTTCCTACCGCCATGGCAGCCGCTATTGTACCACTAGTGGCATTTTGAGCATGCCTACCGCCATGGTTTTCGTGGCGTTCGCAACGTGACGAAGACCATGGTGGTAGGCCCTACCAGTGACAGGGAATTCCTTCCCTGTCACTGGTAGGATGCTCACCCACCCCCCAACACTCCCCAGATGCCCCCCACCCCCTCCTCCATCCACGCTCCCCCTTCCGATCCCCCACCACCCATACACGCACACTCGCAGACATGCACCACGCATACACACACTCACTCACACTGGCATTCATCCACGCATGCATCCATTCATTCTCGCACACATCCGTACACACATTCACTCTGACATGCAGACATGCATTCACATTTCCACTCTTACACGTATTCACACACATGCATACAAATATGCAAACAACACCACACACACATTCGCATTCACACACACACTCACACATTCATGCACACAACCCAACACACACACAAACAATACCCCACAGCACTCTCCCCTGTTGGAAGCCCAACTTACCTGCATCCAGGGGGACTTCTGGCAGGGAACGGGACTGGGTGCCACCGCCAGCAGCACCCACCAGCAGAACACCGCCAGGCTGTATTATGTGTCATGATATGTCTTGCGGCGGTCTAGTGGCATAGACCACCATCCGGGAGTGTGGCCACAGCTGGATTTCCGCCCTTCTTGTGGCAGAATTCCGTCTGTGGTCATAATTTGGCAAACGGATGGTAGCCGCGGCGACGGTCTTTTGGCGGCCATCGCAGCGAAGGTAGGCGACTTTTACCACCAATGTTAAAATGAGGGCGTAACACATCTATTGTTGTTCTTGATACCCACTTTTCAGTTTTTCATGCCAGGGGCTATACATTTTTCTAATAGTGGGTATCTGTACGTTTGATGCATGCACACATTGCTTCTTCTTTCTTACACACGCATCCCATTTTTGGTGACGGTGTGCAAGGAATATCCTTGATTTTTGTGTTTAATATTCACTGGGAAATTTTCTCCTATTTCAGCTGGTGCCCAAATGTGTTTTACGTATTTCTGAAATACATTTACATATGTCCAAGTTTATATGTTGATTCCTGTACCTTCAAAGCCTTTATAAAGTCACGTTGTGACAAAACACGCGTTGGCTGTCAAGTATGAACCCACTTTATTGAAGAACTATACTGAAAACATGAATGGAATTGGAAATGTAAAATATGTCAACATGAATGGAATTGGAAATTTGAAATAAACTGAACACTTGTCAACACAGAACGGATCTGTTTGATATACGTTTGAACTCTGGACTCTTTTTGACTGTATGTGTGTGCGTTGGTTGTAATACATAAAAGTATTGTGTATCAAAGGATACATATCTCTACCCGTGGGTGGGCAGGGTAGTCAACCCTATAGCACCACTGGCAGAACTTTCGTACATACACCTATCTGCCGTGAATACTCAGGGACATTGATGGGAGGTGCATGTTTTCGCCATTGCCACCCGTCAGTACAGGACACCTTTCCCTAATATGGTTTGATTGGAGTGGAGATATTGAGGGGCATATTTATACTTTTTGGAGCAAAACTGCACTAACGCAGTTTTGCATCAAAATGTTTCGCACCGGCTTGCACCATTCTCGAGCGCCAGCCAGACACCATATTTATGGAATGGTGCAAGCCGTCGCAAAGGTTAGGCTAGCGTAAAAAAATATAAGTTTGCCAGATGGAGTGGCGGTATGGGAGAAGGGGGTTTTGCACAAAAAAATGACATTAGGCAGGTTAGAGTAAAAACAAATGACTCTAACAAGCCTAGTGTCATTTTCTGACGCAAAACCATCCATATCACATGACTCCTGTCTTAGAAAAGACAGGTGTCATGCCCACCACCCCAATGGCAAGCACAGGGGACCAGGGTCCCTGGGCATGGCCATTGCACCCAGAGCCATGTGTGGGGGCCCATTTCAGGGCCCTCAATGGCACTTAAAAAAAATACTTACCTGTACTTACCTATATTTACCTGGAATGGGGTCCCCAATCCTCTGCTGTCCCTCTAGTGTGGATCCTCATCCTCTGCTCCTACCGCTCCATGTGGGATCACTCCTGGTGGCCAGCCACCCTAGGAACCACACCAACACCCGCCACCCACGCACGCAACCTAGGCTTCATTCTCGACTCATCACTCACCATGACCCAGCAAGTCAACGCTGTCTCCTCTTCCTGCTTCAACACCGTCTGCATGTTTCGCAAGATCTTCTGATGGATTCCAAATGAAACAAGAAGAACGGTCACTCACGCCCTCGTCAGCAGCAGACTGGACTATGGCAATGCACTCTACGCAGGAACCACAGCCAAGCTCCAGAGGAAACTACAACGTATACCGAACGTCTCTGCACGCCTCATTCTTAACATCCCTCGCTACAACCACATCTCAGCCCACCTTGGAGACCTGCACTGGCTTCCTGTCACCAAGAAGATCACCTTCAAACTCCTCATCCACGCTCACAAAGCTCTTCACAACACAGGTCCGGCCTACCTCAACGAGCGACTCACCTTCCACACTCCCACCCGCCAACTCCGCTCCGCCAACCTTGCCCTCGCCGCTGTCCCTCGAATCCATCAAACTACAGCCGGCGGCAGATCCTTCTCCCACCTCGCCGCCAAGACCTGGAACACCCTACCTGCCCACCTTCGACAGACCCAGGCCCTCCTGACCTTCAGGAAATGCCTCAAGATCTGCTTATTTGAGCAGTAGCAGTCCTTCCCTCCCCCCTTCTCTCAGTTCCTTGAGACCCTAGCGGTTTAGTAGCACGCTTTACACATGTTTGATTGATTGATTGATGTCCCTGGGGCCTGAGGATGGCACCTGTGGGCTCATTCCAGGGTGTTCCACCATGGAAATAAGCCCACAGGTCCCCTAAAGCCTGCCCTGATCCAGGCATTAAATAATGGTGCAATTTGACCCCTCTACCCCGTGCCTGATTTTAGCATGAGGGGATAAATATGGCGCTAAGGCCATAGAGTAATTTTTTGCACGGGATCGACTATCTTGCATCTCATTGATGCAAGGTAGGTTTCCACATCCAAAAAATGACTTTAACTCCATAATTTTGGTGCTAGACAGGTCTAGCACCAAAGTATAAGGATGGAGTTAGTTTTGCACCAAATTTGCGTAAAAAAAATTATGCAATTTTGCAGCAAAACAAGCATAGATATGCCCCTAAATGTCACCCTGTAGTGTCTACAATTTTTTAAATGATCCATGTTGGAGTTTAGATTTTGATTCTGAAATATTATGTTTTACTTTTATTTGTATGTAAAAGACATACATTGTATTATTTTAGTTGCATTGTTGGTGATTAGAAATATTATAGAAAAAGTTGGTTGTATGTTTGTAAACAATAATATCATTAATTACATGTCTTTGTATAATAGAGACGTGACACATTTTGCAAATATAGTATTGTATGTTGTATATTTTAAACTTTCCTTTTACTTTGTATAACAGATTGTTCCCATTCCTCACTTTTTTTTAACATTTTTTCAACATTATTTTAACTTTTTTTTGTATATAATAATTAATTGCATATATTTTATACTATTAACTAGTTCATACTTTGCAATCTTTTTTTTATATTTTTAACAGCATTTGTTGACATGTTTACATGTTTCATTCTTTTTTTTTTATTTTTGTAAACATTTATTCAACATTTTTACAATATTTTGTCATTCCTTTCTGTGGGGAGATACTGTTTTTTTTTTTTCATTCAGTTGCCATTATTTTACTGCTACCTTCTATTTTGTAACCTATTTGCGTTTTTAATCTATTTTCCTGGAACTAGGGCCGGATGTGGTGCTGATGCTCGTCGAAACATATAAGTCCTGTTTTTTATGGGTTTTGAGGGTAGAGGGGATTTTGGGCGAGGGAGTCTAGAAGTTAGTTCTAGTATTGTTTGTGGGTTTATTTATATTTAGATAAATTACGGCCTCATTACGAGTTTGGTGGTCGGACCGCCATGATAGCGGTCCTGGAAAGACCTCCATGTTGGCGGTCTTCAGACCACCCTATTATGAGTCATACAGGCAGAACTGCCAACCGCCAACCAAAAAAGGCAGACCGCCAGCGGCTCAGAAGCCTGGAAAAAAAGTGGTCTGACCTCCAGTTCTGACAGCACTGGGACCAACCACTGGCCGTACCACACGCACACAGTCGCCATGGTGGACATCAATGTACTCACCTGGGAGGATATTTTTATAGTGTGTGTAGTACAGGGACTGACATGATTGCAACTCCCAGCAGGCACAAGTCCTGTAATTCCAAACATCAGCATAGAGTTCTCTTGTCAAAAGACCTCTGTTTGGCAACTCACTCCCAAATTACGTTTACTCACCTGGGATGATACCATTTGTCTAGTATTGGGGGGTACTGAGAGTGATCTGGCTGCAACTCCCAGGAGGCACTGATTCTCTAACTCCAAACACCAGCCAAGTGTTCTCTTCTCCAAAGACCCCTGTGTTGTAACTCTATTGAAGTGTATGCACCTAGGAGGATGATATTTGTATAGTGTGTGTAGTACAGGGAGTTACATGACTGCAATTTCCAAGAGGTTCTCCTACTGTCACGCCAACCACCAGTTCAGTGTACTCTTCTGTAAAGACTCCTCTTTAGTAACTCACACATGAAGGATACTTACCTGTGGGGATGACATTTATCAAGCGTATGAAGTAGAGGGAGAGACATGACTGCTAACGCCAGGAGGCTCAGTCTTTCCAGCTCCAAACACAAGCCCAGTGTTCACATGCCCAAATACCCCTGAGTCTTAACTCTCAAATGACGTTTACTGATCTGAAAGGGTAACATTTGTATGGTAGTGGAAAGTAGATAGAGTGACCAGAATGATATTCCCAATAGGCCCTTTGTCTCTTACTCCAAACACAAAAAACAATGTTCACTTGCCCAAATCTATTTATGAACATTCAATTGAAGTTTACTCACCTGGGAGGATACCATTTGTAAAGTGTGTGTAGTATGAAGAGTGAAATGGCTGCAACTCCCAGGAGGCACTTTTTCAGTAACTCCAAACACAAGGACAGTGTTCACTTTTGCAAATACCCTTTTCTGCTAACTCACAATTGAAGTTAACTCACCTGGGAGGGACCAAGATGCAGATCATGCTCAAATGAGAGATGTGCCTGTGTCAGAAAAGGCTTATTTTGTCATGGTTAGCCCCCACCTTTTTCCTGGTATTTGATGTAGTCTCAAAGTTGTTGGTGCCTAGGGCCCTACTAACAAGATACCATGGGCCAGATGTCTTTCCCTAAACCTGTTGTGATGCACTGGCACAATTGGCAACACCTTTAGCTGCCACTATAAGTCCCTAGTAAGTGGTACTTAGGTGCCCAGGGCATGGGATACAAAGGTAAGGCCCCTGAGGGCAGCAGCACAGATTGTGCCACCGACTAGGGCCATGCATCCGTAAGCACCCAGCACTGCCTTTGCAGGCTGAGTGTTCTGATAGATTCCTAAAAGACAAACTCGACATGGCACACAGCCTGTGTGCCTTGTCCACTAAACACTGCATGCACCATAGGTAAGTCACCCCTTTGGCAGTCCTTCCAGCCCTAAGGCAGGGGCCACTACACTGTATGTGAGGGCATGGATACATGACCAATATGGCCCTACTGTGCCCTTGCCAAACCTGTGATATCATAATTGAACAGAACAACCATGTTAATATATGTGCTGGCCACTGTCCAGTACAAGTTTCACAGCTGCATGATGGCTACTCTGAACCCTTAGTTGTCTGCTATCATACAACACAGAATGATAAATCAAAACTGATACCAGTATTGGCTTTATTCCAAAATGTACCCTGGGGTCAACTTAGAGGTGCCCCCTGCAAACGCTAACTTTCCTGGCATGGTTGCTGGCTGGTCAACACCAGCCTCCCACCACCAGACAATATTCTAGAACCCTGGGGTGAGAGATCCCACTCTCTGTGTCACAGAACAAAGCAATTCCTGGGTGGTGGTGCAAGCACCCCCTCCCTCAGAAAAGTGCACTGCCCTGCTACCAAGCTTCTAAGGGCTTACCACCCTTTAAACACAACCTCGAAGCCTGCTGCTAGCAGCAGATGGCTGCCCCATTGCAACCCCCCACTTTTGGTGGAACAATGGTGGGAAACCACACAAAGGACAGGAAGAGTGGTCTGCCCCAGCTTGCACATGCATGCAAGGTGACCCCTCCATTTCATTTTCCTCCATCTTGCATGAAGGAAAATAGCCAATCAGGTGTAGGGAAGTCACCTCTGTCCACAGGAAGTGATCACATAGTGGGTGTGGCCACCCTAAGGTAGATGACCCATTGGTCACTACTAGGCAATCCTCTAAACACCCACTAAATACAGTATTTAGTGGGCATCCCTAAGCAAGAAATCAGATTCCAAGGACAACAAAAGACCAGCAACAAAAAAGACCCAAGGCTTGAGAACCGAAGTCCTGCTGCACTAAGAAAAGGTGCCAAACCCTGCCTTCTGCACCCGGGACTCGATTATCACTGCAAAGGGGTTGCTTGGACGTGGGACAAACTCTACAAACCCCCAGACGGCCTTAAGTCTTTGAAAATCACCAAATATCTTCATGCAGAGTGAAGGTATCACTCTCCTGCAACCCAAGACCAAAAACCCAGGGATGGTTACTTCACTGACTGGCTGCTGACCAAGGAACAGGACACTGCAGCAGACCAAACTCCACTTTACCAACCAAAAGGACAAATCCTGCAAGTGTGGCAGGTTCGGGGGCACTGCTCTCCCCAGTGACCAAACCGTGCAATAGTCCTAGGTACTGGCCACGTAACATCGGATACCAAGAAGGACAGTCTATTCTGGAGTGTAAAAGGACCAGAAGAAAGCCCCAGTCAAGGTACTTCAGAAACTACCAGGACCTCCCACCATACTGCCCCTGCTGACCAGCATGTGACCCCCAAAGTGACCTACCTCCTGCTTCCAATAGCACCTTTGCACACAGCTCCTGGCTCACTGATACGCTCTTCAACCAGCCGCTCTGTGCCCTGCACTGAAGAACAGCTCTACCCTAAAGGTACCCCACCCCTTGTGACCTCGACACTCCAAGGGGGCCCACTGGACTTACTCCTAAGTCCAGCTGTGCAGTGCTTTTACAAGTGGTCCCCCGCAGTGGCCTGGTGCCAGCTCCAATGATTTTCTGCAGCTGCTCCCGATGAAACCGGAGCCGCCCAAACTTCTCCAGCTGGTACACTGTGCTTACCGATGATGTTGACCTACCTGCAAAAGGAGACATTAGTAAACACTTTGCCTGATTTTATGTGCATTTTTAAAGTATTTGTACATTGATTCCTATGGTGCATAATTACGCACAAAAAGACTATTTGTGCTGAAACTTCTAAAATTCATAACTTAAAAAGTACTTACCTGATTTTAATGATCTGGGTCTTAAGAATTTTATAAAAATCTGAAGTATGTTTGTAAGTTGGTCTCAACTTATTCTTTTGGGTATGTGGTCTCATTTATTGATATTGTGAGTTCAACAAATGTTTTGCACGTTTCCAAGATTAGCCTAACTGCTCGACCAAGCTACCACAAAAATTTGAGCCTTAGGTGATCTAGTTTTTACCTCTGTAAACCAACATGTGTTTGCCTGGATCCCATGGACAGTGTGCCTAGTTTTGCCACTTCCTATAGTCTGGCCACCTAGCTCCATCTTGACAAGCTAACCCTAGATGAAACTATTGAGGACAGGAACGGCAGCTTGCCCAGTATGTACAATAATTGTCCCAAAGGTCTCCAGATGCATCACCAGAATGGTACTGGCAGTAGACACATTCACACTGCACTAGGCATTTGATGACTCCAGTCACATATATAACATAGTCCTGGGTGTGCCTGCATAACAATCAACCTGGCCTCAAAATGGCGAAAGACATATCCTGCCGACCAATGGTTTGCCTGCACTGGTGGCAAGATGGCATTCTGAGGCCATCCTCCCAAGGGCTAATGAACTGCACATTTTAGCAGCTGCTTGATGCAGATGGAATTGGCATGTTTCACAAATGTCAGGTGAATACAACCAATATCATGGCTACTTGCTGCAAGAAGATTAACTGCAAAATAACTCTGTAAAGGTATATGTTTAATGTAACGCTAAATTGTTAGAAGTAGATGTCACAATACAACCAGTATACATTGCATCATTCACATCAACAGGCCGACCTGCCACTGGGTATACTGAGGCCACAGAAGAGACTGCCACTACCCCCCTGGATGAAGGCCCCAGTGAAGAAGACACTCCTGGAAGTCTGGACGTGGAGGATGATTCTGGCTCATCTGGGCACCTCAGTTAAACACCAACAGTGAGTCTCACTGTGGCCACATCAACACCTCCCAACCCGTCTGCCTCAACATCAGAGGCAACCATTCGCCCCCAACCTGTGTCCCAAGCATATTTTCTACAATCTCGTGCCCCCCAGTCCTGGATCCTGAGTTGCTGTGCAACACTTCGTACAGTGAGGGGTCCAGGAGCCAGTGGAAGAGGGCACCCGTGGAAAGAGCATAGGGCTGTGGGGGTAGGGTGTGTGGGATGGATGCTGTGGGCCAGAGAGGTGAGGCCACAGGGGCTGCTCCTGGCCAGGACACCATCTGCCACATCTTCTGGGTCTATCCGGAGTTCCAAGAAGTGATAGGCAAGGTAGTAACCGAACTCTGGGAAATCAAGCAGCTACAGAGGGACCTGAACAGGGAAATGTGTGAACAGTGTGAGTCTCACAATACCAACATGGCCTTCCTAACAGGAGTGATGAGGGGCATTAACACCACTCTGGGCAGGGCTCTACAACACCACTCTACCGCTTCCTGTGGCGCATCAACACCAGGCCCTTCTTCATTGGTGCCAGCCACTGGAAGGGAGGCCCTGCCAGAAGAATAAGCCGCAGTAGCAGCAGATCCCCCACCACCAGGCAGGTGGAGATGAACAGCGAAGAATCCAGGAGGTACAGAGGGTAAGATACCCACCACTGCCAGCAAGTGGCCTCCTCCTAAAGGAACTCCTTTGTGTGCCACACATTCTCTCTTATCCAGAACTACCCACCAGTTCCAATGAGAGGAGTACTCTGGACTCCCAATGGTGTGGCATCTACTCCAATGTTTTCGTTCGCCATGACTAACACCTTAACTTTATTTTTTTAATCTTTTCTGTCAAAAGTTTATTTATTGCATTAGCGCTGTAATAAATTCACCCACCACAAACTCATTGTCTGCTTGCTTAGTTTCAACATTTTGCTATGTAGCGATGAAAGACCATGTGAACCATTTGAACCATGTGAACCATGTGATGAAGACATGACTTACTTGTGCAAGGAGGGATATGTTACAGGTACACAGTGTCCTGCTCAGTATTGAAACCATTACACACAAACACATTATTACAAGTGTCTGGTCACACCAAACATTTTATTCAAGTGTGCAACACAGAGGCTATCCATATGTCTGGACCTTTGTGAAATAAGAATGTACAAATTCCAGGGTACAGACCCCCAGGACCACGGAAGGGAGGGATTTGTCAGACATTGTCCTGTAGAATAGGCAAACATTAAAGTGGATGATGTCAGCAGCTTGAGGCTTATCACATATCACACCAAAGGAATCCAACATCACATAATCGAAGCTCATAATCCACTGACCATGCATACGGTGATATGACACAAACATATGTCAGTGTTGTGGCACAGGCATTGTGACCTGCAATGATGAAACACATCTACATCTATATACAGGTCATAAAGGAATAGTGTTTAGTCAATTTGAAGAGTGAATGGCTTGCTCGCAATTGATGAAAACATATTTAATGCCCACATGATGACACACATGATGCAATCGGCCCAACACAGCACACAAAACAAGTCCAATCTGCACTTCAGGCCTTCCATCAAACCACTTTGCAAGCTGTGTTGGCAGAGATCTCATACACCCCAAATCTGGGCCCTGCATTACCTGGAACAATCCATGTCCACTTTGCATTTCAGAACACCATCAGATACCTGCCAATGTCACAACTCTGAAATGGTCACATGAGGATGCCACAGTGAAGGTACCTGTGCAAACACTATAGACTTTTAAACATACCTATCACACAAATCACATAACAAGCAACTGGAAATGTAATTACATTTCAATGAAACTGACACAAAAAAAGCAACATCATCAAGGTGGGGTATGTCAAAGCCTAACTCCTCAGGCAGCCTTTTGTTGAATGTTGCAGATTACTTTCTCCCTAGTTGGTGCTGAAACACTCAGCTCCACATTCTCACATCTACGGATCACTGGACAGTCACAGTCAATAGATCACATGACACACTTACACACATGAGAAGTAGGTGTTGATGAGATCTTCCCACACGTCAGCTCCTTCCTCTTCACCACTGTCATCCTAACTTGGCATTTCAGGATTCTCACCTGGTTGCACTGCAGGCTCCCATTCCTTATGGATGTGTGGAATGTTCCTCTGCAGGGCGATGTTGTGGAGCATGCAGCATGCCACAGTGATCTGACACACTTTTCCGGGTGAGTAGAGGAGACCTCCACAAATCTGGTCAAGGCACCTGAAACTAGCCGTTAGGAGCCCAAAAACCCGTTCAACTAACCGCCTTGTTCTTACATGGGCCACATTAAACTGGACTTCCCGTGCTGTAGTTGAATTCCTCACTGGCGTTAACAACCAAGGACGGTTCGGATATGCGGAGTCTCCTGGTAAGGAAGGTGACAAATGTGCAATAGTGAGTCACTCCCTTCATGACTGTAGCACCAGACATTGCACACACACAAATGGGATGGATGTGTCTTATCAACCAGCCAGGCCCTCTCTGGGTACAGTTGTGGCATCATTTGGGAAATAGTGCTGTTCTGCATTATGAAGGAATCATGGACTGAACACGGATAATGGGCACAGAATGTAGAAATGCACCAAACAGACAACTTGCACGTTGACGGAATGGAAGTTCTTATGGTTGCGATGTACTTGTTCTTTGGCCTGCAGTGGGAACAAGCCAACATGTGTGCCATCAATGGTCCCTACCACATGCAGGATGCGTGCAATTTCATAAAAGTCAGTCTTCATGTGGGCTAAATGCTCACGTCTGGGAAACTAGAATTAGCTGTCCAGATGTTTCAACATTGCTGAGAAGACATGCTTAGCACCAGACTGAACATAGGCTGGGACACACCAGCAGATAGGGCCACTATATGTTGGAAAGACACTGTGGCTAGATAATGCAACACTGACATTACATGTACAATGGGTGGAATGCTGGTTGGATAATTAGTAGCTGGCATCAGATCTGGCTCCAACTGATGACATAAGTCCACTCTTGTTTGCCTATTCAGATGGTAGAGCAGTATCATGTGGCATTCTTCAATGGTCTATAGGTCTGGCAGTTGACAGTAGACAGGAGGTTGTCGCATACTCCCTCTTCGTGGGTACCTATGGATGACAAGGCATGATTTGTAACATCAGTCACTGTGTCCGTAGCGACATACATAATGCATATCAATGATATCATGTGACAAAGCATTTCAGGGGAATAGGCATGGCCCCCAGTACACATCACAGCTGCAAATAACACAACGGTCACATGTGCCCCCCATGGTTTACCACACATGTGTCGGCAGCATGGATATAAACCAAAGTCAAAAATGTGCAACACATATTCCCCTCGAAATGTGACTATTAATCCCGACCGCCAACATGACTGTCGGTGGTGGTGGACGGTGCCCCAGTGTTAAATGCCATCTGTGCCCTGCAACATACTACAATGGTGTTTGAGTAGTAGGACCTACATGACAAGGAAGGATAAGGATGTTTGTGGAATCGAAAATCCTTTTTTGCTGGTGTGACACAGTTACAAAAGCATAATACAGCATTTCAGGCTGCCAAAATGGGGGATGCCTGACCACTCCACTGGACATTTGAAACTACCCTTGATCGCTGTCAGAAGGCGTCATTGTAGTTGCAACTGTGGCGGACACAGCCATAGGCTAACGTTATTGCCAGTGGCAGTCACGGGCCAATGGCTGTATCCGCAGGCAGTGAAGACCGCGTATGTGGCGGACGTGACTGCCATGTTCTGCAGATTCACTCACTTGACTCCTGATACTGCTGCATGCAACACCTCCATGACCTGAGATGCTATGGGCCACCTCTGGGACCAGGCATTAAATATCCTGCATTCTCACCAGAGGAGCTGGAGAAGCTGGTGTCTGAGGTCCGACCCCTGTATGAACAGCTCTATGCCTCAACAGAGGAGCAGGTAAGTCCCTCATGCGCACAATATTCTCTGTACATCACCATCCTTTCCCTCCTCACAGGCTAGAGTGTGCCCCTGTGTGCTAGTTAGAATTCTGGTGTACCTGTAGTTGCAGTCTGTGAGGCATCAATAGGATGGACAATGTGCAGCTATTGGTGAGCAGTATCATATGTTAAGTTCAGTCACATTGTGTTGTGTGAGGCTTTTAGGGTCCTAGATCCTCCTTGTGTTGAATGCACATAAGTAGGTAAGGAGACATTGCTGTCACCCACTGACATCTCTTTCCTCAGAATTGTTGTAAATGTCAGACAACATGTATGTGCATGGCAGCATGAGCTATGTATGCATGCTATATGAGTCATTCGAGAGTCATCTGAACAATGTGTAATTTGCATAGTGCCACAGATCTTTCAAGCAACATCTGGCCTTAATAAACCGTTGTTTAGAAGGCATGTCATGAGTCACTGTGCCCTTCTGGTTGCAAGACAGAACACATGTCAAATTGCTGTTGGCCACATGATGTACTGTTGTGCATGAAAGTGATGGGAATGGAGTGCCATGTAGGTTCTGTCTGCTCAGCCTGCAGAGAGCAGGGCCTGACAAATGTATCTCCCAGTACGGGACCTAGTCCACGCTGTGGTAGAGTTACTTTGGCTATGCAACTGTGGCCCTGTGTCCACTCCCTGTACCCTAGCAGATCCTGTCATGTGGCCAATATGATTCTCTGGTGGCAAAACCAGTCCTGAGTGTCTTATTCCATTGACTAGATTAGGAATGGGTATAGTAGTAAATCATGAATCTAGTCCATATGTGCATTTAGCATCATTGTCAATGTGTTTCACAGACTCATGGCACGTCCCTTACTCCCACAGATCTGTTATCTCCTTCACACATGTCATGTTTGTCCTGCAAAGGCGTATTGCATAATCAACAGTCCCACGATGCAGACAGTATGTTGATTCCTGGGAGGCCATGATATGTGACTCAGTAGCATGGTCACATAGCAGAAACTACACATTATATGCCTTTGTTGGATGCCATCTCTGCAGGATAGACACATATCTCCAAAGGAGTGTTTTGTGGTACAGGTACATATCACAGAACCCACCCTGTGAAGTAGCATGAGTCTGCATTTGGTAGGCCACATGTCCTCACATGCACAAGGAAGACACTTTCTGTAGCCACAATGGCAGTCCCTTGATTGTCACTCATGTGTAATGTTGAAGTTTGTACTCTGGTAGTTGCCTGTAGGGACTGTATGCAGTGAGTCATTCTCACAGTGTGAGAATGTGTTGGTCCACTCATGCCTAAAGAGTTTACCCTTCAGAAGCCACGTAGGTGTGTAATGTTTCATAGTGGCTCACATCACAGTACAGGTTGCTAGAGCATGAGCTACCTGATGTCAGTAAGCTTGCTTAGTCATTGTAGACCATGAGCAAGGTAGTGGGTTAGTCTTCAGAAGCAAATACATATGTCTGTAGTCATGTCCCTGTACTTATTGACTTGTTTATTTCACACTTGGGGAGTACTGGCAAATAAAAAAGTCCTAGCTTGTTGTTACTGACATGCATGTGACTCAATCATTTGTGACCTTGGGGTTTCACAGCCGGCGGAGCACCCACTGCAGGAAAAGGTGGGAGGACCTCAGACACTGGGCCCATAAGATCACAGAGGTTCAGCTGGGGATGCTCTCCCAACGTGGGCAGGGTCCACATTGGAGTATTACCCCTCTAATGGCCTACATTCTGGCAGTGGCCTACCCAGACCTTGATGACTTTGAGGACAGCACAGCAGCCATGAGGGGATGAGTACAGAGCATATTCCTGCCTGTCACATTGCCAAGTGAATGTGTTAGGTTCTGACATCTCCCCCTTATGATTAGGGATGAGACATATGTAACACAGTAGATGTGTGATAGGTTGTGTAGACATGCCATGTGTTGTACACTGATGTGCCTTGCCTATTTGATCAGGGACCTAGGATACAACAGGGTACAATCTACAAACAACTTGCTCTCCAGGGATGACAGTGGACAGTGAGCAATCAAGTACTTATTGTTATTGTGATGGGTGTGAGTTCCATCCAACGGGCCGCTATTCCTCAGTGTTTTCCTTTGGTAAGCGGAGATTTATGTGCCATCACATTTGCCAACATTCCTTGTGCCTACATGTCAGCATGTGTCCCTTTATCATTATCTAAACATTTGTAAGCTTCTGTTTCATGCATGGTCTACCTGTGTTGATGTCTGTATTCTCTCACATATATGTGCATGGCAACCTGTGTGTGTATTAAGACATTTACAATGGGCGTACATTTCATGTTGTGCCACATACAGGAGTGTGTCACCATTGTTCATTGGCTGACACATACCCTCATGCATCATAGCATGTCATTTGGCATATACAATTGCAGTAGCAATGAGGGACATGAGAGGTAGGGCTAGAGTTTTGAGCCACAATGTGCATTTACATGCTTCTACAAAGCTGTAGAGTGCAGGTTAAATTCTGTCTAGTGTGGATTTGAAAGCATTGTGCCATCCTTCCACTGTGTTGTTTGTTTTGTCTTCCTGTGCCAAGGTACTGTCACAGACATTCCACCATGGTATTTTGAATTTGGTATGGCATCTATGTCTGAAGCGATGCATTCAGCCAACCCAAGTGTCTTCAAAATAGTCCATTAAGGGACTTGGAGGGCAATAAGGACTTTGGTGGCCACACTATCAGCCCGGTGTGGCGGCCGTCGGAAACAGACCACCAAGGCATAGGCATTCTGACTGCCGCATTCTGATGTTCCTGCTGGGCTGCCGGTATGTCGGTGTTGTACTCATGATGATGGCACACTTCTGCCACAGTATGAGCGGGAAACCAATGCCGGCCATGCTGCGGTGTCGCCAGCCAGTCGGGCACACCCTGTCACTAGCAAGTGGCACAGTGCGCGCACCTGACCAGCCAGCAGTGGGGGTGCAGCTGGTGACCACAGATCACATTTGGTTAGGGCAGAATCACCCAAGGCCTTTGTTGTGGCCCTTTCCCTGCCCTACCTCAGGCCATCACCAAGTCGGGACCCCGCCAGGTGAAGGCCGGTGGTAAGGCAGGTCACGATCAGACTGTCAGTGATAGATATGGGTCCGTCTCAATGGGCCAGCTTTGCCTCTTCTGCCAGGGGAATTTGGATGTCGGCAGAGGCGGCGGTCTTGTGGCAGTCTTCCCACTCCCCTCATAATCGGGCAGTAAGACTGCCATGGAGGCAGGTGGGAAGACCGCCACAAACACTACAGTGGGTTTTCTGCCGTAGTTGTAATCAGGCCCTAAGTTTGTCTTAATTTGTTTGGTACAAAAGGGCTTTCTATTAGTAAACTGTAGTTGTTGGTTACCTCTGTGACAGGGTCAAAGGCTAGTCCTATCATTTATTTAATTTCAAAGGCAAATTGAGTGTTTGTAGAATATTGTACAGATTTTTGTAGGCATCTCCATAATCTTTGATTGAAATTATAGTAACTACCTTGTATAGCTGTGTGGGGGTAAATTATTAGAATGGTTTGAATCATAGCTTGCTTAAAGTCCATGATTATTTTTGGGGCGTAGGAGTTATTTGTTTTATATGGTTTAAGAGGTCTTAGTAAGTGCTGCTTTGTTTATTTGGTTGTAGGACTTATATAAAACAGATATTTGTGTTTTGATATTCACCATGTATGGTACATAGCTGAGTGAATGGTTTGGGACATATTTTGAAGCTTCCATTCATCATCCATGTTTGACATTGGCTAAGTTTTACTAAATCACCTGCTGTCAAGAATAATAGGGTTTGTTTCTTATATGTAGGTTTCATGCAAAAGGAAAGGTTCCTCCTTATGTATAGTTGTTAAATGTTTAGGTATTTGTATATCTTGGTATCTTATAGGGGCAGGTGGGATATCACTGGTGTTTTTCTTAGTTTATGCAATTAAATGTTTTAAAATACAGATAGGTGGTAGTTGGCCTGTTATGTGTTCTGAGAATTTAGGTAACATATCTTTAAGGATTTTGGTTGTGGGTTCTATGAGTGAGTGTGTGCCTCTCTTATATCCTGCTATATCTCCCTACTTCTTTTTCTGTCACATTAAGGCATGGTTGTGCTCTCTTACATGAATTACAGCATCAGCTTTCATAGTTGCTGTCCTATAGCATGCCATTTTTTTATGATGTACTTTTTGGCTGTAGGTGTAGCCCATGTGATGCAGAAACTGTTTGCCTTTCTGTGAAGTGATACATTTTGCAGCTTCTGTCTTTGTGTCGGAAAGTAGTTTAATAGCATAAATATGTATATTAGTATAAAGCTTGTATGTTTGTTATTTACATGTAAACATATGCAATTGCTTTTACTTTGTATACTTACATGTATGTATCACGTTAAATGTTTCTTTGGTTTTGCAGCTTTACCGTTGGCAGTGTTCCAATGTGGACCAGATGATTTATTTTCTGTTGGTTGGAAAAAAACTGTACGTTTCATTTTATGTTAATTTGTTGGTAGTTTCTAAAGTTTGACGTTGTTAGGTTTCTTTTTGCTTTTTTGCTTGCTATTTGGGGGGTATCCTTTTTTATTAATGTATGTTTACTTTCTTTCTTATGTTTTTTGCTGGTTTCTGATAGTTGTTATTTTCTGGCAGTTTATCAGTTTTTCACCTTGTAGATTTTTCTTTTAGGTAGGCTATATAAAGAGATAGAAAGTGGAGAGTTTTTAAATATTTATTTGCTATTTTAGGTGTTTAAGTTAAGTAGCAATTACGTTTACGTTTAAATGTAAGTTTTACTTACTTGGTTAGGTAGTTGTATGGATATATATCATTCTTCTTTAATGAATAAGAGAATCAGTCAGAGTTTCCTCATCTTCCAGCATTTGTTGTTTTTAAAGTATTTAGTTGTTGAAATTAGTGTGCCTTATAGTTTCGTATAATTAATATAATTGTTTGTTGGATTTTATTAGTTAAAGTTGTTTATAGTTGTATTTAATTGATTGGTTTGGTTTTAGTTTGAATCAAGTTGAGTCCATATTTTGATAGTTATGATATATATCAATATCTATATATATTTATCTATATATATTTATCTATATATATATATATATATATATATATATATATATATATATATATATATATATATATATATTCACTGAATAATATCAAAGGTTCCAGGGACGATATAGTTAGGTTCTGAATTTACTCATACAAAGCCATAGGAATTCAACAGTTATAGTTACAGTTCTTTCAAGTAACTAAAACTCACACCCTCACCATGCACGGTTGTCTCATCAATAATTTTATTGCAAATGTTGCAGTGAGAATAAGAAAGATGGCACAGAATATGTCATCAATGATACAATATGTGGAGTAATTAGCTGTGCATGGCAAAGGTGTGAGTTATAGTTACCTTAGGACGCGAGTTTTAGTTACTTGAAAGAACTGTAACTATAACTGCTGAATTTCTGTGATTTTGCACGAGTAAATTCAGATCTTAACTATAACGTCCCTGTAACATTTAGTTTTTTTCCAGTGAATTTCTATTTTTTTTAATGCATAGTAATTTTAATTAATACATGTTAATCCAACCACTGTTGTGCAGGGCCTTCAGCCGTGTGTGGTGGCGGTTGGCCATGAGGCCAACCACCTATAAACACCCAACAATGCACGTCCTTCAACCATGTGCGGGGAGGTTGCCGGCAAGACCGGGCCTATAGCCAGACCCTGCTGCCATCACCCCCTAACCAACCAAACCTATGCAGTGCACAGCCCTTTACCCGTGCACGGTGGGAGTTAGCCACAGCTAATCTGGGTGTGAGGATAGGTTTGAGAGGGTGTATCTGGGGGTGAGAGTGGCTGTCAGGTTGTCTGTCTGGGGGTGAGAGTGCATACATCAGTGTTTTAGTGGGTGCATCAGTGTGTGCGTAGGTCTGTGAGTGGGTGCATGAGGGTGTCAGTGGGCCTCTGAGTGTCTGAGTGGGTCTGTGAGTGGGTGCATGAGTATCTGAGTGTGTCTGTGAGTGGGTGCCTAAGTGTCTAAGTGGGTGTGTGAGAGGGAGAAATTGATTGAAAGAGAGACAGAAAGAGAGAAGGAAAGTGTGAGAGAAAGAGTTTTTTTTGGCTTTAATATCTCATGTACTTAGAATGAGATAGTTTTGTTGGATTTAACAGAAAAATGTGTTTAATGTTTTTTTTAAGTATAATTTGTTTTCAATAATAAAATAAAAAAAATTGGAAAGGGGTCCAGCTGGACTCGAACCCCCATAGCTCAATGTAAAGGTATGTGCCTTCACACTGGCCTATAGGGGTTTTCTTTTTTTCCCCTTTTTTTAGCCCTTTATGGGCTATGTAGGACTGCAAGGGAGCCCTCCCCCGTGGTCCCTACATTTTATTTTTATTTTTTATTAAAAAAGCCCTTTATGGGCTATGTGGGACCACCATGAAGGCCTCAAGGGCTTCTCTGTAGTCCCTACTTTTTTATTTATTTATATTTTTTGAAATATGTTATTAGAAAGCCCTTTACAGGCTATGTGAGACCACGAGGAAGCCCTGTCCCTACTTTTATATTTTATTTTGTTTTATTTCTGTTATTAAAAAGCCCTTATGGGCTACCTGGCGCTGCAGGGGAAGCACTAAGGCTTCTCTTGCAGTGACAACGCCTCAGCAAGCACAGAGCTGCTTTGATAGCAGCTCCTTGCTTGCTTAAGCATTTAATCTCTGTACCCTGCAAGGGTAATGCCTTAGACAATTGCTTTCAAATGGTTCAGAGAGCTTAGAGTCCCTGATTCTGAACCATTCCCCTTCCACTGTCTTGTTTGTTGATCGAACTTGATGTCCAACTGACAAAGAGAGTTGCAACTTGCTGATCCATAAGAAGAGGTAGTATAGAACGTTAATGTTTTCATATTGCAAATTTGCCTTTTGTTTTCTAGGTACTAACTACTGGTTTTTGATAGGGCCATAGTTAATAGTTTTCCAAATTTATGATGACTAAAACATTTTGCATGAAGTCCAAACATGCTGATTCTAATCTGGGGATACTGAGGGTTTTCTTCCATGATAAACTCATCTGCTATTGATGTTGCTCAGTTCCTGAAATGCAAATGTATGTCATATCTATCCTGCAATTACTACTTTTGTTGATTTATACTTGGGTTTATAGGGACTTGTGATTAATGCTTTAATTGATTGATAGTCTTTAGAAGATTTGGTCAACCAGTGCCATTCTTAAATGTATATCATATACTTTTGAGACTAATATATATAAATATATATATATATACACACATACATATATAAAGAAAAGGCACTCCTTTTGAGCTCGGGCGGCCCATGAGGGGTGATCCGTGAATCGGCAGAGCATACCGATATTCAATCCACAAGCAAAAAACAATAATAAACTCACACTCAAAACATCAGGGACAGTATCACTGTGGCAAGTTTAATCACACACAACACATTTCGGCTGACAACAGTAGCCTTGATCAGATGCACTTGTCAACCAATCAGAATAACATAAATAGGACATGTTCCTACACATAGAAACAAGACAGCGAAAATAAACGATTGAAATAAGTGGTTTCTAAAAGTTACTCTGTAAACAATGTCAAGAGAATTTGAATACAAACATGAATGTTTTCATCTCTACTTGCAAATTATATAAATTTAAAGGCTAATGTAATATCTGCACTACTGCAAAGAGACTTGTGTAAATGAATATAAGGTGATACCAAAATTCCTCAGGACATAATGTTGTGATAATTTCAGAAACAACAATAAATGCATGAAAAAAAAATATGCTGAACCCGTTCTGAATAAATTACATCAAAAATAGAGACTTAGGCCCTCATTACGACTCTGGCGGTCAGCGGTAATTTGGGGAAAGGTACTGCCAACAGGCTGGCGGTACCTTTTCCCAAATTATGACATTGGCGGTTTATCTCAAGCCAAACTGCCAATGTACCACTGCGTCCGCCATGGTGGTTATGGCCAGTGGGCTTGAGACTTCGGTCTCCAGCCAGGCGGCCGTAACAATAGCACCCTTTGGATTATGACCCTGCCTACTGCCATGGTTTTCATGGCAATCTTACCGCCACAAAACCATGGCGGTAGGCACTATCAGTCCCAGGGAATTCCTTGCCACTGATAGGGTCTCCTCCAACCCCTCCCCCTCCCCAGGGTCCTCCTCCTTCCTTCCCCTCCCTCTCCTGCCCCCTCACATTTACACACCCACATGCGCACACATACATACTCATACACACATGCATACCCACATCCACCCCCACATGCACACATATATACCCACACACCGCAACACACACCAACATACATTGTCGCACACACGCATTCACAACACACAACATACACGTACACTAACATTCAGTCATTCACGCACCCATTCAATGCGACTCACACCCGCATGCACGCATACAAAAACAGACACACACCCCCACACCCCTCTCTCCAGTCAAGAAACCTGACTTACCTGCTTGCAGGGGGTCCTCCGGCAGGAGACGGGATGCGACGCTGCTGTCAGCAGCAGTGTCCACCAGCAAAACACTGCCAGGCCGTATCATTGCTCATGATACGGTTGGCGGTGTTTTGCTGGCGTGGTGCTGCTTCTGACAGCAGCGCCACCTTACCGCTGTCCGCCGCCATGACCGTCGACGGTATTCCAGCAGCCTTCTGGCGGAGTTCCAACTTCGGTCATAATGCAGGTGGGCGGCTGGTAGCCACAGCAACGGTATGTTGGCTGCTGCGCCATAGCGGTAGGTGGCATTTGCCGCCAAGGTCCTAATGAGGGCCTTAATGCCCAAGTGGGCAAATGCATATTCTGAACATGTGACTATTATGCATGCAAAGAAGTTAAGTGCAAAAGAACTCCTTACCTGTGAATCGCCACACCAGTGCAGATGGTTTCTCAAGTGGAGGGAAGAAGGACATATTACACAAAATTCCATATCATAGCATCTTTTCTGCCCCTCTTCTTCCTGTGTGTGTGTGTATGAATAGGTCGAAGTAAGAATGAGTGAGTGAGGGTGGATGAGTAAGAAAAAGTGAGCAAGAGTAAGATAATGAGTAAAAATGAATGGGTGAGTGTGAGGAGAAATGACAAGTGAGAACGTGTGTGTCTATGTAAGTGAGCATGAGTGAAAATGTGGTGTTATGCTTGGTCATGGCATAAATAAAGTAATTATTGGTTGCTAAAGACCTAGAATACACACATGGCAAAACACTGGCATACTGGATGCAGTTCTGAGAATTATAGACACCAATGACAAAATAATGGTACTGGCACATTGGTGGTAATTATTGTCATAATGGGAGCCCATGGAATAATCTCTTTCAGTAAAATGCTAGAGATAATTCTTAGCTTATTAGCACCCATGGAAAAATGCATTGGAGGTAACCTTTTGTATATGAGAGAAAAAGGGTGGCAAATGGGAGAGAGACAATCAGCACAAAATGCTGGCCTTGACATTTTATAGGTAATTTTCTACATTAGGAGCAGTTATGTGATATGCACTTCATTAATTGCAAAAATATGACACTGGCATATTGTATGTAATTTGTGGTATAAGTGGCAGTCATGACAGAATGCTGGCTATAGCACAATAGATGTCATGTTTGATATACAGGGACACTCATAGCACATTTTGGAAAAATGG
Organism: Pleurodeles waltl; assembly: GCF_031143425.1. Taxonomy (NCBI): domain Eukaryota; kingdom Metazoa; phylum Chordata; class Amphibia; order Caudata; family Salamandridae; genus Pleurodeles; species Pleurodeles waltl. The sequence continues at coordinate 619,125,162 of NC_090444.1, read as the reverse complement.
GTCAACTTTTGAAGAGTTCATGGTTTCATTGGCTTAACAGTCCAACAAAGGTCTTTTTAGAGCATGTGGCTGTTTAGCACATTTGTGTGAACATTTTCTTTTAATTTGCACTATTTGATCCCAGTTTTTTCAAATTTCTCTGATGGGGAAACCTCCTAGAAGAGTTCTGGCTCAGTCAGTTCCCTCGCTCTAAAGATCAAGTACAATTGGTATCTAAAAAAAACATTTTTCCATGTTATGTTGTCATAATAATCATGCAGTTATTATAAAACATTAGGGACGCCAATTACTGTAATGTCAAAAGGGTTAAGGTCA